>NC_083789.1:11256204-11693704 GCF_015708825.2 Lethenteron reissneri
GGAGAATCAACTCGAAACAGTAGAAGCAGGTGTTGTCACAGTCGGTGGAACATTTCTCATAGGCATGCCACGCATTGCAAACGGTAGTTTCATTTTTTTTGTTTAAGGACACAAGAAAAGGAAAAAAAAACTAAAAACTGTCTCTTGCATGCCAGTAAGCATATATTTATAGTGTTTTCACTGTCTCTTCATTTATAAATAATACAAACGGCAAATTGGCCATCCTGTTGTTGCTGGTCCCTTTTATATAGAGTGTCGCATATTAATCCCTTGAGGGTTCGTCGTATTTTACTTGGGCAAGGTCCTTTTGTGGGGCAGTGGGTCGTCGAGATCTATGACGGCATGGTTTCTTCAGAAGGTCACTTCAGAACCTGAAAATAAAAAAGTAAAAACCCAGTTATTCATGAGGACGTGGCAACGGTTCGTTCGCGGTGATGCGCTTGCGTCGGAAAGACGTGCTCCGACGTTTCGCTCCGCCTGCTGGGAGAGGGAATTAACGTTCCTGAAGTGGCCACCGAAACGTGGAGCGGAACGTCGGACGTCATGCCAAAAAACGCACGGTACCTCCGATTGGCACGGTTGGCTGCGTACGGTGCGAAAGAAGTTCAACATACGTACGCACGTACAATCCCAAAAACACATCGGATAGCAATATCCACACAAGCGAGGGCTTGTGCGGATATTGCAAAGATCAAACAATTGGAAAGAGCTGATTCTGTGTGCCACTATTAAACTTTAAGCACGTAGCCGCGCAAGCTGACTTCACATAGTTTGACATTATTATATTTTTTATGCATAAATGAATGAACACCGTCGTTTAATCCCACGTGGGAGCTCATTGACATAGGGTCTCAGCTTTTTGCTGAATATGGTGCATTACAAATCTTGGATTGATTTATTGTATGTATGATTGATTCTATGTATGTATGCATAGTCCAACATTGCAAAGGCAAACAATTGGAAAAAAAAGCTTGAGTCATTTAACCATGATTAATGGTTCCCAGCTACAGCTAGCATCATTGGCAAGTGATATCTAAGCCCAATGGGCTTCACCAACCCGCACTGACCAGCGTTGTGAAGTAAGATCATTAACTCCAATAACCAGCAGTGGATTGACAAAAGGGCCGTACATGTCATGTACTCTAAGTGAATTGCTCTGTTTTTCTTAACTACGTTTTATACTGGTGTTAAGCACGATATCAAATAATAATAAACGATGACGATGTTTGGATAGTAAGATTTGATAGCACAATAAAAAAAAAATTGAAAGCCGCACCATCATCGCCACCATCATCATCACCACCGCCATCATCACCAAGATCCCTGGATTAAATCTTCAGCGAAGCTTATGAACCACAACCCTAAACCGCATCCACACAAAACCTTGGCAGCAGATGCAAATACATCATGATAATGATGATGATGCACAAATCGAAAATTAAAAACTATTCGACAGTGTGCAGAATCTGTGGTCACCACCCAGAGGAGAACCATGGAACTTATAATGACTCAAGACCCAATTCACAAACACGAAGAAAGCATCATCAGAGCGATGCACTCTGCGACTCCCGATGCAATAATGTCGCTCAACACCTCGATGTCAAATTTTAGTTGTTGTTCTACATCAATATCAGCCGCATGAAGAAGAACCATCACCACCACCATCGTCATAGGCATCGGCGTTACCTGGAATTTCTCCGCAGACTCTCCCGAAAGCTGTGTGAAAGTGACACGGAGGTGTGGGGCTGTCAAAGTGCCGAGTCGCTCCATAGGTGAGCGTGCCTCGCTGTTACGTGTCGCCGCTGTTTCCTCGAGGTCTTGCCGTGGTTGAAAATTCGCATAGCAAACCCGGTTCGCTCAATGCATTTGCAGTGCCTATACAGTAACATTGATCAATTTTAAATAATATTTACAGCAAAAAAAAAATCTCTCTTTTTTTTTTACAGTTTTTTTCTTTTTTTAAGGGGTTTGCTGACTTAGGTATAGCTATAACATATTTTGAATACACGTAAGGAAATTGTTGGTGATCGATGTTCGGTGAAAAATCCCAGATTCTGAAGTAACCTGCAAAATCACACGAGAGAGAGAAAAAAAATTAGATTTTACATTTTCCGCAACCGTGATTGTAACTCCGACTCTAACTTTAGCCTGGGTACGGCTGCGTGCGTGAATTGGTCTCAGCTGACAGCTAGCGGTCAAGTCACAGAACTTACAATTTAGCAGCACGCAAAGGTGTACGCTCACAAACACATCAGGATAGCACCACTCCCGTCATGCTTTGCAAGTGTGTCATGTTACCGCGGCGCTGTACGTTTCAGTTCTCTCTCAGCCTTGTCCAGACCACCGGCTCAACAGGACTACCGCCAACTCGAAGACTTGGAAAACGTGGGCGGCCCCAATAGGCACGCGTGCAGTCATACCCGAATAAAGTTAAGACTACGAAAATAAAATAAAAAAAAGATTCAAACGCATTTTTATTCCATGCTAACATTTCCTACATGACATTAAACGCTGCATTGGATTTCCAAAGAAAACACTACTTAAAGGCATTGTTAAATCCAAGTATATGAAAGTACATCTGGATGTAAGCTTAGATCAGGGGTGGGGAACCTTTCCCTTTGGTGGGCCACACACACACACCTCGGCGTTATTCAATAACAACGCAAAGAACAACATTGAGCATACACTGAGTAGTGTATAAAGAAGAGGGCCTTGCGGTGACAGTATTGACAGAGCGTGATAAAATTATGAACACAGTGTTGTTGCCAGGTCTGAAATATTTCCCTTTCAGGGATGGATAAATTTCGTTTGCGGGTCATTTCGAGCGGTATGCTTTGTGTGGTATGGACGCTTCAGTAGAAGTAGCGGGTTGCATCTGGCCATCCCTTGCCTCGATCTACAGACCTCTGTTGGTTTTAAATCCTGAGTTCAGTGTATGCTCCTACTTTAATGTGACACAACCAAAACTCCAATTTGAAAATTGACTTCAACAAATGTTAAAAAAGTAAAAAAAATATATACGGCAGTGGCGTGGAGCAGTCGCACAGTGGTTGGCACACAGCGTTACGAACCTGGCGGTTCTGAGGTTGATTCCCGCCCACGGCTATAACATCGATGACAAGCGATATCTGAACCGGTCCTAGGCGCTCCCTTTCACCAAGCCGCACTGACCAGCATGATGAAGTACAGTTAAACAACCCCCCCCCCCCTCCATGTGCTACTTGGCATGATTACACTAACGATGACCCACATCTTTAAATGTACGCCCAAAACCGTGGAACTTCTCCGCATCCCCCCCCACCACCCCCCCCCCCCCGTACAAAAAGGGGCTTTTGTACCTCAGTGGACACTTCTCGTGTTCTCAAAGGACACTGGTTCGAATTGTTTGTGAACATTTATGCAGCTATAGCTTCAGTGACCTGCATACAGCGCGTGTTTGGTGGAGGACCGGTTTTGTCCTTAGGCGACGTATGACACGCAGCAGTTGGTTAATTGGGCCGTGCCACCGCAGACAATGGGCCACTCTTAGCGAGAGTGTTACAGAATATTAATAGGAAGTGAGTGGCCAGGAGCACCGGCCCCGGCATCCCCAACTCAAAAGACGTCGGCGCATCACAATGCACAGCCTCCTCCTCCTCGTTGCGTACGGCTTTTGTATAGCGGCTCATGAGTCCATGTGCAGGTCTGAGAGCCAAAGCACGAGCCCGTTGGAGGAATCTGAATGGGCGTCTTCAACGCCTCTGCTGAATTTAACCGGGGTTCACAATGGCTCTCAATGTGGTCCACCGCGATTCTCGTCGGGACACAATGCGCCGCGTTTGAACAGTGTAGCATCGCGACCACGGTTTGAACCGTGTCTCTAAAGCCAGTGTCCAACTGCTGAGCGATTGAATGTGCGCAACTCGGTTGCAACCCGGTTGCAACTGGTTGTGCGCAACTTGGTTGCAAGCAACTCAGTTGCAAGCAACTAAACCGCTTGCAAGCAGACGTCTCACGGTGGAGACGGACTCGACTGTTCAAGCGCCCGTCTGCTCGGCGATTTGTAGCGACGTATGTCATCGCATAGTGCATTTGTGAACTCGGGATTGGTTGTGGACCTCGTGGAAACTGTGCAAAATGGGACTTGTGGACCTCAACGAGCTGTGGTTGTTACCATCCTGCATACGCAGTTTTCAACGATCGTGGAATGTATACATGCACACTGGAGTTAGCTTTGTACTCGGGTATGAGGGATTTGCCAACATAATATGCCGTTTACATTCGTTGCTGTGCCACCACTCACTCAGATGTGGCCAAAGCAGTGGTGGGTGATGATTGCTCAGGAGTGGGCCCAGCTGAATAACAGTGTCTCACAGAAGAGACGGTGAGAAGATGTTCAGTCCCTCTCCTGGTATGCAGGAGGTCGTGGAACCGATCCCAACCCTGACGCCTGCTGTATATTTGGAGTTTGCATGTTCCCTCTCCTCGTGGTCACGTGGAATTTTCTCCGGGTCCTCCGGTTTTCCCCTCCACATTTAGAAATGCGCGTTTAGAGCAATTGGCTGCTATAAATTCCCTCATGATATAAGCCGCCACTTCGTTGAGCTATCGTTTGTGGGCCAGGTCGCTTTCTGAAATTAGAGGGGATATAGCTCAGTGGGCCTTACCTGATAAAAATAAAAAATAGTTTCACAGTTTTTATTTCGGTAATTCTCACCACCTGTCAGTCGAGCCTCGTGCCCAGGCCCAAGCACCAGGCCCCACGTAGGCGTTGAAGCAATTACCAAACGATTACCGAACGAGGTGTACGGAGGTTTTCGGGGCAATTGCTTGAAACAACTCTTACCTCCCTTGACCTTGCACGACCCGACTGCTGAAGTCACATGTAATGCCACTGGCCCTCCATGCCCATGCCCATGCCAGCCATGGGCCCTGCTGCAGCAACACAGACGTTACGGATTACCCACACGACACGGAACGCGTGCTATTGGGTAACGATGCAAAGAGGGGGGAAAGAAACGACTAACGAATGTATATAATGTATATAAAGAGTGTATATTATGAATGTATATTATGAATGGATACAATTAATGTATATAATGAATGTATATCATTAATGTATATTAGGAATGTATATAATGAATGTACGTCAATGGAGAGCTGTCACAACGTGGGATTGAACCGGAGAAGTGTCGCTAAAGTTACATTATTTTGCATATATACATACATGTAAGTATATCCCCGTGTGATGTTGTCACAATTCATAGCATGCCTTTCGCTTCTCATCTTACGACTGTATTTGCGAGCAGAATAACGCTGATTCTTGTAACATCCTAGAGCCACGCTTTCAAACTCAAGACGCGTTTGACAGAACGTTGTGTTGAACTCCTTTCGTGTCGTACGTAGCCAACCGTGCTAATCGAATGCATACTAAAGAATTGGTAAGCTGTTTTGATGAATTGTGGGTAACGAACTATAAAAAAACTAGGTGTAGTTCATCGGCCTATGGTGCTTCTGGAATGATCTTTTCACAGGCCATACTCTGCTGATGAGAGCAGTCGAAACCAATGCAGATATATTATTAGAAGGTCGATAGGTGCGTGGATGCTGCGCATTTATCTGCGCCTTCCTCTTTGTTGCCCGCTGCCAGGACCGCTCTGGCTGGCCCCTGGACCCCAGTGCAGTTGCATAGGCTGCACACTTGATGGCTACACCACTGCTCTCACAGAGACAAAGATCCCCCGTATAGCCTTAACAAAATGTTGGGGCAAGTGCTGCTAGCGAGCACCTATGAAGGCCCGCATGGCACACGAGGGGTGGGTGGCCAGAACCACGCTCGGCCGCCTTTGTCTCCCTTGTGGCGAAGTTTTTACACGTCGCACAAGGTACTGATTTGAGGCTGAAGTCGACCTAGGGGAGGCCCAGGACCGGTTCAGATAATCGTCATCGATGTTGGCCGTGAGCGAGAATTGAACTCGGGTCGCCGGGTTCGTAGTGCAGTGCGCTAACCCTTGCACTGCCAGATCCCACACAAACACACACGTACGCAGACACGTACGTACCAGGCGGATGGAGGCCCATGTGCTGCTGCCCGTCCATTACAAACCCTCCCAAGTGCTGCCCGTCGGGACTGTACCCCGAGCCTTGAGCTGAGAAAGTTAAATAAAACGTACATAATATACATAGTTTTTTTAATTAATATTTTAAATGCCAAATTTCAATATAAAATGGCCTAATTAAAATTCAATGTACTGCAGTCCACTTTGTTTAAATTCTCAAAATAAATAATAGGTGATGGTTCACGTAGTGGCCATTTGTCATAGCACTGCCCAAAATGTCACCAGTTACACGTGTTTTTTTTTCCCCTTTTAGGGCCACAGTGCTATTGACGAATGCATCGAGGCTTTGTGATTTGTGCTCATACACCACTGCTAAAGCAGCCTCGCAACTGTTTCGTATAACCGTCGACAATACGTGAGCAGTTTCAAACCAGCGAGCGACGAAAAATAAATGAAACAGCGGTTCACAAAGCAAGCCAAAAGAACAAAGAACAATTAAGCGTGCAAAATCGTGAATAACGTTTCAAGTGAAAAACAGCACATACCTGTTCGATTTGACTGGTCTATCATAGGCTGAACTATCCTTCGCCTGGCGTTGATGAACCTACGCAGAGAGAGAGAGAAAGACAAAACACGAAATTCAACAAAGGCGATCGGTAACGAAGCGTTAGATTTATTTATTTTGCAAACGGACGCTGCCATTTTTTGGGAGTCGGGAGTCTCCCAGAAGACACTGGTTTCACTGTCGGGCCGGGCAGTGACAGCTCATGATAAACGAGCTGGGAGGTCAAATCGCTACGGCGTGACATCACCCGCGCGCCAGCCTCGCTTCCAAGCCAAGCCAATCAGAGGGGGGTCATCACGCTGAGCTGAGCCTTCCTTTTGGCACGAGGTGTCTCCAGTCGGAGGAGCTACTGGGACCGTTAGGAATTCTCCCCCCCCCCCCCTTCGCTTTATAGCAGCTGCTGCGTTATTAAATACACATATATATACCGTATTCTAAGGCTTGTTATAAGATGCTCCGCGAAAGTAAAACGCACCACACAATCGCCAGAATCTGCCTTCAAGTGGAATGCGGAATTCGCTCTCAAATGGCATGATCGTTAGTTCGGAATAAACTCGCTATGAATGTCCGCTCCGCTCGCTGACAATGGCGCCGTTTGCGCGAGGCTGAGAGACAGTGGTGCACCCAGCGGAAAATTTTGCAGGAGGGCAAATCGTTTTTCCTTCCAACAGTACTGCCATATTCTCTGGTTTATAAGATGCTACAGAATAGAAGACGCATCCCAATGCATGTGCTCGATGTCAATGGAGTTACACAGATCTGATCTCACACGCAGACACACGGGATTATACGATGCACCCCCCCCCCCAACTTTTGTTTTAAATTACAGAGACTAAAAAGCGAATCCTATAATCCAGAGATTACGGTGTACATTGCGTATAAGGGTGCTCCATTTATAGATACCCCACTAAAATAATAGGGTAAAATGATAAAGAGATCAGCCTCTTATTCAAAGGCTTTACATATCTCCCACCAAACTCGACGTGCTTATTAAACCTTTTGAACACAGTCGCTCTGTAATACAACGAGCCACCACTTTCACCACATTCACCACATTCAGCCTGTCGGGAAGTCGGAGAGAGGGGGGTCATTAGCGATCGGTGGGGCATCTATAAACGGATCGCTCCTTACGTTCGTAAAAAAGAAAAAAAGAAACTTGCAAGTCCTCGAGCGGCGCGGAATCCCTGGCCATCGTTAGGGACGCTCGCGACTCATCCGGAGCTGTCAGTGCGCTCGGAGCGCAGTTCACAAGTCTCTGCCTTTGAGCCTCCCTCCCATTGTCGCGTCTGCGGCCTCATCAATTACCCCGTCGTCGTCTGGGAGTTTATCACCACGGCAGACGCCCCCACCTCCCCAGGCCAGCTCTACCAAGGCAAGAATAGCGAGTCTGGATTTTATTTTGCTTCTCATAAAGATGCCGGGTCATTTGGAGGTCATGCCAGTCGTGCAGCAGCCTTTAAGGGTCCCATTTCGGTGCCAGTTTTAACAAGCGGCTAGCAGCCCCCCTCCCCCACCTCCTCCCCGCCTACTCCCCCACCCCGACCCTGCATGCCTGCGACCATAAAAAGAGGATCAACTATGCCCCTCCAAAATATATAACTCCTCTTAACCGCAACCCCATTATCCGCAACTCCCATTATCTGTGGGATATGTAGGTTTCGCAAAGACTCTTATTATCAAACTCCCTATAATCTGCCTGTTTCCCTGTGTGTTTATATGCGTAAAAGCGGGGCAAAAAAAATTAGGAAAATTTCACGGAGAACAGGAACCGCGGTGTCCGTTCCCCACATCACCACAGATAAGAGGTGCTCTGCTTAAACACCATTTTTTTTTTGGGGGGGGGGGGGGGGGAGGTAACTCATGACACTACAGAGGGAACAGCGACAGTTTTTCGGGTTCGCTGAATAAATAAAAGAGATGCAAGGTCAAAGAGAAGTGAGCTGCCAAACAGCCAAAACATGCAACTCCTGTGTTATTATTTTATATTATGCAGAGGGAAACAATAAAGCGTAAATTGACCATCACAGCTGCTCTCCAGACAGAAAATCTGCGTGATTGACGGCTGTATGCAAATGCGGCGGCAAATGTAGCTATCAATGCGGCTCCCTGGCTGTCTACTGACCCCTTGTCTAATTTTCCGCAAATCACAGGAACGGCTTCGCAATTACCGGCCCTAAACCGCTAAATCGCTTCTTCTCATCCTCTCCCCTTGCCCATTGTCTGCTGCGGGGTCGGTGCGAAGTCCCGGTTGTCGCAGCCCGTTGTGCTCACTGGCACCAAGCGCTCAGAGACGGGAGATGGAGCTACCACGGTGGGGAATATTTGTGAAGACAAATTAAGTGAGTTGAACACGTAGTAGGCTTTCACGACCAATATTATCCATTCTCAGGGGTTTTATTGGTTTCGTTTTTGGGATAGATCGCGTAAATATAAATGTGTGCCGTTAAGCCTGCCACCACTCGACACAGCCAATTAGTAAGGTTTGTCATGTAAACATTTACAATTCAAGTATGATGTTTCGCCAGTAATTACGACCAGTCTCATCAGGCGACAGCCAGAACTGTGGAGAAAACCTCTGTTTCACTGATTTTCTTGGAGAAAGCTAGTTGAGAATACAATGCCAGGTAATCAATATACATACTCATAATTATCAGCCCTCTAGCAATCCACTGCTGGATGAAGGCCTCGCAAATACCGTGCCAATCGTTAACACAGCAGCGGTAGGCAACCAAAATAACAAGAAGAGCCATTTTTCCTAATTCGGTAAACAACTCAATATTTCAAAAGCCGCCAATGCAATGTGAAAACGAGACGGTGGGTCCTTAATAAATAACGTCACGAAGCAGCCCTTAAAGAGCTGCATGCGAGTTACGGAGCCGTAGGTTGCCGGCCCCTGATGATGGGGATTGTTTGACCGTACTTCCCCACACTGGGTGTGTGAGGTTTTGGGGTCAAGACCGCTTCAGCTATCACATGCCAGTGGCGTTAGCCGTGGCCAGGAATTGAATTCAGGTCCCTAGGTTCATACATAACACAGCATGCGATTCACCGTGCCATCGCTCCACCGCGATAGAACGATACGATACAATTTGGATTTGTATAGCGCATGACTGCAACCAGCATCTCCAGACGCCGTACAGAGAGAGCGGGACATCACAGGGATTAAATGGCCAGGAATTGAACTCAGGTCACCGAGTTTATAGCACAACACACAAACCGGAATGCCACCACGCCACCCTCAAACGGTAATTACTGTATGTAAAAAATATGTGTTGTTCAAATGTGTATATATTTTACAATACTGTCATGTGCGGTGGGCAGTGTTCTTTAGTCAATGAAAATAATAAGGTGTGTTCCCCTTGGTGGGGTTTTTTTGCATACATTAATGATAAATCTATATTTCCTAAACTGCATGAATAGCCACTGATGCGTGTTTATAATGATGCACCATGGGATGGGATTAGCAACTTTTTTTTACCCGTGTGGGCACACCATGGGGATAGCTAGTAGAGTCAAGGATATAATGTATACAAAAAGACACGGGAATGGGAAAGGGAAGAGATGAGAGAGATGAGAGAAATAAGAGGAAAAGGATGGAAAAAGACTGCAAGACGGGCAACCAAAGGGGGTTAGGAGGGATGAGGACAGGGAAGAAGAGGCTACATAAGGGCCGGCGAAACTGCTGCACAGAGTGGCAGAGTCTGTTTTCACAGTGGGCGGGGAGGGGGTGGTGGGATTCAGAGTGGGGGTGGCCACACAGAAGTCACGTGATTTACGGGATGCTCGTGCTGATTTAGATAAAGAGATGTAGTATAGCAATGCACTCGTGGTCACAATTGTCTTAATATTTTCAGTGACGCTAAATAGGTAAATGGAGCAGAGTAGCGGCAGTGGTCAGTGTACTGATCTATGGACCTCTTAACTAGAGTTTCATTCCTAGGCATGGCTAACATCAGTGGAGCGTGATATTTGAACCGGTCTGAGATTACCCCCCCCCCCGTCCACTTCACCAATCCGCACTGACTAGCATGGTGAAGTATGGTCAAACAACCCCCTGTTGTGTAACAGTGTGGAGAGGCCTTCATCGTTCAGCGATAGATGGATAAAGGGTGTATTATTATTATTCATCAGTCATGGTCAATTTACTGCCGGATGAAGATCTCCCCAAGCAACCTGCCACTATCTTGCGAAGCAATAAATGTTATGATAATAATATTGTTCTTTTGATATAGAATAAAAAAACTGAGGGTCAATTTACGTCATCTGAATTTTTTTTCCTGTAAGGTTAGATTATCACATGAAACAAAAATATATATATACACCGCAAAAATGTACAATTTCTCCGAAAAATGTTACTCAACAAGCCCCTTCCGAAAAATAAATAAAATCACAATCGTAAAAATATCGGAAGATTGCGTCAAATAATTACCGATGCGAAATGTCAGAAATCTGCGTGGAAACAACCGGTTTAGAGCGCGCGAGCGTCGACCGACGGCACCGTCCAAAGTGTCAGAATCTCACGCGTCAAAAACGACGCAGAGTGCCCATCTCCACTTCACATGCAAATCCCGGCCCGAGAAACCCCCCACAGCCCCCACCTGCCCTGCTCAACCCCCCCCCCCCGCCCCCCCCGACTCCTGCACACGTTAAAACGCCTGGCAAACAATCCGTGATCAACATTAACAGATGGTTTTAATATTTAAAATGTTTACCGTGTGCCAAGGACTAGAATAATGAGGGCTTAACTCTACATCAGCAATCCCTGGCACTTCACTGCAGCCTCTCTCTCTCCCTCTCCGCTCTCTACCCCCTCCCCCTCTCTCTCCACGCGCTCGCTCGCTCTCTCTACGCTCTCATCTCCACTCCCGCCCCCTGCTCTCGGTTTCAGATGGCATCGCAGATTTACACGCCCCCCCTGCTAATCTCTGTTTTCTGTCTTAACACAGCTGTAAACCACACTCCTTCCCTCCCAGCGTGGAGGAGGAGGAGCCTCCTGCAGTCTTCCTGTAAATGAAGGTCTCCAAACGACCTCCGCCTGGCCCTCACTGCAACACCCCCACGCCACCCCCCACGCCTACTCCTCCCCACACGACTCCAAGCGAGGGGGGCAGGGGGGCATGCCGGGGTCAAATCTTGCCGGGGGCTGAGGTGGTGTGGAGGGGGACGGAGTTGGAGGAGGGGGGGGGGCGGTGATGGTGTGGGGTTGGAACTCAACACGGCCGTGAAGTATTTTAAACTGCTCCGAGTTCCTTGGCATGCGAGAGAATGGTGGGGCCAGATACAGGCTGCGTGCTGCTTGCAGCAGGGCTACAAGGCAGGGATGCAGGGAGCCCTTGGCTACGTTGCGCAGGGCTACCGGCGATCTGGCCGCGAGGGCCGCCCTCACGTGCGCCGGATAAATGTGAGTGCGCAACACAAACAACAACTACCGCAACTGAAAGCAATAACAATAACGAGCTGCTGTTACTCAGAAATAAATTATTCAATTGGGATTATACACAGCAACCATAGCCCCCTAACGAAAGACAAATGCCCCAGCAGGCCACCTAAAACTTGGAGCAAGTGTCGCGAGGTTTCTCCCGTTAGTATGGGGCCACCGCTCCACTGAAAAGCTGTTGCCAAAATAAAAGACGTGAAACTATTTACGTGGCAGATTTGTTATCCAAAGGCATCAAGCTTGCTGTATATTTATCTCTATCCAGGGAGATTGTGTGTGGGCAAGACAGACGAGATAAGGCCCAACATAGGAACACAGCCACATTGGCTTGAACCATTCAGTAGCCCCTGAGCAGTGTTCTGCTTGAGAAGACCTCATCCAGCAGTGGAGAGAGCAGTGCTCGGTGTCAGAAGACCACCCCCCTTCCCAATGGAGTCCAGGATGTTATGAGTGGCCATCCAGCACGTCCTGATAAACCGGGTGCAAAATTAGCAAGCTTAGGCGCCGCAGTGGCGAGATGTTAACTACCTCACCTAGTATACAAGAGGTCGTGGGTTCAATCCCGACCCTGACGCCTGCTGTATATTTGGAGTTTGCATGTTCTCCCCGTGGTCGCTGCATTTTTCTCTGGGACCTCCAGTTTTACCTCCACATTTAGAATCAACATGCGTTAAGAGTATCTGGCTGCTATACATTTCCAAATGATGTTAATCCACTTCGCTGAACTATCATTTTTGGCCAGGTCGCTTCTGAAAAAGAGCAATAGAGCTCAGTGGGCCATACTATTACAGATGGGTCCTGTATTGGAATGTTTGATGTCCTATGAAGCAGGCGATTGTCCACATCCTCACCTCTTATACATATACTGTATTTCTCATTTAAGGCCACGGTGCTATTGACAGATGTGTTGAGTTTTTTTTATTAATTGTGCTTATGCACCGCACCGCTGCCAAAGCAGCAGCAGCACTGCTACCAAGTAACTTGTTTGCATTTTAATGAGTGTTTCACGTGTTGGAGGAGAGCCGAGAAGTTGGAGAAAACCCACAGAGCACACCACAGGATAGCACTCAAAGGCCCCCAACGTGGGATGGGATGACAACTCCAAATATCGCACTGCAACTTTCTGGACCATCTAACAGGCCAGACGTTTGGGAGTCTCTCAAATCTCTCATGTGGTCGACCACCAACCCTTGCCTCCGAAACGACGGATCACAGGAATGTGTCACCGTTTCCTTGGCCAAATATTCAACATACCTTTTGAAACTCGGTACTCACCACTCACCGACGATCTCATTAATCTTATTAATGAGCCGAGCGGTGGCAGCAATGCACGCATGTAAATCCAGCGCCTGTGGAGGCGAAAGTTGGTGGATCGCACGAATGTCGTGAAACTCCCTTCCCTGTGGGCGTCGAGGTGCCCTAACGTCGCTTGTCAGGAGACATCAGTACAACAAGTGGAATAGTCACCGTCTGTTTCCATCTGTACGCAGATAGAGTATTACCTCCCTACGCACGTGAGTTTTCTCCGGGCACTCCGGTTTGCTCCCACACGTATAAACACTCATCATTAATTGGCTGAAAATAAAAATAAAAACCCGAATGCAATACCCTCGTAAATAATATTCCTCGGACTAGCGTTGCTTTCCTGGATAATTAAATAAAAATTATTAAAAATATTTGATATTTCTTGCTCGACAGCGCAAATACATCTGACCTTCCGTATTGACGCAAACACGGCACAGGTCTATAAACCTCAACGCGACAACAAATAATAACATTAATAAACACCGTAAACACTGCCACATGTAGCTGAGGAATGCTGCGTGCTGGAAACTGTAGAGCAGATTTCAGACAAAGTTTTGTCGAAATGCCGCGTTTCGCGCTCCACTCCTTAGCGGGAGACGCGTGCACGTCCCAGTACAGTGCTCGCACTTTCATGTATAAGTTTGCTCTCTCGAAAAGGAAATTACCGCATACGCCAAAGTATTTCCTGAAACCCAGCCAAGATTTTACCCTCAAATATTGTGCCCGAAATCATAATTTTCTCCTACTGAGCTAAAGCCGTGGGTCCCTTAGGTCATATAATTAATAGTGGGGGGGGGGGGGAAGACATGACATATCAATCTCTTTGGGAGTCGTTTTTTTCTTCGGCAACCCTCGTGAGCCGCCAAGTTTCTGTGCGGCCACAATACGTTCGTCACAGTCGCATCAGCCAAGACGACGCTTTGACACCCACTGGCCTCGGTATTTTATTTTTAAATGTTTTTAAGCGGAATGCCACTTTTCCAGTTTTGACCGCCAACAATCCCTTCGCTCCCTCCCCTTCCCACCGGCGTTCTCGCTCGTTCGTGTGTGTGGCATTGGGGTTGTTTGAAAGCAGGCTCAGGGCTCACGAGTGTCAGCGGGCCTTTTCACGAGTGAACTGACGGGCCTTATCGGGGGGGGGGAAGGGGAGTGAGCGCGCGCTGAAATACCGCAACCAAAGGAGTGAGCGAGCGAGAGAGCCTCGCGCGCGCGCGCATTCGCAGCTGTTTATCCGTTACACAAGAAACCCGGTGCTGCTCCTCTTTGTTAGCCGGTGCGATTTAGGCGGCGATTAGCCCACACCCGTTTGTGGCGCGTATCTCCAGTTCGGTTGGTGGGTTCTTTTTTCTCTCTCTTTCTACTGCCCGATCCGTCCCGCCTCCCTCCCCCCACAACCAAAAACGGCTTCATTCACTTTTTTTGTTGTTGTCACGGACCAGAGATATCTTTGGGCAAAGAGTGCCGTTTAAAAAAAAACCCGAAGCGTGCCGATGTCTTCAAATTGTGCGGAAACGTTTTTTTGTTCGGATGTGTGCAGTTTTCGGAGAAAATGCGACGAGAGAGGAAAAAAAACGCAGCAGCGTGCAGCCAACCATCAGCGGTTTAAGATTAAATCGTCGTCGTCGTCGTTTGAGGAACAATAATGTCAGGTGCGGCCTCGGCGAGGTTAGCCAGCGCAACCCCAGACACCACAATTTGCACCCACAAATGATCAAACACGGTGGCATGAAATGAACAAATCTGGAAAATAAATAAAATACTGCCAGATGAAGGCCTCCCTTACCAAAGCCATCACTTCCAGGATCAATCCACTGCTGGATGAAGGCCTCCCTCCCCAAGTTCTCGCCAGCCCTCAATCCACAATGATGGAACATTAAGCGAGTATAAAAAATATATTACCTTAAGTAAAGCAAACATATTTTAACGTCCTCTAGTCCACTGGTTCTTTACCTTTACAGCAGCCTTGTACCCATTTGGTTCTCAATAATAATAAAATATTATGTTAATACATAAGTAGTTGTATACTTATGTGCCCTTACTTAATGTGTGTTTCGATTATTTAGCGTCTAAGAAAATGTGGCCATGTCTCGCACCCCCAGAAAGGGCATCACGCGACCCCAGGGGGTGCATGCACCCCAGGTTAAGAAGAAGAACCACTGCTCTAGTAGGACCACCCGGATTGGGCAGGACAAGTCCGTAGAATGAATGGCAACCGAAAATAGCATGACAGCCAAGAGACGGAACACATCCAAGTGACATCTATCGGTGAGCTGGAGCACTGAAATCAGCTCATGCTCAGGTGCTAGATGGATTGTTACATCGCAGAACAGAGAGAGGTGGTGACAACTGAGGGGGGGGGGCGCTTTATCCAGCAGCAGATTGGTCATGGCTGATGATGATGCCTGGCAAAGGTCACTTAGACGACCGGCGGAACATTTCAGAGGTAGCTCTGCGACGTCCGCTTCCGCAGGCCGCTCTCGAACACCGAGGGTTGTCACACCGCTCTGTGACATTTCCGAACCGTGCGGCGGCAGGGAATCTCCCCCCACCGCCCACCGGTTGCCTGCCAAGCGATGGGCCGAGGTGACAGGGACCCACAGCGAGTCCCACAGATGCATCCACACTGGCTTCACTCCGCGTCGGATCAGACGAGCAGGGAGGCAGCGCTGCTACAAACAAGGCCCTTTCAGCTCCCGCAGAGCTCTCCCCCCCCCCATCCCTTCACCCCCCCAACCTCCAGGCCCCAACGGCACTTTGTACGGACAGGACCTAACACTTCCTCTGTTTTTCCATCCCCTCGCCTCCCCACCACCCAACAGGGGCCTCAGAGGTGGGTGAAATCGTGCCACTGCTAGCCCCCCCCCCATCCCCACCCACCACCATCCCTTTTTCTCTCCCGATGTTTTGTCTCTTGCCACGGCTGCGTCATTTCCCCCGGCCTCACCAACTTTCGCCCCCCCCACCCCCCACCAACACTGTTCCCCCTTCATTCGGACTGGCAGGCTCGGTGTCTGCGGCTGAAGCTGCCAAATTACGAACAAATCTATCCCGTATCCTGTCTGAAACGAGAGCCCCTTAACAGATACACCTTGGTTATGTAAAGCGGGAACTTCCAGAAATGCAATTTTTTCTTTTTTACGAAGCCGGCGGCGATCTTGTCAAAGAAAACATTTAACTACTTACACCCTAAACATGGCACTCACAGTCACGTGTGAAGATAAAACCACCGAGATGGGGTTTTGTTGTCGGATTTATTTCTTACTTTCTGTCTCTAACTTTGGGGGTTTTATTGCACCACACCGTGCTCGACGCACCCAAACACAGCGGCCCCGCGTCACTCACTCTCTCAATCTCCACTTCTTCTCTGCTCGCACCGACCCACGATCGGAATTCCCTCCCGTCGGCGCTCAGTCGGGCGGTTGCGCAATTCGAGAAACGCGCGGACTCTTGTCCACGACACCCTCAACAGTGCCGCGTGCTGCTGGGCCCCCCCATTGTGGCACAAACAAAATACCAAGACCAACAACACAACCGCCTCGAAATGTGTCGCCGACAACCATCGGGCCGCACGTAACACGAGGAGAGCACTCGCGCAACCGCGGACGTGGCACTGGCCAAGAAGAGAGGGAGCGAAATGCTGGAAGAGCCAGAGCCTTCTCCGCGCCCGAACCACCCCGCGCCCCCCCCCCCCCCCTACGTTCTGAGCGCTCGAACATTTACACGCCCGTCGCCGACAGCGGTATAAATCGGTTCATAGCATCTCAAGTCGATTGGCCGATCGGCCGGATGGTCGCCTCTAGTGGAGGCGGCAGTAGAGTCCCGGGTAGCCTCACCTCTCCGAGAGGGGGCTCTCCCTAGTGGAGCCTCCCCCCCTTCCGCTAGCAGTGCCGTAAGCCAGCAATTGCAGGGCTGCGCCTTTAACCCCGCCCCACCCACCCTCCCCAGGACACCCGACCCCAAAAAATCGCAGTCCCGTTTCGTCATTCTCTGCCAGGTGATTTCACCCCCACGATTTAACAAAACAAACGGCAATATAAATATCCGCAGACCACAACAGTCGCAACAGTCGCGACCACCCTGATTGCTACTCTTCTTCTTGTTTTTTATTTTTATCTGGCGCTAACGGGCCAGCCGGCCCCTGGGGGAGAAGGCGCTTCCACGGCCCACCCAGCGCCTCCGGCGTGGCCCCCCCCCCACCTCACGACGTGCAGCTAGTGCCTAACAAGCCGGCGCTGCGCTATCCCGACGGCGGCAGCTGCAGACACATTATTTTCCTCTTCAGTCAGAACATCTCTGACCCAACCTTGACTCCTGCACATTGCTTGGGTGCACATGCCTATTGGTGTCAAGAAGACAATCCATATGGCACCTTCCCTCCTGTCCGCCCCCCCCCCCCCCCCACCCCACCAGCATTGCATTCTAAGCCTCTCTCGTTCATTTTATGTGAAGATTTTGGTCTGCACATACACAAAGACAAAGATCCCCCGTATAGCCTTAAGAGACAGTTTGTAATTGCAAAGATACAAAAACCTCCGTTTAGCCTACACAAGCTGTCAGGGCAAGTGCTGTTAGTGAGCACCTATGAAGGCCGTCACGTTGCACACAAAGCGGTTAGGTGAGCGTTGTCTTTATTGTGGGTGCTGTGAGTGGTGTGGATGGTGTGGATATTGTGGGTGTTGTGGGTGGTGGGTATGGTGTGGGTGGGCTGGCCAGCCGCCTGTGTGATGTGTAAACATCGCACCAGGTTCTCATTTAAGGCTGAATTAACCATGCAGAGACACACACACACCACACTATGGGCAAGCCAATGCGGCTCTGAGAGCTGGATTGAAACGAAAAGTCAAGCGCCATATTTAGGAGTATGCGCTAATCGTAAAATATGACGGTGAATTGATTTAAAGGACGATCACATCGAAGAATACGGTAATAATTGGATTCCGTGTGGATGTTTAATGGCTTATTCTCGAAACATTTCGACCCGCTCCTTGTGTATCGAATGAAGGATTCGTAGGACGTAACTTTTAAAAACTACATCTGCAAAAATTAAGCGCCACAAGCGGTTTATTGGAACGGAGGAGTCTTCGCAGTATCTTTAGAACATTTTTTTACCCATAAAACAAATTCCAATAAAAAAATTACAATGATAATAAATTAACTTAAAACAAAGGGGAACATCTTTACTATAAATAAGACGAAAAAAGCTGTAAGGTTTTATGGTAGACGAAGGCATTCCCTTTAAACGCGGCGTACGCTGGAACGCAAAAAGGGGGTTAACGTTTTATTTGTTAATAAAAGAAAGTTCCCGTCATAAAAACCCACATTGAAATTCATGAAAATTAAGATCGTTCCGTAAATCTGGCGACCAATCGAGGCTCCGCGTTGAGCTTTCTCCGCTCTAATTTATTGTATATCTGACCACTGTTAAGCCCTTTTATGTGTAAGAATTTTTCCCTGACCTTTCATTACCAATTTATAGGGAAATGTGCTCTTTTCCATGGTTAATGGCAAAACTGGTCATCTTTATAGGCTAATAATAACACGCTGTTCCGAGGCAGTAAATTCATACACTGCCGAAGGTGCAGTGCATGACATGTGAACTGGGGAAGATAAGGGGGGGAATGTCTTTTTGGATTTCCTCCCCATTTCCTATGATTTCCCCTAAAGTCAGTGTGGCGAAAAGCATGGCAAGATAAGGCTGAAAAACTCCATAATTCTCCAGATGCGTCTCCTCACGCTGTGATACAGCAAATAAAACGGGATAAAAAATGAATGAGAGCAGAAGAGAAATCAATTGACCCCAGGCTGTGGATGGGGGCCAGAAGGCTGATAAAGTTGTGGGGCTCAGGAATGTTTGTCTATCTGTGGCCTGCAGATAAAGGGCCCTGTAAATGAAACATCTCAGATAAATACGGCGGGGGGGGGGGGGGGCAGGTTAACTGTAAATGAAAGGGCCACCGTGTCATTTCTGTGAGGCGAAGCCTTGGATGGAATTATCGCGGATTGCTGTAATTACATTTTAGTGGAAACCTCAATCCGGACAAAACCCCGGAAGCCTTCAGTTGATACCTCGCAGCCTGGAAACTCCTGGGAGTGTTTAACGAATACATCACGGAGAGGTTTTCGCCCCCTTTTTCGATTCGACTCTCACACCGTCCAGCTCCCCCCCCCCCCCTCCTTGGTGGAATTCCGCAGATAAACAAACAAAGCTGTCCAGCTCCGTATTTTGACAACCATTAAGAGCCGGAGAGCGAATCGCTCCTATTTAATGAAAGGTTTGGCGAGCGGGCACAGCACAAAAAAAGAGGTCCCCTCACCAGTTGTTGACTTGAAGGATGGACAATCCAGTGTCTTGCGCCAGCTGCTTTTTCTGTTCTTCTGACGGGTACGGGTGCTGGAACAGACGGGCGACAATACGTCAGCGCAGGCAACGGGCACGGCATCGGGCGTGCTCCAAAAAATGTATTTCAGCCATTTAGCATAAACACCTATCGATGCTTACACATGAGATTATACCAATTAGCGGCATTTGAATGCTAAAACACGCTCCCGGTTCAGCGGTGTCACTTATAAATAAAATAAAACAATCGGCTTCATTGTGGTTTGCTTTATCTTTTTTTAATAGCTTTTACGGGATTTCAAATTTGAGACGTTTATCACGGAATCGAAGGGGATGAATTCTTCTTGTTTTTGTCTGCGAAGTGCACACGGGGCAACGTACGCGTGGGGTAACATGTGCGCGCGACGTCTGTATGCACGGCGGTGCAGGCCGCTCTTTACATCCCATCACTGTTGGTTAAGTCACCAGGCAAGTGTTCCATCTGCTTGGTGTTAATTTTATGTCACAACAGCAGATACGTGGAGACACCGGGATCGTGGGCTTGTTTTTTATCGTGGTATAAAAAAAATATGCGTAGTTAATGTCACAAAGAATGGTCTTGGGATTCGGAAGCCCGGAGGGGGCATGGGAAATGAAAAGGAATATTAACCCAAATGTTCTGCCACACAGCACGACCCAACATGGGTTTTTTTTTGCCCTCCCGAACATCAAACCACGTTCCAGTTTCCTTCTGTAGCCTCTTCCATCCATTCGCTTGTATAGCATCAAGGATCACCACAGGGTTGCTAATCTTATTACACATCAGTACCACGTGGCTTTTTTGTCTGGTTATTTAAAGCCCGATTGGAAGCTGGAAATTGGTACGATGTAAATGTGAGCATATCTCACGCTCTTCATCTTGAGAATAAGAAGAAAATTATGACTTCATGCTCAATTATACCTACTCACTGCATTGTTCATTCAGTTAAAAGTGTTAACATTCTGGGTAATTTTCTAATTCATGTTTTATAATTTATTTATTAACAATCAATTTGCTTCGAATGTAATTTGTGTTCATTATCACTCTGGTAGCTGTTGACAAGTGTTGTATTTCCTAGTATGACATGAAACAATGTATCTTGTTATCACAACAAAAAATTACACGAGCACTTCAAATATGAGTAACATCGTCGATATTTACTCCGAAGTGGATGAAATATTTCAGCAAATTCTCAAAATGATTCATAATACACAGCGTTATGCAAACAATACTATTAAAAAAAAGCTGTCTAACATACTACACTAATCCATAAATGTTTTTTTTGGATAGTACATACCAGTTATTACGACCACCAAAAAAGATATACAAACCCAAATATTCGATCATTCTTTGTTTAATTCTCGGACTGAAGCCAATTGGCCAAAACAAATCGCACAACACTAACTGCCACTTATTCGGGATAACAGCACCGCTCTTCAGTTAGGTTTCTTTTGGGGAAAACTGCCACGATATGAAGCCCTGGCAGAATTGCCACCAAACAGGGAGTACCAGGCCCGGAAAGGGCAGCCACAATCAATCAGTCAGCAACCCCTCGTGCGTTTTCAAGAACACAGGAAGCACAAATCCTATACTAGGCCTCGCAGGCACGTGCCACACACGCACAACGGCAAGAAATGCACATTGTTTTTTTTTGTTTCCTGCAGAGGCTGTGGCCTAAATTGGGATTAAGTTTACCTCATAAATATGGAAGCTGATGTGTGGCAACCTCACAGTCGGTGCCTTCCCTCGACAGCCATGTTGGTTGATTGAGCGCGACCTCCGCTAGGCCTCACATTACTTAAGTTTATTAAAAACGGCAAAGCAAAATGAAGGTGTAAATCAGAAAAAATAAAGAATGAAACCCACCAATTTATGTTAGTACCACGACGTAAAAAAACGCATCCATTCAAATATTGTGAACGCTATGAATAGAAAACTGTTTCAGATCCAAAAAAATTGCTCCACAAAACTGAAATTCCAACGCATTTTAAATTCCTCAATGCTGAAAAAAATGTTTATTTTCCATTATGTGAACAGAATTGGACCATTCTTTTTTATCATTTATATTTAACTTATATCGGTCATTGCAACAAAAATATGAATGTGTGTTTTAATGTTTGCAATTGCATTTTTAAGAATATAAATTTCAGTTACTACCGTTCTAAAGTCCCAATTTTTTTCAGATTTTGGACAACGTTGCTGAAATCCATGCACATGCACATTACAAGCGAACATTTTTATTTTCTGGAAGAACATAAACCGTTTACTGTTCCTCAATTCTAAACGGCCATGTTTACGGCCAAAATTAAATGTAGTTGAGCAGGGCTACGCCACAGAATTCATTTACTAAGGCCAAGGGAAAACAGCAGAATGCAAAGGTCAAAGTTCAGAGTGCAGGAAGAAAGCCACCCATTTGTCATGTGGTTAGTTTATCGCTCACCGAATCCCCTTCTTTTTAAAGCACCCCGCTCCGCTCCTCAGAAATGTCTTTGGTGGAGACAAATGCTCAGACTGCTTAAAATTATTTACACGGGCTGCTCTCGCACGGCAGACATCATTAATTTCCCTCAGCCAAGCATGACTGGAGCCAGGCCCGAGCTGTTTTGATTAACAGGCGGGGAGATGTGTGCGTGGGCCTCCCATCCTACGACGTCCAACCCTCTTCAGCCACGCAGCGAGCCAGCAACGCAACCGCCATTAGCCCCCCCCCCCCCCCCCCCTACGGATCACCCTCGTATTTCGCGAAGGACACAATCAGCGTCGCACGCGCCCAGCGCATCACTTTTTGGTAAGGTGGGACGAATTATTATTCTGACCAAGAGAGCGAGAGTAGGCCATGGGTGTTTCCCGAACTCTGTTTTTTCCTATTACAATCGGTTGATACAAACACGATCGACTGAATTGACGCACTGAATGTATGTAATGACATGCACGTCGAGAATGCTACGCGTAGCTAATTTACAACTTCACATACGAACGGCAACAACAAATCTCAAACATGGCCTATGCCGTGGAGAAGAGCCGTTGCCCGAAACGTTTCTTCTTATCACCGTTTTCTACTCGAGAGCCGGGTTATTGACGAATGCGTTGGGTTTTTGTTATGACATACAATGGCCCTCTTAAAACATTTCCGAGGGTGGGAGGGGACGGTCCCCTTTTGCCCCCCCCCCTCCACCATGACCCCTCTGTTGGTGCTCCTCTTGCCTGCTTACACCATTAAGCTCAAACTATGCGGACTAAAAGATAACGCGTTTCAATGAGCCCCACCGTCAACATTGTGTCCGACTCGACAATTCCTCATTGCATCGTTGAGTATCTATATCCACAAAGTAAACACATCTTGAGCAACAGAGAAGCTCTCACTCACGCACAAAAGACAAATACCCCCCCCCCTCCTCCTCCACCACCTCATAGCTACAAACAGACTTGGGATGGGTGCTGTTTGCGAGCACCTATTTTGGCCAGCACGGACAAGTAGTTGGATTTTGGCCAGCACCATACACAGACTGCCTATGTCTCGTCAGTGCTGAAATGGACACGCTGCACCAGCTATACTCATTTAAGGCTGAGTTTACCTACAGTAAACCCATAAACCGGTTCAGAAATCACTCGCCGCTGATGTTAGCCATGGCCGGGAATCGAACTCAGGTGAACTGGGTTAAAAGTGCAATGCGGTAACCACTATACTACTGCTGGCCCCACAAACATAACTCACTCACGCACACACAAATATATACAATCGTTTGAGTGGAGTCTGGAATTTATCGTCTTGGCCTCTGTGGAGTTGTACTTTGTAACAATGCTCGTCTTTAGGTATACACTGTACAGCACGCTTGTGTGCGCGCGTGCGTGTGTGGCTTGCATGTTTGTGTATATATATACGCCGTTGTGTATATATACACACCGCATAACCTGCGCACGCGCACGCACGCAGGCACGCACGGGCGCAGCAAAATCCCGGTGCCCACCACGGAGGGCCACCACAATTCTCTGCAAGACGGAACGAGCCTGAATATATATTTGTTAAAATAACGCAACGCTTAGACAACTGCCGGGGAAGTCCGCGGTGCTCTGTTGGCGATGTGGACAGACCGCAGGGGAAAGAGACGGGGGGGAAGGCGATCGCTCAGAGCACGACTTGCCAGCGCGCTCGTCCCGCGTGCGAAGAAGAGTCGCGCGCACGGCGGCGGTGGCGGCGGCGGAGCTCGCCCAGCCACGACGTTTCCTCGTGGGAAGATTTGTCTTCCTTCCGAGAGGAACCCAGTCGAATGTGTTCCCAAGCCATTTCAGGAAGCGACATTTATTGCGTCTACGTTACGTTGTACTCGAAAATATGTGTGTTATGTATGAGTAATGGTAAAGCAGAGAACGTGACATAAAAAGAGATGTGTTAATTCGTTATTTTAAATAAAATATTTCTTTTTTTTCATCTCAAAAATGGTCCACGGCATACCATGGCCATCCAAACATTTCGGGTAACCGCCCCTCTTGCCCTCCTCCCGCCGTCCTCCACCCCGCCCTTACCGCCCCCCGGGTGTCCCTCTGTTCCCACATTCAGGACGTGGCGGTGCAGTTGAAAGGAGGCAATACGCCCGAGAGAACGTCCACCGGCGGAGACGGCGCAATGGCGTTAGATCGTGCGCACAAGCTCGGTGGCTTGGGGTGACCTTCATCCAGCAGTGGATTGACCGTGTCTCATGATTGAAGATGAGTGGAAACCTGTTATCCACAGCACTTCCTTGGCACAGGTTTGACAAGGGTTTAAAATTTAGATAGATTTTTATATATTTCAGCAGCAAGGGCCCGATAAGCTGTTAGACTCTATTTCATGGGCGTCCTGCGATGGCACCGACGCGATATAATCCACTGCTGGCTGAAAGCCTCCCCACATAATATTGGTCTTGGGGGTTCGTTGACCATACTTCACCAAACTGGTCAGTGTGGGTTGGTGAAGGGCAGGGGGAGCCCGGAATCGGTTCAGACATCACTCGCCACTGACGTGAGTGGCCAGGAATCAAGCACCGGTCGCTTGGTTCAACTTGCGTACATTTCATTAATTCTTACAATAATAGTCTACTTTTGCAAACAGCTGTATTGCGTATATAACCTCATACCACAAACAAACTAATTATCCTCCGTATAGCCTTAATAGACCGTTGGGGCAAGCGCTGTTAGCGAGCACCTCTGAAGGCCGGCACAGCACATAAGGGGGTGGGTGGCCAGCACGACGCCTCGGCCACCTTTGTCTCCCCAGTGGCGATGTTCACACACCACACCAGGTACTGATTTAAGGCTGAGTCGACCTAGGGGAGGCCCAGGACCAGTTCAGATAATTCTCAATGGTGGTGGCCATGAAGAGGATTTGAACCCGGGCCGCCGGGTTCATAGCGCAGCGCACTAACAGCTACACTACCGCTACCCCACCGCAAAAAATACGTAAAAACATACACATGCACGCACAAATATGCTTGCTGTTTTTCTGTACCTACGAGCCACTCACCTGCTCGGACCCCCCCCCTCCTCCCCCAGTCGGCACAAAGGAAGGGGGAGGCGGAAGACGCCAGATGCGTTTTGCGTTATCAAAAGATAGAGGAAGGCACGTGAAGAGAAAGAAACACCACCCTGCTACCCTCCCTCTGGCATCCAGCAATGCTCAGGCTGTGTGCTGAATCTCCGGCCTAATCCTTTCCGGAACATTCCACACAGATAGAGCTATTCTGGCTTACGGATAACATTAGTCTTGCTCTATCAATCACATTTCGCAGACAAAGTCTTCCATTATTTTTTTCTCCCCTCCGGGGCGATCTCGTAGTTAATGCCTCTGTTTATAAGCCACGCTATTTGCCCTCCTCGCAAGAACCAAAGCAAAATAAAGTGAGCGAAATCCCATCAGGTTGCTGCGATTAAGCGCACACAGCAATCGCCGGCATCTGCCTTCAAGTGGAATACGGCGTTCGCTCTCAAACGGCGTGATCATTAGTTCGGTATAAACTCGCTATTAATGTCCGCTCCGCTCTCTGACAATGACGCCGTTTTGCGTGAGGCCGTGAGACAGTGGCGCAACCGGCGGAAAGGGAGCATTGGGATCTACGGATGAAATGCGCCTTACAAATGTTAATTATTATTATTAACACTATTGTATTGTTGCGAGACGCACCCAGGACATCGACAAACTTGCACAAATTTGGTGGCGCACGCACACACAAACACACCTACAGGACTATAAGACGTGACTCCTAGCTCTTGCGCTATACAATCCACGTGTCTTTAAATCCGGAGAATACAAGTCGGAATTACATTTCTCTTTTTAAAAAAAATGCATCTGTGATGTACAAGAGCCATCTCAAACCTTTTGAGGGGGGGGGGGGTGGCAACAGCACCCCCCCCCCCTCTCCCCAGTGGGGGGGGGGGGGGGGGCTGCAGAGGAGTCACAGCCGTCGCGTGATGCGTGCATAATCGACGCAAGGTTGCCCACAAGCTATAAGCCTATAAGCATCAGCGACGTCCACACGAGGAGACGTGAAATAAACCCTTCCTGCACATCCAGATGCTCACGGTCGGGTGAACAGAGCTGGGGAACACCAGGCCATGAAGAATTTGGACACGATCCTGACAGATTCTCAGATGCAGCCGTGTCAATTGCGTAGCTATCGAGTGTGCAGGTGGTGCGGCTGCACCAGAGCCCATGGGACAGAGAGCAGGGTCCAGGTTCTGGACTACGAAGAGCAGGAGAGGGAAGACAAGTGACTCCCGTTTCACCCCGCGCACGCAGAGGATCCAGGCCAACTATGCTACACCATTGACCGTGTGGGGTTTTCTCTGGAGCCCTGGACCGTTGTAGAGGTCCAGTGGTTGGTGAAAAAGGGCCTGGTGCTTGCTGAAGAAAGAGTTCGTGAAAAACACGTTGGCTCTTCGTTGGCCCCGCTTTCCGCGTACCGTTGGACCTCAACTGCCCCGTGCACCCGTCGGGCAGAATTTGTTTGACACCTGAACGGCAAACTCTGCTTCGTTAATCCACCGCGAACACACTGTATTTGTAACGTGGTTCATTTTTTTTTTTGCGTCAGAGACGATCGCAAAGCCTAGCACAATGCTAACGAGAATGCTGCCGGCGGGGCGAGAAGGCAGCGATGAGCACGGGGCAATGTTTAACTCGGCGCGACTGGGCACCTCAATGAAAGTAGCGCTGCTCGGGCCAAAGAAAACACTCCGCATAATACGATTAACACTAAAGATTTTTAACGAGGTTGGCTGGAATTAAAGGAACTTTAATGGGGAACTGTATCCACTTCAGTCGCAAAGATTCCAGCTCACTTAACATGGATCTTGTTTCTATATTAAGTCCTCCCTTAAGGGGGGGCCCTGTTATCTTGAAATGATACGGGGTTTTGAAATGAAAATATTCCCGGCACACACTCAGACACACACGCAGCACACACACACACCGCACAACTGCACACACACACACACAGTCTGCATGCCAACCAAAGTCCATTAAGCTCGTAATTGGGGCCCATTTAAATAACGATCATCCGCAAGGATTCACAAACGCAGGCTAATGGCAGCAGGGTGGCGAGTTAGAAAAAAGGGGGGGTAGGGAGAAGAGGGGGGGGTGGAGGAGGGGGCCTCTTTATGGCAGAGGGCCGTTGATTGTGGATCTGCATAAAATATGTATTCTGGGATTTTCAATTTAAAGCATGTGCACAAATAATGTGTGGGATGTGGAAGTGTGTGCGCGCGTGCGTATGGCTGCTAGGGGACACGGCAGTTCGAGGGAGCCAAGCTGGTTTGACTGACGTCGCCAATTGTCTCAGCATATTGTCTGGCCCTTCCGAAAGGCGCCGCTGAATGTGTAGGGGTTGCCACCTTACAATCAGAACAAAGTACGGAGAGAGATCGAGTTGTGCTTCAAAGTAACGCATCACCGTGGGCACGCAGGTGTTTGGAAAAACATTGGCGTCAAATTGCGCAAACCATGTGAACGTGATTCACAAAAATGGAGGCGCGGGTTTTTCGCTCCCCCGCGCTGCGCAACTCTCAGACGGTCTGTTTTCGGGTCGTGCCCCTCGCTCGACGTCCAACGTTTCGCTCCACGTGGCGATCTCAGCTCCTTCAGGAACTGAATGGAGGCATTCGGTAGAGGCATTTGGCTCCTGAAGAGGCCGCTAGCACACGGAGCGAAACGACGGACGTCGTGCCAAACCACACGAAGTTGGTACGACCTGGAAGCACACCGGAGAGAGAGATTCTGGGCGGGGGTGACCGCCCTGAACCCACTGGGAACTCGACTGTACAATGGTGGTTAGTGGACACGGCAGACACAATGGGAGCCCGGAGTGAAAGAGGATTCCGCCTGGAACAGGAAGGGTGCCGCCGGCGATGGCGAGATGTCATGTCCCTCGCCGGGTATACAGGAGGTCGTGGGTTCGACCCTGACCCTGACGATGCCCTGTATATTTGGAGCTTGTGTGTCTCTCTCCCCGTAGTCGCGTGGATTTTTCTCCGGGCCCTCCGATTTTTTCCCTCCAGATTTAGAAAAAAATATGCGTTTAGAGTATTTGGCTGCTATACATGTCCACGTGATAATAATCCCCTTCGTTAAACTGTCATATGTGACCAGGTCACCATGTGAAACAGAGCTAGAAAGTTCAGTGGGCCTTACCTGGTGAAATTAAATAGTTAGTCAATGTAAAAAAAAGTTAGTTTATAGTAATAATTTTGCGATGCTGCCACAGTGGTGTAGCAGTTAGCACAATGGTCATGGGCAGTATCTAACCACACTTCATCACGCTGGTCAGTGAGGGGGGGGGAAGTCGGTGAAGCTGAGAAGCATAGAACTACAGTACAACCATGTATTTTTTCTGCACTGCCCTCCACGTAGACGAGCGGCAGGCTTTAACACCTGTTATGCGTGGTGGTCGAACGACCCATGCATTATCCAGGCTCAACCCGGCCTAGGTTCAAAGCTCCTGGTGAGATAGGGCATAATGCGGACGATTTGGTCATTGGAAGGAACCATCGCAGCACTAAAAACACAAATGCAGGGGGCTATTTTTGGATGACATTTTTTTTATTTTTGCGAAGGGCCTATGATTATGTTTGTATCTGCCCCGTGGGTTAACTCAGCGGAACACGCGGCTTGGAATCGTTTCTATCATTGTTTTTGGACAGTTAATTGCCGTGGGGCAAACTGGGCTTGCGATCGAGAGGTCGCTGGTTCCAGGTCGATCTCCCGCCACGGCAGATGAAACAACGGTCAGCGTCGCTCAAATCCCACAACCCTCCCCACCACCACCACCACCACCTTCCCCCATCGCTTCTGTCTACCCAGGGATACAAATTGGTATATCCGCAGTTAAGTCGACCGTCACGTTACGTGTGGTGGGGTAAAGCGTGGGTATTGAGACCCCTCTTCAAAGATGACGTTTTGGCCGCCGGCATGAAAGGGTCGGCCGATACATCGTCCGGAGCGGCTCTCCCCTGAAGGTGCTTGAATGGAGCTCCTTCCGCGAGCAGTGATGTGAGCGAGGAATTTCAGGGCTGCGCCTTTGCCTTTCGTCTTGAGCGGAGATAAGCCACTCTCCTTGAACTCGGAGTCGTGCTCCGCCAGCCACGTCACCCCCCCCCGCCCCCCCAAGAAGCACAACCACTCAGTATGCGCCTTTATATCCAGTGTGTTCCAATTACCGTGCTTACTATCGCCCGTCAAAGCAAATTCCCGACATGCTGTTGCTCTTGCGTGTGCAATTCGCTGTCCATGCACGCACGCGGAGACGTGCCGCTTAAGAGCCGCGCTGGCAGTGCCATCGGTGACTGCACAGGCATCACACACACACACACAAATGCACCAGGAGGCAAATATCCCCCCCCCCCATAATACAGGGGTTTTTTGGGGGGTTAGATGGCATGAATATATAAATGTGTCGTTAAACCCGCCACCACCCGACACAGCCAATTTGTAAGGTTTGTCACGTAAACAGAACGTGCCTATTCGTTACTAGTACAGCACACCGGTGTCTGTGAGAGTACTTCCACAACATTTACAATCTGAGTACGACGTTTCGCCAGGAATTACAACTAGCTTCATCAGGCTACAGCCAGATTTGTGGATAAATCCTCCCGTTTCGTTCCTTAAATAGAGGGATTCCAGATTTTTGGGGCAAGTGCTGTTCGCGAACACCTATGAAGGCCGGCACAACACTCAGGGTGGTAGTCGCCCTACGCTGTTGCTGGAGGGCGACTAACTCCAACTGCCCAGTAGCAGCGTCCTTCACGAGCCTCCTCCACAGAGGCCTATCTTAACACCGCTGGGACTGGTCATTGACAAGTTCACTCAGCTCCACATCATCTAGTGCCAATCAGTCCATCTCTTCTCTAGCCTGTGCTAAGTTCGTTTAGCCCCCTTTAAACGAGCATGGCACGGGACTCACTTGAGGCTGAGTCGACCTTGGGGAGGCCCAGGTCCGGTTCCGATAATCATCGCTGGTGTCGGCTGTGAGCAGGAATTGAACCCGGGTTGCTGAGTTCATAGCACAGCATGCTATCCACTACACTACCGCTCATTAACACACACACGCACACATATATACTATACCTATGACCAAATCACCCAGAATGCACCCTCAATCTCATCGGTGCACAAAAGCTAAGCAGAGTTTAGGCTGGACAGTGCTCGGATGGGTGATCAGGTGCGATAGGGTGCCCACGCGCTTCGTTGCCAGCAGACCGTAATACATACAAATACATTTTGTATTGAAATGTACTCTACTCCAATATCTATGATGTCCTCTTTTTAAATCCTTTATATTAAGTTCACTTGCTTGCATGCTTGCGTGCTTGCTTGCTTGCTTATGACCGTGCAAATCTTTTGGTCGTTTTTTTAACCCACTTCCCGTGATCCAATCGAGCTGACATTTTGCACACAAACTCGTTGTGCGTGACAATTAATTTTCATGAAAATTTTTTTCCAAAATTTTACACTGTTTAGGGAAAAATTATTTAAATATTTAATTACCAATTGCTTAATGGTGGCAGACAATCATCTGACCCATAGGTGGCAGCCATCTCAAGCCAGAGGACGAGAGGACTCTAGCCGCCACGCATATAAAGGATTTATAGTGAAAAACTTTGTTTTTACGGGTTAATTTTTTCTTCATGAACCCACCATGGTGAGCGCGTGGTCAAATTACACCCATGATCCGCACGGTTGTGTGGGAGACCCTCAACCGAAAGAGGGTCGTACACGAACAGCGTGAACATGTTTTTTTTTACAAATCCAATGATGAAAGTGAACGAGTGCCGTTCGCCTCGATTAAAACGCAGCAGCAGCAGCAGCAGCAGCGGCGGCGGCGGAATTCTCAGGTAGACTCTGTCCCTCCCCGCCGCCGGTTATCTCCGGCGGACACGCGCGGCCGGAATCGCGCGGCACTCCTCCTCAGCTACTTAGCGACAAAAGTAGGAAATGAAAGGGGGGGAGGAAGAGAAAAAGCTACCCGACACGACCCTGAAACCAGAGGGGGGGGGGCAGCTTTGGTGTCGTTCAACAACCCGTTTTGAAATTCACCATTGGCAGGAGCGAGGAGGAGATGAGAGGGAGAGCAGTGTGGAGCACGGGGCAGATGTCTGTATTGTGACTCATTTGCATAATCATGCAAATGGAATTCGGCGGTGTACCGCCGACACAGAGAGCAATTCACCAGGGAGGCCGGCATTGATTTGGATTGTCCCGGCCCTGGCTATACAAGTCAAATTAACTCCTTTGTACCGGCCAGAGCTCGGCGCTCCGTTATTCTGCTGCTCTGTATTCAGGCCCTCTCCCCCGCCTGCGAACATGCCTTCTGAGACTTGGGGCCAATTGACAGCGTTTGATTCGGCTTCTTAAATACGATGCGCAGGACCGAAGAGGTGGGTGGGGGGGGTTGGGGGTCGGTCGGTCGGGCGGGAGGATGGGATGGGTGGGGTTGGGGTGAGAGAGAGAGAGAGAGAAAGCCATGGGTAAGATCACTGTATCAGTGGAATTCAGTCAATTTAATAACCGCTCAGAACACCGGCTCTTAAGAGCGCCGCCACGTCACGGCTACGCGGAGATCTCTGTGTAACGGCAGCGGCCGTCAGCTGACCTCTCTAGTACCGCTCCCCCCACCTTACCACCCCCGCCGCCCCTACCACCCTCGCCACCCCACAGCCACGACCGAGCCACCACCGCCCCCCCCCCCATCCTCGCCACCCTACTCCTTTCTGCACAGACAAAAAGGCAGCTCCATAGACCTCGCCCTCCAACCCACTCCCCCAGCCGGCCTCCCTTCTCCTCCCATGAGCCTGTCAAGTCCTGTAATTAATGATGCAAGGCCATGACCCTTGCAAAAATGCACTTAAGGACTACTTAACGAGTTCAGTTATAAGTTCAATATAAATTGCATTTGCTAATCGAAACATTAAGTACACTTTAAATGCGCTGCTTAATACCCCGCATTACGCAACGATGCAATAAACAGATGGGTACACATCCTCACGTTACCAGCAACAGACCAAGCCGCACCACTCAGACCCAATAACGCCGCGGTTACGATACCAAACACGACCGCCAATTAAATCACGATCTCTCTTCCCCCCTTCCCCCCCGATAAAATAACCGCGCGCGGTACCCACAACGTCAACAACGCGTGCCGAGAAGAACCACCGCTGCTCGGACCCAACGCGCCGCTTACCCACAGGACATTAACGTCTCTTAGCTGCTATGCGAGAGCGCCGTCGCTTGATGAAAGCTTCGCAATACGCGGAGGGAAGGGGGGGCAGGGGGCTGTGAACTTGGTCGCTTGCGTCGAGGCCGACGGCCCTAGTGCTCCGAGTCGTGCGCTTTGATCAGGAGAGGCCTGCGAGCGGCACGACGAGTCAAAGGCCAAGAGGGTATTAGCGCTTTCACCGCGGCTCTTGAGCGCATGGTTGGAGCACCCTCGACCGGCACGCTGAATAAACCCTCGCTTCCGTTGCGTCCGACAAACATGGCCAAACACAGAAAAAAAAACAACCCGCAACCCCCGCCGGCATTTATCTTTCTCTCCGCGACAGCGAGCCGTTTGCAGAAGCGTCTCGAAAACGGTTCCGTCGCCCGACGGACGCAGTGCCACTCCGCCGCTAATGTGGCGGCTTTTGTGATCAGATGGGGACTGAGGAGGCGGTGGGGGTGGCGGGGGGACAGAGGTGGGGTGGTGCTGCCTCGAAACAATAATCGTCGTGGCCTCTGAAGGTAAAACGGGGGCGGTCGCAATGGGAGAAATCCCAAGCGCATTGCCCAGTTTCAGACGAGCGACTCTGAATAAATATGTAAAATATCCGTATCCTGCCGCCAAAGCTCGTCAATGACATTACGGGACAATAAGACAATTCATACAGAGCAACCTTTAAACACAAGTCGGGGGTTTGTCACGGCTATCTCTCTGGAGGAATACCCACGAAAGCTTAACGTGCGCACGCGCGGCACGCACGCACACACTCGCTCGCTCGCGTACACAATGTAAAAAATTGATCCAATTCCTCGGCGATGTTTAGGTCCACTCGCCGCGCACAGCTGCACTCGCTCGGCAGTTTCGGTGGAAGGCAGCAACCAGCGTCGCGCTGGGAGCAGAGTGCTGGGAGCGGAGCGCTGGGGGGGTGGGGGAGGGTGGCTCGGCGCAACCGCAGTGTGGAGTGCAGCGTTAATGATTTCGGGAGTCTATCCATTGCCTCGGCCCGAGCCAGCCGAGCGGGGAGCACCCGTTGAGAATTTGGCTAATGAAGAGCATAATCAACACATCTAGCCAGCCGGGGCTAGACAAAGGCCCCGCAACGGCTTGCCCTTTCAATGCAGATAAAAAGTGATTAAATGCAGTGGATTGCCCAAATGACCTCGGATCGATTCACAAGCCGTTCCATTAGGCAGGGCTTTTTGTGCGAGCGTTCTTATTTGGTCAGCGGCTACGCAGGTTACACGGGGTGGGGGGGGGGGGGGGAGGAGGGGGAGGAGCTGGGGGGTTGGGGGGGGCAGGGCACGGGTGACCTCGCTGCTGTAACCCCACCGCTCCAGGGTCGGAGCACCTTGCCCCGCGTTGGTAGCGGCGCCGGTCGCCGGCGCTGCACGTTCCCACGTGCAGCGCCGTGACGCGGGTACAGGGGACCCCCCCCCCCAGCGCTGGCTTGTTGGCGCCAACGAGGGTTCGTGCATTCATTTCATTCGTGAATTCATTCCGGAATTTCAAATCGGATCCTGTCCCCGGGAAAACGTTTCCGCAGACGGCACACCACATCCATCATACATCCAGCTATGGCTGTAGCCATGCGTCACATGCCACTGTACCAGCGACCCACATAATATTCAATGAGATAGTAAGGCCTGCGTATACGTTGTGAGTGTGTGTATAGTGTACGCGCTGTAATATGTGCAGAGATTCATTTCGGTCGGGGTCCGTCTGGGTCGGCGACCCGGAGAAAATATTTCAGCGCTCGGCACTCCACATCCACGATTACCTCCTGCGCCACCTACCCCAGTCTACGAGCCACCCGGAAATTATTGAGCGAGAAATCAAGCCGCGCGTGAACGTACGAAACGGAGCAAAGTGACGACCGTCATATGAAACAAACTCTAAAGCTTGTACGTACCACGTGTCAAGGCTGGAGATGTTTAGGCCGCGTGCATTTTTTTTTGTTTAAACCAATAGATTTTGTTTTTTTCGCGGGAGGAACAATGGTTTGAATGTAAAATGTAAGCACGATAATTATTATTATATTCATACACACCGCACGTTATGGTCTCACAAAGAGATGAAAGTGAATGTTAATAGTTATTCATTAACTCCACTACAAATGAAACCGTGCAAAAGGAACCAGGGGAAATGCTGCTCGCACTCGTACTCATCTCACAGCTTGGAACGTGACTTTTTACCAACAATTACAGCGCAGAGAACGCTAACTGAATGTCCCTCCGCTACCCCCCCCACCCACCCCCCTTCTGAACCAGCCCCATGGCATCAACGTTAATTATTACGGGACACTGCGAGACGGGGCAAGAGGAACGACACGGATGAGAGATTTACGCAACTTGTTAGAGGCGTCGTATTGTCTGTGGAAGGAAAAGTCAGTGGGGGCGTGGGCCGGGGTGTGGCGTGAGAAGGGGATATCGCCAAATAAAGTGGCGACATTTATGTAATGGGAAATAAGTTGTACGTGTGTGCATGCTGAACTTATTTCGTGCCGTACATAGCCAACCGTGCTTATCGGAGGTGCGGGAATTGCCGGTGGTAGAGACCGTCAAATAATGCCTGATAATTCCGACTTAGAACGCACACGGTATTCACTGACTCTGAGGAACCAGAGTATAGCAGGAAGGCAGCCACCACGTGGTGGGCCGGTGTATTACCCAAGCTCTGCGGTCCTCTGTATGTTAAGTTTTTATCGGCAAATTAACGAGTGTTTAAGTAGTGGGAGGAAACCGGAGCACCCAGACAAAACCTACGCGTGCGAGGGGGAAACGCTCTATCCCGCGGTGACAGAACAGGCTCAATCCACATTGTTGCTGTGCCGCATTCTGCTGGCGAGCCAGACTTATGGCTCCCTCCTCAACGCCCACAGCAATTCGTGTGCCATCCACCAACCGTCACCTCCACAGTGCTGGATTACGGGCCACGTGCATAGCCACCATTGCCTGAATGAGCGCAGCCAAGCGAAAGGAGACGTGTCCCACACATCCACCACGGAGATGGAGGAACGGAATCATCTCGTGTGCGCGGGGGGAGCTCGTCCAGGGGTTGGCAACCTGTGGCTTTTGGAAGGGCTGTTTCGTGACGTTGTTTATTAATGGCCACCGTCTCGTTTCCATCACGTGCATTGTGGCTCTTGAAACATTGAGTTTTTTTTACGGAATTCGGAAAAATAATGCCTCTTCTTGTTATTTTTGGTTGCCGGCCCCTGAGCTCGTCGAATCTTCGCATTGCAAAACCGTGAGATGATGGCGAAGAACTTTTTGGGCGGGTCTTCGTCAAGCAGTCGCTAGATCATGGCAGACGGCGATCACGACCGTGGGGACCGCAACCGTCACGACCGCGGGACTCACCGTCAGGTGCTGGAAGAGCCAGGCCCGCATGATGTTGGTGGCCACCTTGGGGAAGATCCCCCGCTTCTTGTCCCGTTTCCGGTCCTTGTCCAGGTCGTCGTCGTCGCCCCCCTCGGAGGCCGCGCTGTTGTCGAGGCCGTCCCCTAAAGGATCGAGAGAGAGACGACAGATGAAGCGGAGCGGTGACGCTTGCCTCGGGGCTGGAAGTACTCCGGTTTAACTAATTGATGCGGCGCGTGAGGCCCCAGCGCGTCTCGCCCTGAAGTCATAATTTACAAACGATGGGGGTGTGGGGGGGGCCGCGTTTGTTAAGCGGGCATCCATTCTGGAGGGGGGGCACATTGCCCGACGTTGCCCGCTACCCATCAGAGGAGGCCGCGTGAAAGCGCAAAGCACCGCCGCCCGGCGTCGCAAGGCTTTCTGGGGCACAGCTCTCCCCCCCCCCCCCCCACCGCGCCGTCAAAATCCGCGCAACGTTACTCCGAACTGTTTCGCTTTCATGGCACGAACAACAACATCCATTATGATTATGTCACGACAAGGCACACAACCGAGGGTGGCTTTTGAACCTGCACGAAGCCCGCCCCGCCTTTCACCTGCCACGGCCATTAAAGAAATATCTCCTCCCCTCTTAAAAGCCATTGCCTTTCCTCTCGCCTCGGGCAAAAACCGTGCCTTGAAAGCGTGTGCCCCGAAGGCTTGTGAATAATGTACCGAACCAAGGAGCTTCAAGCCTAGATGGACCCTGGCAGTTGTGCGGTCTTAGAAGGGACCTAATCAGAGGGAATGCATATTCATCGCGGCGCGCGAGCACATCCGTCGGCATCTGCCGCTGACGCCGCGCACGCGCGCGGCTCTCTCCCAGAGTTCGCGAGCGGAGTTGCAAATCCGCGTTGGGCTTGCCGGGGGCAGGGTGGGGGGGGGGTGATTCTGCTGAATTCGAAACTTTCGCCTCTGCGCGGCAACGGTCCGGAAAAGATAACACTTTTAAGCGTGCATATTTAAGAGTTGACGATTTTGTTTTTGTTCCAACGAAAAATAGTTAACTTTACCGTACGCTCATACGGAACGAACCTATACACCAGGGCATACTTTGACCCCGACCTCACAATGTCGAGGGCTTGTGTCACAACGTGGCCGCGTTCGATGCTAAACACGCAGTGCGTGCGTGCTTATAAACGTACAACGACTTGGCTTTCACGTGGAAGCGTGCTTTCGACGTGAGGCTACGATGAAGCAGTTGTATAATTAAGCCACGTGCGATGCGGTCGTGCTCTTGTGTTGTTGTTTTTCTTCTGATTTCTCTTTGCTTCAGTGCCGTACTTTTGTTGCCATGTTGCTTTGCTTTTGTCATGTCGGTGACCCAGGTCACGCTTGCAAATGAGACTCTCATCCTGGTCTCTCGAGCTCAACAAAACCATCATCGTATCGTCACATGCACTCGCAATGGGCATTCAATGCGATTGTTGTAAAGTCTCTTGTGGTAGGGATCCCCATTCAACATTTGCCACAATGTGACACAAATGTGTAGCAAATTGCTACTTAACATTATTTCAATATTCAGATATTTCTCTTTTCTGGATTGTAATAACTCATCGCTTATATCCATATATCATTGTTCACTATTGCAATTCAAACCTAAAATGTATTTCCGTAAAAGGAGTCAGAATAATAAAACAAAAATTCAACAAATGATTTGGCGATATTGGCAGTGGTGCACAAACAACAAAACAAAACTCAACAGGTACAGTGATGTTCTCTGAAGAAGGATCATTGTCCAAAACGTCACCTATTATACAATTTTCCTTTCAAGGCCACAGTGTTATTGACGAATGTGCTTCGATTTATTCTAAAATTATGTTCAGTTTCACCATTATTAGAACACATCAGTACAGAAGAGCCATCGTTGCTTACCGCCGCCTTAATGCACCAAGAATGGCTTCGTGTGGACCGGCCTCCCTGGTCAATGCGGGGTTATAAACGAGGCATTTGCTGTTGAATCCAATGCGGTAGCTACACCGCGACCTAACCGCGGAGTCGGACCGATGACAGACAAAGTTTTGGCGACAAGGTCACTGTCCGCCGCGACACCTCGGGCCGTGTCACAATATTAGCGCCGCGCTACCGATAACAACGCCGAAAATACACCGATAATAAGAGCGCGTGGGGGTAATTATCACGGCGGTGATTTGTTGCCGCATATTGGCAACCGGGAGCGACGAATGCCTGGAAGCGAAAGCTTTATTTGGCGGCGTAGGCATGCTGCAGGAAAATCTCTCACGCGCAACCCCGGGGGGGGGGGGGGGGGGGGGGGGTGGTTGTAAAATTTAACTGACTCACCCAGGAAAGCCACACCGAGTCCAAATAATCTTTTTTTTTGCACGAGGGTCCTCTGCTCCACGTGAAGATGTTTGGCCAACAACAATGACACCGATTTCTGATTGGTTGCTTTTGCGCTGCTTCGGGTGAGTAGAATGTCAAGGGCTCGGAGCACTCTCGAGATCTGAGCTCTTGTTAAAAACCTGACGATGCCTTTGTGTAATGTCGAGCGAAAAACGACGCGGAAATTTGGAAAAAAATTGCTTCATCTTATTCATCATCATCATTGCAATTTTTTTCCCGTGAAACACAATTAATTGGCACGTTTGCCCACGTGACAACTTGAATGTGCGTGGCTCTGGTGGAGCGTTAGAGTTAAGAACTGACACAATACCTACACGACCTAACCTAAAATAAACCAGTTACAAATCGTAATATTGTTCGTGAAAGCCCACGTATGAGTGAACAATGTCACTGCGTGTATTTAGCTCCTCCGGGAGGAAACCAGAGAAGTCAGAGGAATCTCACGCAAAACACGGGCGCAGAACACACAAACCCCACGTGGTAATGTGCGCGAGTCGGGAATCATATCCCGGTGCTACATGCGGCGAGGCACGAGTGTTAACACTGCGCCACCACATTGCCGCCTAAAATAGTTGCAAAACATTCATGGTTTCACCACAAAGTCCATCGATGTGGGCCCAGAGAGGCCTTTGCATGTATGCATGGTGAACCTCTTTCGCACCGTACGTAGCCAACCGTGCTAACCCGGGGTACGGGCGAAGGACAACAAACGAAACACAAAAAAGCGGTTGTTTTTCAATCTCGATTCAATCCTTGGGGGAAGTTAGGAGACAGCATCGTGGAGAGACCGTGTGGTGTCGGTTCACCCCATGCTGCCGCAGGGCGATGCCGGCAACGGGTCAGCTCCCCTCCGGTACCGCTGATTTGCACGGCCCCTTCCTCGATCCACTGCTGGATGAAGGTGGGTTACGGCCGACTCCAGAAGCGTTCTCCACATCACGCGGGACATGCCGGGCAATCGCCCGGCACGTGCAGTTTGCCACGACCGTAATTTGTATTTCCAATGGGATGTTTGGTAAACGTGAGACGGACGTGCTGCAATTGGGTCGTGAGGACTGCGGTTTACCAAATCCTTCGTCATACGAACGAGTGAGCCCGCTGCTGGATTATGATGGATGGATTCCTCATGGCGGTTATTTGACCATACTTCGCCAACCTGGCTGCCGCGGGCTGACGCGATTCCCGGCATCAGTGGCGTGCTATATCTGAATCGGTTCTAGGCAGCCCCCATCACCAACCCGCATCAGTCAGCTAGGCGTGGCCGGGAATCGAACTCGGCTCGCCGGGTTCGTAGCACACTGTGCTAACTACTCCGCCACCACTCCACTGCTCCCATCACTCTGGTCTGAAACCAACGTCAAAAAATAACCCAACTTATATCTCTCTCCCCTCTCTCTCTCTCTCAAGGGGGAGAAGGAGAGAGGCGTTCCACGTCTGACGCGACGAGGAGAGCCATGCGTGATGAACTGACGACACTTAAATAAATCTGCATCGCTCGTTGGCATGACAGCACACCTGACCGCACATTTGGCCCGCGGGCCTCGGAGCGGCCGAAACGGCCGCACTGCTCCTCCGTCGACAATTAAAGGGATCATAATTACGTGCGGGAACGTAGAAGAAAAATAATTGATTTCCGAAAGGAAAAAAACCAGAGGCCCACAACGCCGCCTCCTCATCCTCCATCAACAACAGTGGAGGCTCATTAGAGACGGAGGCGCGGGCGCGGGGACCCAGGTTTCCAGGCCGGGCTTAGATACCGCGAGGAAATGCCGCGGGGCAGGTCCACGCGACGGCTAATGGCTTCTGACGGCCGCCTGGAAACGTGGACGCGGTAACCCGCGCCACCGCCTCCTAGCCCCCCCCCCCCACCACTCCTCCAACTCCCCCCCCACCACCCCCCCGCGCACCGCTTCCCTCGCGACAGGCACGGGAAATGTCAGAGTCTCTGCCCATGGGGTCCTGGGGGCCGCGTGCCAATTAGGGGCGGCAGCGGCGCAGCAGAGACACCGCGGGTGAGGGACGGACCACCCCCCCCACCACCTACCCCGGACCGCACCGCGCGACAGTGAGGAGATCGCGGGTGGGCAACGGTGCCACACACGAACGTGTGTGGCTGGTGCAGTGCCGTGCCCGCCCGCCCGCCCGCGCGCTCTCTCTCTCTCATGCGCGGCCCCATTTCTGAGATCTTTATGCACCCAATCACACTGTCAATTTTCTGGATGCCGCGGGGTCAGTCAGGGGAGTATTTGTAATGCGGCGATAAAAGAGCGTAAAAATCAAAAACCGCTGTATGTAGGGAACAGATTTACATAGTCACATGGGAGCCATTACCACGAGAGGGGATTCTTTCAGCACTGAACACAACAAAAAAACTGCAGCGACAAAAAAAATTAATTAGCCGAAAATTAATTATGAATCCAAAGATGCCTAACCACTTGAGATCAGACAACTTGGCTAAAGTTTATTTTTATTATAATTATTATTATTATTTATTCACGGTTTTTTTCCCTCCCCCTCCCTCTCTCTCTCCGCCGCTATTTTAACATGAATAACGACGCCCGGCGAGGTGGCAGCAACGCGCGGGGCCCCTGACGCCGGCGGACGGATAACGAAATGAGCGTGGGTGGATTAAGAACCGAGCGTGGGTGGATTAAGAACCGAACGTGGGTGGATAACGAATCGAGCGTGGGTGGATTAAGAATCGAGCGTGGGGGCTTGCAGGGCCTATCACGGGACGACTCCCGAATTAAAGCGGCTACTTTGCTCATGTGACCCACAAATGAGGGGGAATAACCCGGGGATGGTAACCATGCAAGACTGGGAGCATGAGAGCGATCAGCCGAGAGTGGGGCGGGGGGCAGCGATTGAGGAACATCGCCGCCACCGCCGCACGAGTGTGACCAAAGTACAACGATCACACGGTGGGGGGGGGGGGGCAGGTGGTGGCGGGGGTGGTGAGCGGGGGGGGGAGGCCCGGGCCCGTGACAGGGACGCGCAGAGGGCACCGGCACGCCGAGTCATCGGGTCATCAGCCCTCGGGAGTGGCAACGCGATTCGACGACGACCGTGACCACGACGACGACACCGACGAGGGATCGGCGCGCGAGCGCGGAGGCGGCCGCCCCTTCGCCACGCGCGACGCGCTCACCTCGTCAAAACGGAGCGCGCGGGGGAATTCCTCGGATTTGCGGCGCGACCGTCCCCAGCCGCGGGCCGCTCGGGGGTTCGTGACCCTCTTTACCCCCTGGCCGTACCCCGGCCTCACAACACCGCAGGGTCCTTTCAAGGGATTTTTTTTTTCCTGCGGAGGATTAAACCCTCACTTTCTCCCCGTGTTTCATCCCGGCTCTTCGGGATCAAAACGGCGTTTATCGCATTCAGTCGGCGCTCAATGGGCCCAAATGTTGGGAGCAGCGGGGGTCTCCCCTTTGTCTGGGATTCCCACATTTAGCGGCGGTGGCGGTGGCGGCGGTGGCGGCCGGAGGAGGAGGAGGAGGCTGGGAGGACAGCTTTCCCATATGGTCCCCTCCGCCAGATTCCACCCTCGGTGGTACTAAAGGGGAGCACTTTACGGTGCTTCTGCGTCGCTGCCTCGTACACTAACATGTGGATTCTCTAAATGATCCATGGCTTGAAAGAGAGAACTGTTCCCATATAATCCTGGGCAATTTCTTCTTTTTTTTTTACCAGCAGCTAAGCTGGGACGAAGTCGCGTTACATCACAACGTTCGGGGGGTGGGGGGGGGCGATTGCCTCCTCGTGCTAAGAGCAGCAGAGGAAGAACACGCAGAGGGCAGTAGTATTTTAAGACCTGCGTCTCTATCCGTATTTAGGGTTTTTTTTGGGGGGGGGGATTGTTTCACGGGCGGGAGGGAGTTTTCTTTTTCTTCTTCTATAGCGTTACATTTTGAATGCTTTCCCACCAGCGTTCTTTTCAATATCCATTGCAAAACAGTTGAAAGCAATAGGACACAGTGGATTCCACACATGCCGCGTATTCATCGGCCAGGATGGGCTCGCGAGGCGAGGCCCTGACCCATAACAAAAGGAGACAAAACCAGCGCCTGCAGATAAAAATCTAAACTGTTTGGGGGGGGGCGGGGGGGCTAGGGCAACGCACCCGCCCAGCAGCCCCACACAATGAGCCGGCTTGTAGTAACGCAGCATCGCGGGCCTGTCAACGGGCGGCATTCATAACACAGCGGGGACGGCGAGAGCGCGGCCGGCGTGGTGCTTGCACGCCGGCCGCGCGCGAGCCTAAATATTTGGGCCGGTTTCTTTTTTTGTTACGTTTTTCAGGGAGGCGGAGAAATTCCAGCGCTTGACGGAGAAAGTCACCGTGGGGGGAAGTGGGGGGGGGTGTAAGGAGCGGATGAGCGACGCGGTTGGCACGCCGGCGAAATGCGATTCCGCCACAAAGGCGAGTTTGGATCCCAGTCGCGGGTGACGTCGGTGGCGAGTGACGGCGTGCAAAGCGCTCCTGGGTATCCCTCCTGGCACAACAGCCGGGCTGACCGGCGGTGGTGAAGTATGGACAAACGGCTCCCACGGCCGACGACATGGCGTGAGGTGGCTGTCATTGAGCGGTGGAAAGGCGACGCTCTGTACAATGATTGCTTAAGGTAATGGATCAATAGAGCAAGCAAAGTGAACGGAATCACAATCTAGCATTGCTAGCCTCATTATTAAAAACCATCCGAATAAACTGTACGCACACATACAGATATTCACGTGCACGTATTGTGGAAGGGTTAGAGTGGATTTCCTCAGAAGATTTTTTTTATATTTTACCTTTATTTATCATATTTTATCACTAACTACGTCACACGGCATGTGCACACGAGTGAACAGGGGCAGGCCCTTCCTTCACAATATATATTTTTTGTGAATGAGACAAATTATTGTAATTGCCGGGGCTAATTGCGAAGTGTGACATCTATACTATTTATCGTGAAATATACCCACTCAGTAAAATTGTATATTAAAAACCTGGCTGGCGCGCAATTTACCAGACGTCACTATTCCCAAATTAGTTGACTGCCACTTGTATAAATATCGCCGTATCTTACGTCGTACTGTACACGAGTGTTTTGGAGTGGACTATCAGTGGCACAGGAGTCAGCGCTACGAACCTGCTAACCCGAGTTCTATTCCCGTCTGGATCGGGCACGGGCGTCCTTCAACAAATCGCACTGACCGTCGAGGTGAAGTATGGCAACAACAAAACGACCCCACGGCCAACACGGCATGAGGAGGCCTTCACCAGGCAGTGGTTTGGAAAAGCGCTGAAAATTTATCGCACATCTCTGATTCAGCAATTTTTTTTTTCGCGGTATCAGCCGGAGAAATTATCGCCACTTTATCTAACGCAGGCACACGCTGAGGGCAACCGCAACCCCTGAAAATAAAACAAACGATCCAGGGACGCGACCAAGGGGAGGGGATACCTCCCGAGCGAGTGGAGCCATGCCATCGATGCGACAGCGTAACGTAAAACTTGTAGCTGCGCCTGAGCATTGTTAACCGGGCCGCGGAGAAAGGGTGAAGTCAAGCATAATGGATGAGGACATCAAGACGGAAATGCTGATCTGCGTATTGATCAGTGATGACCGCCACGAGACGACCATACGGGGAACGCTACGGCGGCTTTGTCTCGCGCAAATTAAGTCAATTGTTCTTTTCGCCCCGGCCACGATTTACTACCCGGTTGGGCCCCCCCACAACCCACAAACCCGCCCCCCCCCCAACCCGACTGCAAACAAAGAGCATTGGCAGTTTTTATTTCCTTATCGTGCATAGTTTTTTAAACCGTTATTGCCATAATCGCGTCTCGAAATCCCAACGTAGAATTTTTGTCATTCGCAAGGCACACGTGACCAACAAAAAATTGCCCGCCAATGACGAAACATAAGCCAAATCGAACGTTTCCGCAAAGAGAGATTTCCTGGACCGTGCAAGTCATGCGTAAAATGTATTTAAAACATTAACAAGCACCGCACGCCGCAGCGGACGCCAAGGAGGCCTCGATCGCCCCGCTCGGGGTATCCAACCCGAGCCGTCGACTCTCCGTAGAGTCCGCGGCCGTTCGTCTTTAGCCGAGCGACCGCAGCTTCAAAAGTGGCGTTTATCTCAAAAAATAACTTTACGAGCCGGGCTCCTTCACAAGTTTGTTTTTCAGTGGCCGAGCGCTCGGGTAATGCTAGCAGCAGATTTGCTCGCTCTGTCCCGCGTTAATCCTTAAGGGATCACGAGCGGGGGGGGGGGGCGGTTGGGGGGGTGCTCCCAGCCGCTCACAGAGTTCCATTGTGCGCGCAATGGAATGCAGGAAATGGCTGAATAAAAGGGCGGACTGCTGCGATAGCCCATCCTCCCTCCCATCCTCCTCTTCTCCATTCCACTCGGTCCGCTATCTTCCTGAGCATGCCACAAAACATCTGCCCCTTTTAGCCGAATTCCACAGCACCCCACTGCTGCCATACATCCCTACCCCCCGCGCCGCCGCCGCCCCCCCCCCCCAACCTAACCCAGACGTATTTTTCGTACAAATGTCGCCCCCAAAAAACCTTTCCCCACAAGCCCAGAACTTTACCATTCTGAATGCATCGAGAGTCCCTTGCAGGAGCCGTGAAATGCCAGAATCGGAGCTGGGGAATTACCCACCATGCCACTGCGGCAGAGCCCCATGCTTAATTAAAGAGCAAGGGCCTGGGCAGCCCCCCCCCCCCGCCGCCGCCCCCCCCGCCCCCCACCTCTCGGCGTCAAGGCCGCATTTCGCCGGCGCGCAAACCGCGTCGCTCGTCCGCTCCTTACAGCAGCAGCTGCAAACAAACGCCACGCCCGCTCGTCCCCAGCACAAACCCACTCTCACTACGACTACCACAGACGAGGAGGAGTCAGTTGTGCAGACATCGCACCCACCCTGCCCTGCCAGCACAGAGTTAAGACACTCCTACCAGACCATCGCATGACCCCGCCACTTCCAGATCGCAGACTGGACACTGTTGCCAGACCTGTATCTGTGGGGCCGGAAACTGACCATCAACAGAAGAGTGGCCAGGGCTGAACCTCCCCCCCCCCACCCTGCCACCACAGCTCCTACTTGGAATATCTCCAAGTGGGAGTGGATTCTCGAACTCAAAATGTGTAAAAAGTCCCTGTGCTCACAACAGTGCGATGCAATAATCTGATTTAAGGCTTTCTTAAATGGAATTAGGAATGTAACAATGCAACGGTTTTCAAAGACGGATGGATAGCCATCTCGATGTCCGAGAAATCAGCGGGAACCCATCGGCCAATCGATTACGAACGCAGGCGAAGTCGAAACGTTTTCCCGTGAAACAAAACAAGAAAAAAGATTACCGTCGGAAAACGCTAATAAATAAATATAGTCTCCACGCAGTGAAAATGTGGTCCTAATTCATCGTGGCACCCGCGTAAATCTTCACCCCCGGGTTTCCGCGGCATCCCGACGGCCGAGTTCTGCCTCCAGGAAGAGCCCCCTCTGATAATTATTGAGCCACAAAGTCAACCCCCCCGGGATGGGTTTGTCTTCTTTTTGCGATAAAACCAGAGACTTAAACAACAACAAAAAAACCACCACAGCCATCTTGAAATCGTTTTCGAGTCAGCCACGAGCCGCCGGAGCCCGGGCCAAAACTTGAGTGTGACGCAGCAATCCAGCGCGCCGATGCCCGCTCGCGTTACACCGCCGCCACCGCCAACCAGAGGACGCACGAAGAGCAATTTGCTCCCTGGCTTGGGGAACACTCGACCACCAAAGCTACCATTATACCCTCAAATAAATACCACGTGCGATTTTAAATATTCTCAATCACAGCCATAACCCGTTTTTATTGACACAAACAGTTGTGGATCGGATACTGCTGCCATTGCGTAAGTCCTTGAGGTTTTGCGCGCTTTCTTCCCCAGTGTCTGAGTTATTTACTCCCCCCGATGCGTCCCATCTCCTTTTTGCAGCGCTGAGGCAAACGCGGAAGATTCCGCATTCCTATGGCCCGCCGCGAGTCTCTCCATAGGACAACCACCCTCGACTTCCCCACAAAGTGGTACTTCATTTATGTATCCCAGAAGGATTATGGGCCGAGCCAAACCCACAAGGCAGGAATTGAACTCTTAACCTTCCGATTGCGAGCCGCTCGCTCCACCGCTGAGCCACATGGCCAGTTCCATACAGCTGCTCTTTGACGTGTTTTCGGGTTGTATCCAGTGTCGTTCAGCATGAAGTCCGACGTTTCACTCCACGTGCCGGGAGCTTCTTCCCAAAGAAACCCCTCCGCGGTGTAACAATGCGCCGGTATCAACGACCGACATCGACGAGTCTCGAGCTCGCAATAAGCGTGTTAAATTCGCATCGCACGTGTCTCCGTCTCGTCCATTCGTATATGTCGCATCCAACAATGTGGTCACGTGACTCCGGCAGCCACCAGTGGCCGCTACATATTCACCACCCATGTTCAAGTAAAGAATGTATTGTGAGTCGCGACAACCCATTAGATTGCTGGAGCTGTGGATAGCTACTCTCTAAGTTAGCGGCAGTAGGTCGTCGCTAATCCATCAATGGGGCCAGCGGTGAAAGTGTTCCTCCAGGTGTCGCCGTGATCCATCGCCCTCGAGCCAGACCCCCCCCCCCCCCCCGGATCGGCACGGCCTGCATCATCGAGCGCGACGATCCGTGCGCGAGCAGCACTGAGTGTGGGCTTCCCCTGGGGTGGTGGAGCCCACGCACGCGTTCCGCTTTCATTCGGGACCGAGAGTTTAGGGGTGCCGCTCAAATGGCATTAGTTTAGTTTTTGTTTTTACTACATTTGACTAAATTCACGCTTGTTACCAAATTAGTCAATTGCTCGTGCATATAGATTTATCGTAGTGTTTCACCCGAGTTTATGTTTTAGTGAACTGACAGGATGCATATTTTACGAGCGGCTTTGCAAACTTCATTAGAGCGAGGATTTGAGTCCATTACAAAAAAATGCATCCCTGGGGCAAAGCGATGGAAAAAGTCATTGTTTAAGTGACTCCCGTTAAATTTTAAGATGGTCGCGGTCATTATTAACTTCTGTCGAAAAAGGAAATCGTAAACTGTAGCACCGCTCCACCACTTCGTACGTTCACTTGTGAATATATATAAATTATATTCAAATTAGCGGGAATGACAGCGTGCGTACGTGTGCAGATCTCGCCACGCCATGTTGGCCATGGAGGTTATTTGGTCATACTTCACCACGCTGGTCAGTGCGGATTGGCAAAGGCAGCGAGCATAGACGCGGGGAGCATATAACGACGGTACAACAATTGATTTTCCCCTGTACACTCACACATTTCACATGAACAGTTTTCAATTTCGTGAAGCCCAATAGTCTGTATATTTAGGTGAACGCAAAACTAAAACTCTCGCGCGAGGGCGCAACCCACGACGTTTGACCGCACACGCCTCGCACACTCGGCGTATACTCCACATTCACCGCACCCCCCCCCCCCACTTATATTAAATCACATCGTTTAAATGCCGCTGAGTGCGCGCACACGCGGTTGTTTTTTCCCCGCAGCGGCCCCCGCGACGAGGGCGGACGAGCGAGGCGCCTCCGCCTCCGACGACGACGGCGACGCGACAAAAACACCACGGAGGGAAGAAGCGCAATGGCGCAGAACGCGTTTCTTTCTCACTGTCAACAAGAATTCTGCTACAAGTGGCTCGAAATAACACCCTTGGAGAGCCAGTTAAGCAACAGAGAGAGCCCCCCCCCCCCTGCAACCCCCCCCCTCACCCCCGCAAGGCTGGGTGTGCGTGAGCACGGCGCGCAACCGAGAGAGAGAGAGGGCCCAGAGGCGAGGAATGGGTGGAGAGGAGCAGGAGGAGGAAGAAGAGGTGGGTCGGAATAAAGTCTCATACCCCCCCCCCACCATGCCCCCCCCCCCCAGCCACCTCCCTCCAAGCGTCTCGTCCGTCTAGTTTAACCTGTGTGGCAGGGGCATCTCGTGAAAAAATGTTAGGGCAGCAAAAAGAGAGAGAGAGAGAGAGAAAAATGAGGAAAAGCAGGGGGGGGGGGGCAAAAAAAGCCTCCAGGATTAGTGGCTTAAGTACAGCGGAATCAATGGGAAGATAATGTGGAGCAGCAAGGGTTTGGCCATCTCATCTGCTGCCACCACGATTTATGTTCTTCTATCTCTCGGCCAGACTCTAGCAATTTCATTAATTGATTTCTTTGCCGGCGGAGAGAGTTTGCTGCGAGGGCCCTTATCATTGGCAGGACAAAACAATAAAACACAAGTGTCACAACACAGTACCGATCGCGGCAGAGGAGGCTGTGCGCCCCCGCGATGGGTCTGTCTGTGTGTGCGTGTTCTGCCCGGCGCGAACAATTGCAGCTGGTGCTGCTGCTGGTGAGGGTGATTTTAATTATAAAAAACAACACGCGATTTACAATACAGATCATTCTCATTTATCCCGGTAAGTCGCGGATAAACCGTGTTTGTGAAAAGAAGATATGTATCAAACTGCAACTGCTGCGTCGGTTTTTTCGCGGTAGTAGCTCTCCGCGCTTGTCACGACGTCCGACGTTTTCGGCCCCCCCCCCGCCCCATGCTGAGAGAAGGACGCTCATCGTTGCAGCTTGCAAGGCACCGGGCGGTATTCGCACGCTTTCGTAGAGCGAGAGACTCAAGAGTTCGCGAGGAGGAACGACACGCGATCGGGAAGGCAACCGCGTGATAATCCGGCACCAGCAATTTCCCCAGCTCTGCAGTCCTCTATATATTAAGGAACGTCAAAGAGCTACACTTAGCTCTCATTGAGAAAATCACCGGCTTACTAAACACCCTCTACCCCGTGTTTGTCCCTCCACGTAAAAAAAAAAACATTTGAAGTTTATTTTTTGTTTTTTTATGCATCCCAAATGTATCACACGGCCTTCTGAGAATAAATGTTTTTCGTTGCAGCAATCGGTGTTGCTGGCTGCTTGACGTTTCGTTCTGGGCTTGCGCTCAAAAAACTTCGGTATAAAAACACACACCTATAAATAAATAATTATTACACATTATTCCACGCTCATTGCTCTGACGTGCGCGCGCTCGATCTATTATAAGCTGCTCCTCTCACTCGTGACTCAGTGACCGGTCACGTTAATAAAGAATAAAAACACGCATCATTCTACGTGTTCACCGCCTATCCCCCCTCAACTTACCCTCCTACCGCTTAAAAATTAGTAAATTATAAATGTTTTTGCGTGATATTTTGTGCACGTTTCGCATTTTCGACATTATCCGGGCAAAGCCTCAGCTCCATCATCACCTCAGACAATAAAGTGTTGACTTATGTATGTATGTAGAACTTCTTTCTTACCGTACGTAGCCAACTGTGCTAATCGGAGGTGTGGTGGAAGGACAACAAACTAAACACAAAGCAGTTCTAAAGAAATGCGTTTTCAATCTAGATGGTTTAAAAGTGCATGGCTAAAGTGGCTTCCTGATATCGGACGGAAGAGGGTTCCAGACGGCCTCAGAAGGGCATAAAAAAGTGCGCCATGCGGTGACCATCTTTGTTTGATGGCCAGCCGCAAGCGGTTGCTGCGAGGATGACCGGAGTTCACGCGATGGTTACACATGCCACACGGCAACGTACCGCTCAAGCAACGTACTCGCAAACAGGGCCCATTTGTGTGGTTGGCCGCCAATATTTTCAAAGTCAACGCTGACGCTCGTCGAAACCCCCACCGCCCACGACAAATTTTCACTTTCAAATCGGCACGTGGAAAAAAAAGAGGTTAAAAATCGGTAGCCTTACCCCCCGTTTACATGGGTAGGTGTTCGAGTTTGTTTTATTTCAAACAGGTGAGGACTCAAGAGACTTAGATAAAGTCTCAATACGCAAGAGTCACCTGAGGAATCAGTCTGCCAGAAGGCGGCAATGCTTGCTGCTGCTGTGTGTGTATCATCCCAATTGAGCGATTTGCGGTGTCAATTTAGAATTTTGTCAAATATGGACACTGTCCACTGTAAAACGGACGGTGTGTAGAATTATTATTCAGTTAATACACACGGTGGTATTATTCAGGGCAGCCGCTCGATTGGAACCGCGATCCTCCGCAACAAACTGCGAACGCGCTTCCTCTGGGCCATGTTAGCAAGCATGAAGCCAATGCACGTTACACCTGATGCCCACGGTGATGGGAGATAGTGATGGTGGTGGTGGTGTCGGTGGTGGTAACGTATATTTTGCGGTTCCCATGAATTCTCATACCGTGGCATTAAAACAACGGTCAACACCGTCCGAGCATGCTCCCTGGTGGAACTCGGATGCGTTCATTTAAATGTCTGTGTTAGCTCTGTATGTCCCAAAAAAGTGCGCAAGGAAGCTTGGAGAGAGAGAGAGGGAGGGAGGGGTGAATGGTTGGAATTGCACCGAGCGACAGCAAGAGCAACTGATGATTCAGACAGCGTACACAAGTTAGGGAGGCGTCATTTCGAGTGGTAGGAAAAGTAAGTGGGCTTGGCAAGGGACGCATCGCGGCCCGTAGGCATGGCAGGCTGCGGTCGAGACTAGAGACAGAGTGGCAGCCAAAGGGGCGAAACGCACCCGAGAGGATGCCCGCTGTGTTGACGGAGAGATTCATATCAGCTCATCTTCAGGTGCTGGATGGTTTGTGACAGTGACACTGCACGGCCGTGACAAATGATGACGGATTTTGGAGGCGTTCATTCAGCAGCGGATAGATCGTGCTTGACAATGCTGTCGAAGATGTTGACGATAAACACGCTTACCACTGGACCCCCGGGCAGCCTCAGATCTTGCCTTTTTGTTTGCTACTTAAAAGGCTGCAAGATATGCCTTTGATAAATAAAGATATACATCTGTTGGAAAATAACAGCGTCTCGAAACGGTTGTTTTGAACGTCACGGAGAACACACGAGGCTGCCACATGCCGGCTCCGGAAAGTGCCGTGAACTCGGGGAATAATCGGCGGGCGGGGGAATTAGTTCCGCCTCGGCGAGAAAGCAAGTAGGTGTAACGTCTCGTAATTGAATTATACGACAATGCAAAACACAGATCGCACTTTCCCAGGAGTTCGTGAAGGCACGGAGGGGGGTGGGGGGGGGGAGAGCCGCAAGACCCTCTCCCTGCCTGTGACCGTCGCCGTTTTGCTGAGTACCAAGTTTGCCGGCGTAACTCCGGCAAAACCGCATTGACCGCCGTTGACAGATGTCGAACTTGCGCGTGCGCGCGTTTTTGTTGTAGTTGTAGTTGGTGTTTGTTTTCGTCCACGTCCGTTGTTTGTGTGGCTTTCCCGTTCACAATTGCTAGCAGAGGGCATCGCGGGCCCAGTTCCGCGCTTCTGGATGCACGGCTTCAGACGCTTGAAAGAAAGACGCGGGTGCTCGTTTGGTATGATCGCGAAGTGATTTAAAAAAAAATTTTTTACGTTGGGCAGTTCGTATGAATGTTAAACTTCTTTCGCACCGTACTTAGCCGACCGTGCTAATCGGAGGTGCGGAGGAAAGGACACCAAACTAAGCACAGAAAGCAGTTTTAAACAAATTAGTTTTAATCTAAATGGTTTAAAAGTGCATTGCTCCAGTGGCTTCCTAATAATGAAAAGGAAGAGCGTTCCAGACGGCCGCAGATGTGCATCTGAAAGCATGACCGCTTTGTTCGATGGTTAGCCAAGAGCTGCTGCGAGTATGACCAGAGTTCGCGTGATGGTGGTTTATGCTCCTTGACGAGATCAGCAAGGTATTGTGGTTAATTTGTGGCAAGCACTTTGTGTGTGTGTAATGAGCACGACCTCACAATGTATTCGTTGGGCAACCCAGAAGCCAATGGAGCTCGGCGAGCACCGGACGGACGCGGTCGGATCTTGAAGTAGCCGTCATGACACTCGCCAAATAATTTTGTACACACGCTGCAGTTTGCAAAAACTCTCGCGTGTTATGACTGTAATCCCGATTAGGGATAAGTTGCCCACCTAACATCTAACTTGACGAGGGGGAGATTCTCATAAAATACCACAATGTCAGACATACTCAAGATGGCGATGGTGCATTCCATTGCACGCGCGTGTGTGTGTGTGTCTTGAACCATTAATTGATTTCATATACGCGCGGTAATTTCGAAGACTCGAGATCATTAAAATGAAAATGACAACCCACGTGCATTATGGACAAATAAAATGGAACAAAAGCCGAGAAGTGGCTAATGAGCGTGGCGCGGTTGGGAGGCCTTTCATCCAGCAGTGGATTAACCATGGCTGACGATGTGTTTATTTTTTTAAACGATATTTGAATTTTTACTTTGAGGTTTCCTAAGTTGCAGAACTTCTAAGCGACTCGTTTGCACGTCGATATTTGCACCGTACTAAAGTAAGCAGAGTAAATTCTAAATCTCAATAAATTCCGAAAAACATCGCTCCTCTGTCACTCGGCTTATTCTCTCTCCCGTCTCGATCTCCCAACTCCCCCCTCACCCCACCCCCCCCCCACCCCCGAGTCATACTTCCCCATTGCCCACCTCCTCCTCCCCTCCTCCATCCATCCCAGGGCACTCGATCGGCGGCAGGATTGATCGCCGTCCGCTCGCTAATCAGGCGACCCTCTTTGATTATTTTTTGGAGACCCCCATTGTTTGTGCCGGAGTATTCTCGAGAACGTTTGTTTATTCCCAGTTCACCCGGAGTTCACGGAGGAATCGAGCGGAGCCAGGGGAGGCGATTGCGTTGCGCGCCACGGCGATGCCGCGTGCTCCTCGCACGGGATGAGCCTGTCGGAGCTAAATTATCACCGTCCATTTTTTTTAAGATTCAATCGGTCCGAGTGAATTACAGTTTGTTTTGCCCCCCACATCCACCCACCCTGGGTCGTGCGGTTTTGTAATTTCATAAATTTAAGAGTGGTAATCTCGCTTAACTGAAAAACACAATAACCCAGAGTGCTATTAGCACATCACTTATAATCATCGGGTGAATTTAATTATTTATTTGCTAACCTGCCCGTTTCTACACCGTAACTTATATCGCCGACGTCATCACACAATCCACGGTCAATCCAATGCTGGATGAAGCGGCCCCCTGCCAGCCACCACCACCAATCCACAGCCATCTCTCACCATCCTGCCACCCAGAGCCTGCACACCCACCAGCTGATTTCGTCGCTCCACCTCCTCACACCGGCCGTGCTCTCCCATCACCTCCCCTTACTTTGGCCGCAACTTCGCTCCCCCACTCCCCCCGTGGTTCGTTTCAGACCGCAGGCTGCCAATCCGCTCTCGCCACGATGTGCCCCTGTCCAGACAGGGCCCACCTCTCTCCCTTTTCCTGCACAGCCGACACGACGACCCTAACCTGCCCGCCCGCGCGCTTTCCCTGATCTGCGCGAGCCGGCGTATCGTGCGGTGCACGGCAGCGGACGGTTGCAGTAAACATCACTTAACTTATTGACGAGAGGCCATACAGGGTTTCACTGTGGTCTTCCTTCCTGCCCTGGGCAGAATAGTGGACCAGGTGCCCCAGTATCAGAGATAGGGTCCTGCCTAAAGGTAAGCTGATCCTGCCTGCTAATGTTTGTGTTCCAAAGCTTAAGCCTCCCCCTCTCCACCCGCCCCCAACCCCCATCTCTAGTATCGAGCACTCAAACGCGAACACTCCTGGACATAATCCGGTCGAGCGCTACATTAAACCCATTAAAATGCATCGCATTTGCATACGTAATTAACAGAGCTGTTTGCTTTCATTAAGGCAGGCGTTTCACAAACTGCTTCACGTTGGAGTGTCAAGGATGCAAAGTTGATATCTATATTAATATTTTTAGAAACGGCAACCCAGATACAAAAAGCTCAAGGACTCGTTGGTGTGACGCGCGAGAGTTACGACATTGACTCAAACGCGTCCAACCAGAGTCGAACGGATTCCACGTTTCGTGCGTGTGCCTAATACAGCTGCGGTAATCTGATGTGCGCGCGACAAGCAAGGGATTCGTCTTTTTTACCCGCCCCGTAGAAAAGAAAGCATGAAAAAAACCAAGACGACGTTTTACCCTTTCTGGCAATAAAAAAAAAGGTGCTATGATGTTCAAACACCAAATAGATTCCTCTTGCAAGGAATCAAGTCACAAAGGACTTGTGGTGAGCATGCAAACAAAATATGCTCTGATAATGTATACATTGTCTTTGAAGATGATTGGTCTACACCAGAGACAGCCTTCTTTAGGGTCCAGTCTCACCAGTGTCAGACCAGAGTACAGCGTCAAAAGGCGAACGGGAAAAAAAAGCGTTTCTTTCTTGACGAGATAAAATGTGGAACCGCTGCGAACTTCAGCCACGTCGCCACGTTTCGCTGCCACCTATAAAACGCAACTCCTCGATTTACTTTGTGTACCGTGCCCGTAAAAAAAAGTCCATTGAATTAACAATACCGCCACGGATTCAAATCTCACAGCAGCGCAACAAAAGTGTTGGACAATGCTTTCAGGACGAATATTGCTAAAATGTTTTTATTTGATTTTATCTGAATTATATGTTGTAGTGCAATTGTCCATGACAGTATTCCAACCCTATTTGATTAATTCTACACTCCTGTGTTTGATCGTACGGTATTATATTCTTATTCGTGAGCACTTGAGCTACATGTATTGTATTGTTTGAAATATGTTTGACGCTGTTGCATTATTGAATGATTGAATTTCTCTACATTGGTCCGCCTTAGTTTTCTAGGCGAGACCTATATTGCAGCGCACAGCTGTTCATCTTTTTATTTACCCCTAGATCTTCCTTCGTGAACCTTCGTAAAAAAAAAAAACGCATTTGCACGTGAAACAGGTGCTCAACCGACGATAATAACGACGGCGATTCAATTACCCACCAAGCCGCGGAATATCGCGACGTGAAGCCGGTGGTGCGCGTTTTAATCCGCACGTCGCCTGCCGCCTTCATCAACCCTCGTCTACGTTATGTAATAACGCGCACCGGATTGCCCCGGCAGCAGCGGATGGGGCAAACAACAAAAAAGAAAACATTATTTGGGTCTTTTGGTAAAGTCACGTAGATAGGTAAAAAAAAAACTACTAATATTTTTTTAACCTATCTACATGACTTTACCGAAAGACCCAAAGCATATGAATTCCTGCATTCACGAAAGCTTCAAGTAAAAAAAAAAGAAAACGTCGGGCCGCGGAGAGAGATTCAACTGCAACGGCAGCGGTGAATAATTAAACGCGGGGCCACTACTTCCTTGCAATCGTCTGATTCCTACAAGCCACCGGGACACGCGTTCACAGCTCACGGGGAAAACCGAGGGGGCCCTGCGACCGGCCCACAGCACCGAGAAAGAGAGAGAGCCGCGTGCTCGCTCAATCGCTCGCTCTCTTGGCGCGCCACTGTCGCACAAACGTCGCAAACACTTAAGATCAGTTTGCGGGAAATTATTATTTGTGTGCAGACGAGCCTGCCAAGTGCTTTATTGCATCCACCACCCCGCCCGCCCCGTGCCCTCCTGCAAGAAGAACTTCACGGCCGCCACAATGCGCCCACTAATTAGCCACGCTGAAAGCTGTAAATATATCTCAGCAAACCAGTAATACTCCCGACATTTAAATATTTACACTGCAAATGGTGCCAAATAGATGCGATCATTATCTGACACATCACATCAGCGGTTAATGGTGAAAGAAAAAAAATACCAGCCATGTTTTTTTTTTGGTTTTTGCTCCGACCATGAAAATGTGCAGAACTAACGCAGAATAAGGCTCCCGCTAATAGAACCGCCGCTATTCCCCTGCGAACACGACGCGACGAGCCGTACGCCTCAACGCAGACGTTCATTTTCACGCCGACAGTGCCGCGCAAAATATGACGGATCAAGAATTTGGTAAAAGCAATCCTCTCCGTCCGGCGTTCACGCACCACAACCACGTGAACGCAAAAAAAATGTGGTTAAAAACGCAGCGATATGGAAATGATCCATTTCTCGCATTCGCAATGCATTCTTAACAAATGCAAGGCGGCGTTCGGACCTTTCGAATAATGTACGTCTGAAAACGCTAATGACGGCACGGGGGTGAATTTTTCGAAAGCTGTGCAGTCTCTCTCACTCCGTGGCGTTTCGGAAGCGGCGGCCACTGTATTTGCCGTACAGTAAACATGGGCTGCCACTCAGTCTGGCGAGATGGCCCAGAGGCAAGAGAGCTTCACGAGTCTCGTAAGCACCGCCCACGCAGGCCCCCGGCGGCACCGCGCACGTTGTTAAACCAGGACAATTTGTAGAAAATAGCTCGGGAAAAAAATAAAAAATAACGCGCGCGCCTTAGAAGGGCCACGCGATCAGACAATGGCACTGGGGATATAGCGGCAGAGACGTCGGTCGCCGAGCAATTTCTTCCTGCCCGGGAGCCACCCGCGGCCACACCGGGGAAGAAGAGCGAACAACAACAACACAAAACGTAACATAACGTCGTCCCCAGAATTGACGAGAGGGTTCAAATGGTGCACCGCGACGTACATTTGTACGCACAACATCCATCGATATCTCCCCCCCGCCCGCCCGCCCGCTCTCCTCCCCGGAGGGCCCGCACAGCTGGCACAACCGTAGCCCACGACGGCATTCATAACGCGAAGACCGACAAATGCAACACAACAACAGGAATAAAAAAAAAACACACGTTCCTGAGGGCCACAAAAGCTGCCACCGTTTCTTTACTTAAAAAGGAGCGGCGGCGCAGGTAAACCGCGTCGAGCGCGCGCGCTGACGGAAATAATTTTGTGTCAGCGCGAGCAAGCCGCGAGCATTGCTCTCATGTGCTCTCATGTGCGCCCACGCCGACACGGACCGGCGTTTGGCAAACGCAGAAAGAAAACGCGCGTGCTGGCAACGTCGTCGGCTCCGATGCGATACATTTTACGCCCTGGCCGCAGACTCCTGGCCCGTTGAATTAATGAGCGCCGTGCGTAATGTGGAAGCTAATTAATTGACGGGGGGAAAAAATATTCAGCGGGCTTGCACCCCCCCCCCCCGCCGCCTCCAAATTCGCTGGGTCACTGCAGAGGGGCTGCTCTGTATCCCTCCCCCCACCCCCCTTCGTCTCTCCCAACCCCCACAGCCCCAGCACTCGGCTCAAACAAGCGGGGCTTCGCTTGGATAATGATGGCTTTGGTTACAAGGCCCCAGGCGATTTTCCCGATGTTCCTGAATTTGGCTTAGTAATGCAAAGATTCCATACCAGAGCCGATCGCCGGCGTGCGCAGACCCGGGCGATATCTGATTGCCGACTAATTTAACACAGAGGGGAGCTTTTTTTTTGCTGAGTACAGCAAGGTGAACTCGGAGGGGGGGGGGGTGGAGATGCGGAGAAGCTTTGGGAGTTTCTGCTCCCGAATTGTTTTTCTTTAAATCTCGAAGCCTATCAAAAAATATTCGGACCGCGGAGAAATTTCGGTGTAATGTAAAAAAAAAATATTTGGGAAATGTTTTTGTTCTAATTTTAATACGCATACTTCCTGGGCCTGTGAAATGTATTCTCTTCGGCCAACAACGGAAGGGAATTTATAAAATCCGACCGTTTGTTATTTCACTGCACTGTAGCGGAAATGATTCGTCAGCAATTAAGTCTGAAATGAAATCAACCGCGTGGCGAGTAGTTGGGTTTGTTTAAAAAATATATATATACATTTGCCTCCAACACAATGCAATTGTTGAGTAGTGCAAAATTATTTCAAAAAAAATGTTCACAATCAAAAGCAACAACTTATATATAAAGATTCAATAAAGAAAGTTATTTACGGTTGGAAAAAAATTTAAACAAATTTTGGTTCTCACCCCCTCCCCCACACACCATCGCACCCTCCATGGCACCCCCGACCCCAAAGAGTCACGCTTAACATTAAACCAAACTGTTCCTTTCACACTGGGGCAGGCGCAGAGCATCGGGTCAACAGCGGCAAATAATGAAAGGTCCTCTCTTCCACCGGCTTTGTCCGTTTCGCCCGAGCCCTCTCCGCTTTCGGTCGTCTCAGCCGGGGCTTAATTTCTCGATGAATATTTACCCGGCCGCTGGGAGACTGAAGGAGGCGGCTCTTGACTGGCAGCTACGGAACCCGTTGTTGCACTGTACCTCTCCTATGCTCCCACACCTTTGCTTCCATCCTTCCACAACCAGCAGCGTTGGCCAGCGTGGCGCGGCACCGTCAAATTTACCCCGCCACGACCAGCGTGGTGTGGCGTGGCTGTACAATGTGCGTGTGAGCCATGATGGTCTTATGATCCATGACGATGATTCGGTCGAATTGACCCCGACCGGGCTTGAACTTTAGAATGCGAGGCGTGCGTTCTCACGACGCCGACACTTGACTGCGCCCTGCTCGTGAACGACGCGGCCGTGTATTTAGCCAGGACAGCCTCGCCGAGTCTCAAGGCTCTTTTTTTGTTCCCTTCTGGCGGGTCCTGCCACATTGGGGACGTTTTGCCTAAAAGCGTGAATGGGGAGGCTTGCCTTGTATGCACGTATGTATGCTGGACTTCTTTCGCGCCGTACGTGCGGCTTCGGATGACAGGCGAGTAGAGAGGACTCTGAGAAAGCCTCCCACGCTTACGACACTCGCAGCTCCACACACATGGATGCGATGTAATGCTCTTGCTACCATCTCCATGCCCCCTCGCAAGCGCAAAGCAACAACACGTGGCATTCCCAGGCACGCTACGCTGCTTAGCTTCCGAGAATCTCATGAGATCGAGTGCATTCGGGGTGGTTTGGTCGTGTTAAAAAAAAAGTATAGAAATGTAAGTTCCTTTATTTAGATATGGGAGAGAGCCTGCTGAGATAACAACATAGATATGAATACACACCTCTTTTGTAAGAGACGTTGAATCTCTATAAGGAAGAAATCGCTATCTTTTGCTACATCATTTAGTCGTGAGCAATTCTGCGTTTTTGGATTTGGGCCTGTGACGAAGTACAAAGATCCCCCGTATAGCCTGTAACAGACTGTTGGGGCAAGTGCTGTTAGCGAGGAGCACCTTTGAAGGCCGGCACAGCACACGAGAGGGTGGGTGGCCAACACCACGCCCGGCCGCCTGTCTCCCCAGTGGTGATGTTTACACCCTGCACCAGGTACTAATTTGAGGCTGAGTCGACCTAGGGGAGGACCAGGAGCGGTCCATGTAATCGTCATCAATGTTGGCCGCGAGTAGCAATAGAACTCGGGTCGTCGGGTTCGTGGTGCAGCGCCGCACTGCCGCTCCGCACTGCGATACACGCACGCGCGCGCACGCAGCTCCCAGAACAACATTAACCCCGACACGCGAGCCACAATAGACCTCTGGTGAGCCGCACGACATCTGTAAGAGGCGTTGCGGCCACTCACCGAGAGGGTATATAAATAAATAACGCCGGCTCACCGCGGCGGCCACTCGTGGGGTCGTGAACTATATTATCGCGCGAGACGTAACGCGACAAAGGTAGCTTGAATGTCGATCGACTTCTATATTTCTCCACGCACGTAAAACAACAGACGCGACGGTGCGGTTCGTGCCGCCGTCCCCCCCCAGAGAGACGAGGCCAGTGGCGGCACGAACGCCGGCCGAGACGCGCACGCCACCAACCCGTGGTGGAGCTGTCAAGAGCGCAGGCGGTGCGACTGCACCGGGGCCCGCAGGAGACCAGGCGCTAGGGCTACGGAAAGGAGGGAAGGCGGGCAGGGAGGTGGGAGGGGGCCCATTTAATTTTCGTTCACCAGGGCCCATGCCAACTCCAGTCTGCCACCGCCACTAGGCCACCTATCAATACAAAGGCAAAGATCCCCCCTGAAATGCCACGCAGGCTGCAGAGGGCAAATGCTATTCGCATGACGAGGCCGTGCGACCAGGACCACACCCGGGCTGCCTTTATCTCCCCAGTTCTGATATTTACACACCGCACTAGGTACTTATTTAAGGCCAAGTCAACCTAGGGAAGGCCCAGGTGGGTTCAGACAGCACCTGCCACCGACATGAGCAGTGGCTTGGAATGAAACGCATGTCGCCGGGTTCATAGCGCAGCGGAGCAAACCATTGTGCAAATGCAAATACGCACACACGTGGACACACACCCACGCAGTCATACTCTCTCACACACAGACACCAGACTCCCATTTAGCCTTTCTACTGGGGCAAGTCCACACACAAGTGCGCACACCCACCCACCCACACATACAAAAAACAAAGACAATGTTCCCCCCTATAGCCAGATCAAACTGTTGGGCCAAGTGCTGTTAGCGAGCAGGGGGTGGGTGGCCAGCACCACGCCCGACCGCCTTTGTCTCCCCAGTGGTGATGTTTACACACCGCAGCTGGGTACTCATTTCAGGCTGAGTAGACCTAGGAGAGGCCCAGATATTCATGACTGGTATTGGCCGTGAGCGGGAATCGAACTCGGGTCGCCAGGTTTATAGCACGGTGCCCTAACCACTGCACCACCGCTCCCCACAAGTGCACACACAGACACACACACCCGCACCCATTCACACACACATACACAGCCACACACAAAGGTGCAAACAAATATACCCTGCCTGTGTGAGGGGCACATCGGCAGAACAAAACGTCACAGTGCAGCCTTCATGAAGCTCCATCTCTTCAGCCCAATATCATCACACATAAAATTCATTTATCTCAATGTCAATCCTTTACAAGTGACAAATATGACCAATGCAAGATCGTGAGCATTTAATCCACCGATTTAGCAAACGACTGATAATGTCGAATTGCAAGCCGCATCTCACAATTGCAAGGTGCGACTTAAAAAATAAAAAATTAAGAGTCTACAATCAAGTTATCACCATTTAACAAAATCTCCCACATCTTAGCCCTCCCTAACTTTATGCAAAAAAAGGGGCAAACTTTAGTTTCGTGGCATTGCCGGTAAAAAAATCAACGCACGGGCGCTCGCCACGTAGAGGCAGCAACAACAAAAAAAAATCAAACGTGCTTCCACCAGATTCTCGTCCTGACATCGTCCGGCAAAAAAAGACGAGCCACGGCGATATTTTTAGCCGCCGAAAATTCCCCCGGCGTCGGGCAGCATCTGTGAGGAGCGAGGAGCGGCGAGCGTGTCACCTTGCCGGGCCTGGCGGTGCGCTCGCTGTGCGCCGCTGGGGGGCTGCCTCCACAAACCCGATGGCAACTTTAAAACAATAAAAATACGACGGGGGGATGTAACCTGGAACAGGACAAATGTTTGACCCCTTCTTGCTCTGCAATAACCATCCGGAGTGAATTGTCGCAGTTAAAAAATAAAGACGGTTCTGACTGCATTGCAACTTCCGAAACGTTTAATACCGCCCTCCTCCTACCCACGCACCGCACCGCCCCCCCCTCCTCCACTGCTGTAATTTGGCATTTTTTTAGGTGTCTTTTGTTAAGGTGTCAAATTTCTTCTTTGTTGCAATATTATCTTTTTTTTTTTTGGGGGGGGGGGGGGGTGGTGGAATGTAACGTGTGATCGGGGATTAGCTACTTCTTGTTCTGTTTAGTTTGTTGTCCTTCCTCCACACCTCCGATTAGCACGGTCGGCTGTCTGCGGCGCGAAACAAGTGCAACGTACGTACACTAAACGAGCCGCCTCGAGCCGGCCGCAGCAGCAGGGCAGCCCTCGCGGGTGGGACACGGCGGTGGCCAGGAGGCCGAAAGGCGCCGTGAAAACAACAAACGGAGTGGCGGCCAAAGGTGGACGGAACGCGTCCCGGAGGCCTTCCCGCCGATGGTATTGATCGATGGAATCAGAGTGTGCGCTCAGGTGCTCGTGAGACCGTTGCACCGGAGGATCACGGACGATGGTAGGCCCGGAGGTCGAGACTAACGATGGAGTGACAGCCAAAGGAGGGAAAATTCCCAGGTTTATGCCTCCAACACCCCCTACCCCCTGTGGAGATGGGGCGATGGAATCAGCTGGCGTGCAGGAGCGAGGCGTGTTGTTACATCACATGACCGTGAGAGATGGCGACGGCTTGCCGAGGCCTTCGACAGGCATTGCGATATATTACGGACGAGGACGACGACGACGATTATGATGATAAAAAACAACTAATCACCCTTAAAAATCCAATGTTGCACTGCACTTCTAAGCTCCCACATCTCTACTTCCCCGCCATCGCCAACCCGCAGCGACCAGCACGGTGAAATGTAGTCAAATGACCCCCACGACCCCGCCTGGTGTGTGGACGCCCTCACCCAGCAGTCGATCGACAGGAATTAAACCTAAACGTGTACACAGTGCAGCGTGCGGCTGACCGGCCGCGTCACGCCAGGAAAGTGACAACTTGTGCCCGGCCTCAACAAGGTAAAACAGATCTGGTCACACACAAACGCAAGCACACACGCGGACACACAAAAACAAATATCCCCTGTATAGCCTTAAATAACTGTTAGCGAGCACCTATTAAGGCCGGCACGGTGCACGAGGGGGTGGGTGGCCAGTACCACGCCCGGCCACCTTTGTCTTCCTAGTGGCGATGCTTACACACCGCACCGGGTACTCATTTAAGGCTGAGTCGACCAAGGGGAGGCCCAGGACCAGATCAGATAATCGTCACAGGCGTTTGCCATGAGCGGGAATCGAACTCAGGTCGCCAGGTTCGTAGCACAGCGCACTAATCAGTACACTACCTTTCCCTCACACGCACGCACACATGCCCGCGCACACAAACACAGACAAAGCACAACTAAGGGAATATAAGAAAGCAGCCGCTACTGTTGCTTTTTAAAAAACACCGAGATGAAAAAATTGTGCCTCTTAAAATCCAGCAAATATTAAAGTGATGTCGACAAGTAGTCCCAATGCTTTATTTCAGTCGGAACGGTCTGGAAAGCTGCTGTGGGAGTAGGTTTGCACGCCACGTCCGTCTAGTCATATTCTGTCTTCATTTCCCCCAACGTTCCCAAAGACACTCTCATGGGATTCGAGAAATGTAGGGTACAATAATATGGGATTATTACCTCGTGATCAGACAGAGCCTTACACCGATGATCGCTATCGTTCGTGAGCCAGAGCAGAAATTGGTACTCACCTAACTTCGCAACACTTTGGTTGTACCGATGCATTTACACAGCAATTAAGAGCAAATTATCATCACGCAACTCACTGGGTATTGTGGCCACGTTTAAAGAAATTGTAACCGCGAAGGTTATGCCACGATCAGGTGGAAGTACCTGACCTGGGGGGCTCACTCCAAGGCAGCAGAGCAGCGTTGTGGAGAGTGTATCAAGTAGGGGCGCCACGGTGGCGAGATGTTAACCACCTTGCCTGATATACAAGAGGTCACGGGTTCGATCCCGACCCTGACGCCTGTATATCTGGAGCATGCGTGTTCTCTCTCCCTGCGGTCGCGTGGGTTTTTCTCCGGGTCCTCCGGTATTTCCTTCCACGTTTAGAAATGTTTCCAACATTTGGCTGCTAGAAAATCCCACGCAATAAGCCACTTCGTTTTCGATGGTCAGGTTGCTTCTGATAAAACAGCTCTACAACGAGCGGCATCCCCTCTGCACCTCCATACATAGCTCAGTGGGCCTTACCTGGTGTACGTTTTGTTATATATTAAGTTTAGAAACGAGGAGTGAATCCGCGGGTGCGTGCCGTGCGCGTGCCAGCGCGCCTCACCTTGCTCGCTGCTGTTGTCGCCGCTCTGCGAGGCGAGGCCGCCGCTCGAGGGGCCCGGAGTTCCGCCGGAGTGCGTGGAGAGGACGTCATCGTGGTCCCGGTTCCACAGCGACGGGTTCGGGGCCATCTGCGCCGTTTACAGATAAAGGGGAGGAAGGAACGAATGAACGAACGAATGATGGAAGGAGCACGTCGGCGAACAGGCAGGCAAGCAATCGCATCGACTGTCATGGTCAATCGACGCAGTTGTTGAGAAACCGAATGGCGAGGGTGTGATTTAAAATACTGGAGATCTGTGAAGAAGAGCTCTGTATGATACAGGTTTTTTTGGGTTAGATCGCGTAAATTAAACCCGCCACCACCCGACACAGCCAATTTGTCACGTAAACAGAGCGTGCCGATTCGTTACCCGGCGAGCCGAGTTTGATTCACGGCCGCGGTTAACATCAGTGGCAGGTGATTTCAAAACCCATCCTAACCCACCCTCCCCCGCCCAACCGCAACCCCTCCACTAACTCAAACTTACAAATGTAGTGAAGTATGGTCAGAAAAAACACCCCTCCATAGCCACATAGCAAAGCCTACTTCTAAAAGCGGACTGAGAATGGCTGGAACGTATTTAACGTTATACTGGCATACTAGGTACGTGTATGGCCGTGTTGTCTCTCCACTGCTGGATGAGTGTCTTCCTCACACCGTGCGGACCTTCGGGTTTCATTCGCCATACTTCACTATGCTGGTCGGTGTGGGTTGCTGAAAGTTTACAAATCACTCGCCACCGACATTAGCCATGGCCAGAAATTAAACTCAGCTTATCGGAGGTTCACAGTGCAGTGGGCAATCCACTGTGCCTCCGCAGTTTCCATTATTATTTAAGTGATAAAAGCTATTTGGGAGTTGTTTAAAAGACTTAGCAATCGGCTTCCTTCTTTTACAAACGAGGCCCCGGGCTCTGAAGTGTTTTCGTTGATGCGCAACATCAAACCCCGGCAAACTGACAGAGCAGCGAGCGCCATTACCCAGAAGGCCATCTGGTTGCTGACATCAAGCATCGAGGATCGACACTGCGGTGCTGCTCGAGCTTAGACCGTGAACCCGCGGTGGTTGTGCAAGCAAACACGTGCAGAAAAACACATTGGCGTGTTTATATATCGCATAAAAGAAGGCAATTAATGAACGAAGCAAGCCTGCTTCTCCAACAGACGTTATAGTTTGCGCGTGCATGTGGTCAGTGGGCACCTCGGGGCAAAATAATAAAATTAGGCTTTATTTATTAAACACGTCCTACCTCTAAAGAACGATATTTCAAACGCATAATAAAATGGTAAATATTTTCACTGATTTTTGCTCACTTGCTTTTGAAACTTTCCAGGCACTTTGCACCACTTTTATGAATAATAAACAAGCCAGTACTTTATAACATCCAAATGCCCGGCTCACAAAACATAGTATTTCACACGAGCCTCTGTACCTGCCAAAAAAACTCCACAACTTCTCACAACACAGGGCTGGTTGCAATTTTTAAAAAATGTGAATTAAAAAATAAACCAGAAGCTCAGGAATGAAGGGGAAACTGGAAGACAACATAATAGCATCTGTGTTTTAACCACATGCTGTTGTTCCATACAATGTCCGACGTTTTGCTCCGTGGCCTGAGAGTTTCTCCGGGAGCAGAATAATTCAGTTTGCCTAGTTCCGGTTTCTGAATAAAGGTCCCAACACGTGCAGCGAAACGTCGGACATCGCGCCGAACAACACGTCGGGAGAGCTGTGCGGCACAACCGTGAACACCTACGGCAAGCAACAGCGACATAAAAGTGAGACGGTTATCTCAGATCACAACCGTCATTGTTTACCGCACACATTTCATTATCCTGCGGCTGCTTATCAAGCGAGCAGCTAAAAAAAGGGCTTGCGTATAAAGTGAGCAGTGAAAGGTCCCGCGTAGCCGATGAAAGTTTTACAGCCGCAATACTTGCGAGAGGTACGGAAAGTTTTAAGTTAGTGGGATTTTTTTTACTGAGAGGGCCCCCCTCCCCTCTCCCCCCCCTTTTTTTTAAAGGAGGTGAGGTTAATTAGCACCCAACTGGCCGAGCCAAAAAAAATGAGACGACTGTGAGAACCACTCACGCTGCCCTCCTACTCCTCCTCCCCACCGCCTTCCCCGCATGCCACAGAGCCCCTCCTGCACCCCCCCACCACCGGCCCACCCCGCCGGCCTAACCGCAGCGCCTCCCACTCCATTCAGACGGCCAAACAGCGTTCAGTGGGAGCAATTACCCCGGCCACATGCCTGCAGCCTGCCCAGAGACGCGAGGGCAGTGCACCACATGCGAGCCGGGCGAACGCCGTGGCAGTCCAAAACCACATGCCGCCGTTCGCTGGCCGGACACATGGGTGAGCTTTTTGGGAAACCTGGGCCGTGTTGGCTGCCACGGCGGAGAGGGCCACATGGAAATAAGGTATCGCCACCGCTGATGCCGCTGCCACCGCCGCCATATGGACATAAGTGCATGGCAACAACCCGTGTAAAGTTGAGTTATTGAGACACGCGGTGAAGCGTTTTCGCTTCGCTGCTGTGGCCTCGCCGAGGGCATTTCCCAGCGGGGCTACTGATGTCAGCTGTGGCAGGGAATCGAATTCAGGTCGGCAGTGCGCGAGCCAATATGCCACCGCCTCCGTCCCTTTAATTTCCGATGTAAACCTGTAGACCCGGAGCCCCACAGAGAAGGTTACGGATCCTTTGAAAAGGCTGGGAGCTTCAGTGGCAGCCGAAGTCTCCTTGATGAAGCGAAATTCCATAAGAGTGTTTTGATAATTCATCACGAGCAATGTTTTTTTTATTCAACGATATGGGCCAATAATTCAGACACCAGGGTGAGCGGTGGCCCGCTGGCAAACTGGACGGGACGGAAGCCGTCTCAGCTGAACGATGCAGCGACGTCAGAGAGAAGCGGAGAGAAGTGGAGAGAGCGCGGTGGGGAGATATCGGTGGAGGAACGGTCATGCCCCCAATGGCAACGGCCAAAGGGAATAGAGGAAGAAGACGCAGTGTGTCCGACAATACTTTGCGTCACAGCCTCGGCCGTCGCTGAAGTTGTGGGTGCAGTTGCTATACCTGAGAGAGAGCGGCACATTTGTGCAGCCCAGCGATGCCATTTGTAAAGATCATTTGTCATTTTTATTCAAATAATTATTTATGGTCCCTTGCCAATCGACTCGTGGATGAAGGCCTCCCCATGCCTGCATCAGCCGTGGCGGTTGTGTGACCATACTTCACCACACTGGCCAGTGCAAGGTGGTGAAGGGTTAGATGGCATCCAGGACTGGGCCAGGTTATCACCTGCCACTGATGTTAGCTGTGGCCAGGAATCCCTATGTTCGCAGCTCAGCGTGCTAACCAATGCACCGCCACACCATCTCTATAATTTCCAGGGTAAACTCATAAAGCCGACGCCCCATAGAGAAAGTTATGAAGCCTTTGAAAACAGCGGTAACATTTTTTTTACTTTCATAAAAGTTAAACGAAATAACGCGTAAATAAATAAAGAAGTAACGTGGGTCGAAGTTTTTTTCTTTTTTACCCGTCAACGGATCAATTTCAAATGGAACACAGAGTAATCCACTTAATTGGAGGTGATGTGCTTTGAGGATAAGGATTACGGCGTACAGCGTCTCGACATTTCTCGGAGCAAATTTTTTGTCCTCCTGGGCGTGTGTTTTCTGCCGACGCGAAGATGGGAACCAGATGACAGAGGGCAGGGAGGCGCGAGGTGCTCGGCACCGCACTCGGGGCCCAATAACACCCTCGGTAGAAAGAAGAAGAAAAAAAAACCACGCACGCTCCTCGAGTGGTGAGAGACCCTCAAAGCCCGGCACAAATTAACGCGCTGGCTTTACAGAGGGGAGTGGGGGGGACACCGCGAGCCGGACGCGTCTGCGTCCACTCAAGACAAAGGGGTTTAGTTTCGCCCTGGAAAGTATTTCACGCACCCGGCACACCGCATCCAGCATGCCTCTCTATCTGTGGCTACTGGTCACGTGACACTACCCGAGTCTTCCAGTGACCTTGAAAATATTTCCACACCTGCAACACCACATCCAGTAAACCTCTCACTGTGGCTTCGAGTCACGTGACACTCACCCTCGTCTATCAGTGACCCAGCAAATATCCAGTGAAAAATTCAGCCCTGACCAAGACAAAACGTGACGAATGCAAGCCTACAAATACATAAAAAGGCCACACTTCTCTTTCGCGAGAGGATGCTTTGGACTTGATATGAACGCATTTTTCTGGAAACCTGAAATAACAATAATATAAACGTTTTCTTTCTTTCGTTTATCACTAAATTTGGAGCAGTGGAAATACAGGCCGATGGTGGCACACAATAAATGTTCCAGAAATAATTTATATATATTTTTTCCCCTTTCCCCACACCAGTATTTTCTGAACGCTAACCTTTACATTACACGACTATGCAAACTTTGGCACCAAATGACATTTTGAAGTAGTTATGTTGACAAAGCAAAGAAAATATTGTCCATGTCTTCCAGGGCATTTCCTAGCACACGTTTTGTGTTTCAAATGACATTTATCTGTTTTAATAAGAAAAGGTAAACAAAAAATGGGTTTTAAAGGTTTGCATAATTTCAGTTCTTCCAATGAACATATTTGAATCGTGATTAACTTAGCAGCATTTGCTTTGTGTCAAACGCGTCGATTCTGGAGAGACACACACACGCGCACGCACAAGTATAGAGAGGCCAAACGACAGCGGAATATGTTCGCCGTATTGCAAAAATTAAAATCGAAGGGCCGCGATGTAACGACGTCACGTCCTCCCAGGTCGTCTGCTGTACATGAGGGGGGGCAGGGGGGGGGGCAGAGGGGGGGGCAGGGGGGGGTGGGCGCAACCTCCTCTTTATCTCGCGAGAAGATTGCGCAATGACGGAATGCCCGAAACACATTTTCGTCAAATTGCGCTTGGTTATTCGCCGCCAAAGAGCCCCCGCGCGAAATTGCAACCCTTCAAAATTCCGCATGAGCTCACGCACTTGATCGCGTGACTTCACAGACGACCACGAGGAGAGGAACATGCCTTGGCAGCCGTGTTGTCAGGCACACAGTGTCCTTCTGGCCAGACTTCACTTTGCACATTTTAACCCCTGAGCTACAATTTGGCACGAGGTGCACCCCCCTCCCCCCCCCAACCGAGCAACCCGCAATCGCGCGCTACGAGAGTTGTCGGGGGGGGGGGAGCGGCAATCGTTAAACCCTACGGATGTCTCTCTCCGTCGTTATTTATTCCTCGCACGGACGTAACCTCGTTTTGACTTGGACGATGTGGGGGGGAGGGGGGGCGGCGGGGGGCGGGTAGAAGGTGATATTCTGTCTGGGCAATCCAACAAAAAAATTAAATAGTCAACACGTTCGACGACAACACCGTCGTGGCCTTAAAAGGAAATGAATGGAATGGGCGACGTTTCGGGCAATGGCCCTTCTTCAGAGCACATGCGGTGGCCGGAGAGGTGGCGACGACGACCAAAAATGGGTTTGTAATGCCGCATTAAAAATGTAAACGAACCTGTCTCTACCAAGGCGAAGGATTGTATGAAAAAAAAGTTGCAACCGAATATTTAAAATCATACAAAGCGTATCTACGATGAAAAATTTATGGTGACAAAAATAAAATCCCCCCCGCCGTGTATGGCGGCTCATAGGGGTGTTGGGGCAAGTGGTGCAAGAGAGCGCCTATTAAGGCTGGGGTGATTCTCGAGGAGGTGGTGTGGCCAAAGGCCACGGCCGACGGCCTGTTATTGCCGATGTTTATGATCCTCACCAGGCACTCGCTGAGGCCCAGGACTAGTTCGGACGTTACCCGTCACTGGCGTTAGCCGTGGCTGGGAATCAAGCCCAGGTCACTGAGTTGGTATCGTGGTGCACTGACCACCGCAGCGCCGCTCGCGTAAGATATCCTGATGTGTACCTGAACACGCACTAGTGGTGGTGAGATGTTAACTACCTCGCTTGGTCTACAGGAGGTCGTGGGTTCGATCCTGACTCTGACGCCTGTATATTTGGAATTTGCATGTTCTCCCCATGGTCGTGCTGATATTTCTCCGGATCCTCCGGTTTTTCTCTCCACATTTTATAAACATGCGTTTAAGAGTATTTGGCTGCTATGAATTTCCACGTGATAATAATCCACTTCGTTGACCTATCATTTGTGGCCAGGTCGCCTTACCTGGTAAAATAAAAATAGAACAGCACGTGTACGCTGCATTACATCCCGGGGAGACCCACAAATGGTTCAGCTGCCTCACCGCTGTTAGCGGTGGCTGAGAATCAAACCTGGGTCGGCGAGTTCATAAGGCAGCCGGCTAACCACTGCACCGCCTCTCCAATATATTAACCACGTGTGTGCATGCATTCACACCGCAACTGATTTTATTGACCCCAGATTGATGATGGCCTCTGTCACGACTGAACCGGGATTTGAACTTGAAACTTTCCAATTGCGAGCCGCTTGCTCTGCTGGCTAGCCACGACAGCGGTTGTCCTATCCTTTGACTCACCCTCTGCCATAGGAATGTGGAATTTCCACCACTGGCTAATGGCTGTACACGGGAGACAAGTACCCCCTGGATGCTCCCTCGTAAAGCCTGAACAGACTGTTGGGACATGCGCTGTCAGCGAGTACCTATGAAAGCCGACATGGCACACAAAGAGGTGGGTGGCCAGCACCACGCCCGGCCGTCTTTGTCTCCCCAGTGCTGATATTACACACTCCAACAGGTACTCATTTAGGGTTGAGGCCCAGAACCCGTTCAAATATTCCCCACTGTCATTGGCCGTGACCGAGAATCGAACTGGAGTCGCGGGTTTGGCTCACCGCTCCGCACTTTTTTGACACGAACACAAAGAAAGGTAAAGATCTCCTGTGTAGCCTCAGTGGACTTTTGGGGCAAGTGCCGTTAGCGAGCACCCCCGTATATATACACGCACCTACACACACTGTACGTTATGTCTTGAAGCACGACAGCGTAGCGACACAAAGGGCATGCGGGCTTCTCGTGCGCATTGATGAGCGGCAGAGCCACGTCCGCACGGCACGCGAGTGGGGCTCTGTGATTAACGTTAATTACGTCAGCCACACAAAAAATTTATTTTGAGACCGGGCGAGAGGAATGCAAATGCCAAGCTGAACTGTACGAAATCGTGGAGAGAGAGAGAGCGAGAACTCGGCTCACGAACAGAATGCAACACACGCCAACAGCGCTGCCACAGCCAACGAAAAAACACAGAGAGAGAGAGAGAGAGAACTTGCTCAATGACATTTCTCCCCAAATCGCCGAGGAATGGGGACGTGGAACGTCTCGGAATTAAAATACCCCCGGCGGACTGCGATACGACGATGAAATGTGGAGAGAGAGAGAAAAAAACCCACAACGGCTTCCGTGAAACGGCGGACGGAGGAGGCTGGGGCTGATCGTCGTACAGTGCAGTTCGTCCGACTGTGCAAAATTAGCCGCTCCACAGAAGGTTAAGCATGGGCGCTTGTGCATGAATGAGTAAGCTGATAATGTACAGTGTAACCAATCCCGAATCCAGAAACAACATGGAAGGGCTTTCGGTGGGGCTTTAGGCTTTACGGAGCCCACAGGATATGGGCTCAATGTGTGTGCTGGCTCAGCGAAAAGAAGGACCCTCTGCAACAACGTTGTGCTAAGCACTAAAAATTACCCACCCCGCCACCCCCCGTCACGTTTCGGACTAATAGGTCACATCGACAAAATGTATCGACAGATAATATTTGCCCAATAACCCTGCCATGCTGTCGTTGTTGTTGCTCTGACGGAATTCGTGGTAATTTTGCTGACCTTTGTCTACCCACTGCTTGATTGAAAGCTCTCCCCCCCCCACACCTCCACCCTCAACATGAGGTGTGGGTTAGGTGGGGGGCTGTTTGACCATACTTCATCATACTGGTCGGCGTGGGACGGTGAAGGTGGTTTCACTGGCTGCACAGGAAGCCGGCACTGGTTCAGACATCATTCCCCACCTCATGTTAGCCGAGGCTGGGAATTGAACTTAGACCACTGGGTCAATAGTGCTCCTTTTTCCCTACATGATTATAATATAATTATTATTTTAAAAATACCCAGTGCAAAATCCGGTAAAACACATTTTTTGGGGGAATTATTATTGAGTGTGTCAAACATATAGGTGCCCAGCGCTTAGCATCTGTAAAACACAATATCAGCGATTCAAATACACGAGGGCACACCGAATAAAAGTTTCACGAGCCGGATACACGCCGCACACTATTTGTTGATCAGGGCAATACAACTTCATGCTGGTTTTTTTATTTTTTAGAATAAAATAAACTCGTCTCTCGACGAATGTTAAAGGTGGCGGGTGGCGGTGGTTGCGCAGTGAGACCAAATTTAAACAACTTTCCACCGCCGGTGTGAGCGAGTGGTGGGGCGGGGAGCGTGGAGAAACTCCCAACAGATGGCTAGGAGCGGTGTTTGCGAGCGATTACGAAACTTGTTTTGAGCCGGCGAGATGATATAACTCGAGCCGTCTGAGAAGCGGATCAAACATCTTCCTACGCCCAGGATGGCAGCATCTGCTCTCTCTCGGCCTGGGCTCCAGGACTCCAGAGGGTGAGAGACGGAAAACTCTCAGAGCAGGCCACCTGCACGGACGAGGCTGCGCCGTGGCTTCAAACGCTCGCAGTCGGAGCGGCCAGAGCAGCACATCAAACAACCGTGATGGAATCCATGCACTCGCCTCCAAACCATTTCACGATGGGCCTAAAATGACAATTACTACTTTCTAATGAATTCGGCATGCCGTTCCCAGCCCCGAAACTTGGGGCTAAATTGCCAGGGCTCGTCTTCTTGGCTCGGTCGTCATCGCCGTCATCGTCGCTGGGCCAAGATCGATCCTCTGCTAGATATAAAGCTGTCGCCCTGACTCGCGGCCCCGACGATGCAAATATCCGCCCCCAAGAACGGCCCGGCTATTCGCGAAATTGTGCGGTGAATGTTTCGGGTGTTCTCCAAGTTTACGCTTGTGTGAGCGTGGTATTCGGGATATACATTGTCAGTGGTGTGGATGTCGAGTGTGCAGGCGGTGCTACTGCACCAGGGCACAACGGGACTGAGGTTAAGAATAGGAGGGACAATTGGACCGGGGGCCCAATTTCATTCCTTGCACCGGGACCCATGCCAAACACACTACGCCACGCGATGTGGTGTCACTTTTTTAATTTTTAAACCTTTAAAACTTTGTTTTTGAGGGACAATATGTTTAAATAGGTGAGTACATGATATACATGTCCAAACACGCTGGACATTGTTCTAACATAGACATCCACGCACAGACCGTGTACGTTTTCCATATCAGCCTGTTATGAAAAGCGACGAATTATCGCATTACTGGAAAATTTCCCAATTTTCTAAAAATATCATATCACGTCAGCCACCCACGATAAATGAATGGCCATTGAGCAATGAGATGGCTTGATTTTGCGACATACAATATGGCAAGTCACCGATCTGGCGACGGATGGCACCTTGTCCAGAGTACTTTTAAAACGACGATAAAGAAAATGATTGAAAGAGTACACCCCAACGTATCGCTAATGGGGGGCTCGAATCTAACTAACCCGTGACCGAACGTCGATCCTCCCTCACCCGAAACGAGGCGCAACTTTTAATGAAGACGCAAGCGCGCCGATGGTTGGACGGACGGAGAAACAGAAGGGGCCCATCAATCCGGAAATAAATTAACTGTAGTTGATTCGCCGGTTTCCGCAGGAATGTGCCGCCCCCACCGATCGGATTTATTTCATCAGGGGGGAAATGAATCCTGAAATATTTATACGCAATTTTTCCCACCCGTTAATGGCAAAACACTGGGCGCGCATGGATTAACGCGCGCTCAAATTAACAAGGTAGCCTCCAACACCAGATGCATCAAATTTTAATATTCGGGTCCCACTTAGTGGCCCTGACGACCGTACGTATTTATAGGTTCCGCCAAATGGACCCGAGCCTGTAGATCACATGTGCTGCGATGGCGAAAAAGAGAAAACGGCCACCTCGGCTTTGAGGACGATGTTCTTATTAATGCGAACGGCGCTTGGCAGACTAATGCTTCATCATTTCGGCGGTTTATAATAACCAATGCAATTTTTTTTTATCTAATGCTTTACATCGGGTAGGGATGGAGATGGGGGGCACGGAGAGATGGATCAGGCGGCCCACGTTTCAGTGTTAACCAGGATCACGCGCATCAGCGACGCTGATCTCAACCACTAAGCAATATCGGCGCATTTTCTCACGCGCGCGCATTATTATAATGATTCTTTTGGCGTAGATTACAAAAAAAACCTCATCGCATATTAAATGCGAAGAAAACTTCTCCATTAAACATTTAAGGGGCGACCCGGCCTGAGCTCGTTTAACATTCCACGCCTATTTCCACCCCACATGGCCATCACTTAATGGTTACAGGGTGCAGAGAAAATCAAACTCAATTATCAAATAATCAAAAGAGAATTGTTACATTAGTAATTCTATTACTAAAGCAGGGAAGAGATTTACAAATGAACTCTAATTAATGAGCCGCGGATCTCCTGCGCTGCCGTGGTGGAATGCTTTGTGGTTCTGAATTACTGGTAGCACAGAGCTGCTCCATTAATTCTGCTCAAGCTAATGGAGCCTCTAACGAATGGCACGGCCGCCCTTCCGCGAACACACGCACGCTGCCCCCCCCCCACCCCGCCCCCCCGGCCCCCCTCCACACAACCCCACCCCACCTTCCGCCCACACTTACACACACTTTACACGCGCAAGTGTGAGCGCGAGCGAGCGACGAGCGAGCGCGAGCAAGTGCCACATCCACGTGGACTTGCAACGAGGCGACACGTGTGCAACTGCAGCCAGATGATGAGCCATCAATACCCCTTTAAGCCAAATCCTATTTCCCAACAGGCAGCATTCAAAACATCCTGGTTGGGCTTAGCCCCCCTACTTGCTTTCAAAGAGTCGCTGGATGTGTCCCGCAGCATGCGTCGTTTTTCTTGATCAACTGGGATTAAAGCGGCACAAACTGTGCGGACACCCCGCCCTTTAACCTTTCGCTTGCGGTTACAGTTTTAACGGCGTAGGGGTCCTCGTTTTGATAATAATAATGAAACGATAATTTAGTTGAAAAATGTTTTGTTACAACCGTCCTTGTTTTAGTTGTCGTAGCGCACACGCTTTGCAAAGTGTTTTTGAAATGTCTGCCGTACGTCGCGCGCGCGTACGCCGTCAAATGCTACATTGCCGCGGAAAACTTGACGCTAATTGTTACGCAAATAAACATTTGCTTTTTAGCAACAAAAAAAAGAATAATTCCTCTTAAAAACGTCCAGTAAACGTCGCGAGTCGCGATGTGACCGCGAGCTTCACCCAGAAAATAACCGCTCGCTAATTTATCCCAACGCGGCGGGATATCACTGCGACAGTAGCAGGCGACCCAACGACCACTCCACAAACTTCGCCGGCGCAGAACCTGACCCCCCCCACGTCAATAAGTGAACCTTAATCGCTACAGCGTGGCTTTCAATTACACAATCCTAACCGCCCAGTCCCTTTTTTATAGCGGGGGGGGGGTACTGGCGGGCTTCGTGTTTTTAAGAAATTCATTCAAGGTTTTTTTTCCTGCTCCGCGTAGATTTATAGACAGTCGGCATTAACGCCCCCACCCCCCTCTCGCTTTACGCAGGATCAATAGGGCCTTGAGCCCTCGGCCCGCTCTTAAATACGGTGAAGCTCTGATTTTTCCGATATGCCAAGCAGCTCGGGTGCGTGAAAGGGGTTAAATGAGCAGCCCAGAAATCCGTGTACAATACACATCAGGACGTAATTAGGCCCTTGCTGTGACCAACATGAAAGCCGCTAGCACTGCAAGCCAGCCTATATTGAACTCATAAATTTCCTTGGCACTTGGAGCTTGGAAAACAACATTTGTCAAATCTAATGAGTTTTTCCTCCCCTTTTTTTCAGTTCATACGATGGAACAACTGGAGGACCGGCATTAACGCGTATTCATTGCAGGCAGGCAGGCAAGGCAGGAGAGAGAGAGAGAGAGGGAAAAAAACCGAAAAAAATATAGAAGCAATTGGACTGGATGAAGGCAATTTCAGGCATCGCGCTAGAAAGCATTTTGAGAACGATATCTCAAACTGGCGTGCTGGGGCGGAACAACTGAAGTCGGCATCAAAACATCAATATTATTGACCCGATCCGTTAACAAAGCGAAACTTCCGCGCAACATCCTGCAAAGAGCAGTGGCAGCAGCAGCAGCGGCGGCAGCAGCGGGGGAGGGAGCGCTCACCTGCTCCACCAGGTTGCTGGAGGAGGGCCGCGAGATGTCGTCGTCGCCTTTGGTGCTGCTCTCGTCCCGGTCGTCGATGACCAGGTCTATGGGCATCTTGCCCTTGAGGCAGCTGATGTACCGGTGGCAGAAGTTGTCGCAGAGTTCGTGAACCTGTGTCCACGCGGGAGGTGGACAAAGAGGTGCATTTAGAGGCCGAGGAGGAGGAGGGAGGGGGGGGGGACAAGGAAGGGGGAAAAAAAGCTCTGATGGGAAAAAAGGGCACACACTGGGGCCCCTCGTCCTGATGTTAAAAGGAATCTTTGTTTTGCTGAATGTAACAGAATCCTGGAATGGCCTTGAATCATTCTGGTGACAACAAGGCTCTTACAATGGGGGGGGTAAAAGGCATAATTAATTCAAATTAGTAGAATTCTAACGTGGACCACAGCGTTTACTCCTTGTTTCGCGAAAAAAAATCCACATTGCTGCTCCATTGTCGTCGAGTGTAACGGAGATGTATGGCAGATTGCGCTAAAAAAAAACGCGCATGCACGGGCACGCAACTCTTTCCTCCGCTTTGCTTTGCGATTTAACAAACCGAAATAAATTCACGGCGACTTTCTCCACCGTCGTCGTGTGTTCGTCAACTTTTTTTTTCACACAGTGAAAATTGTAACAATCGCCGCGTCATCGTTTCGCGAAGGGGAGTTTAAAACATGGGGCATCGTCGGTGGGTTAAATGGGATCGCATCGTGGATGCGTAGTGGAATGCTGTACATCGCGACGGCTTGGGTAGGATCCTTCAACCAGCAGTGGATTGTTCACGGCTGATGGATGATGTATGCATAACTGAACACTATTTTTTGTAAACATATATATAGTTGAATGCACCACTTCATGAGCGAGGGTGACATAAATTGCTCGATAATCACGCCGTGGGGCCTGAATGAGATTTTATTTTTTAATATTAATTCAGTTTGTTGATGACCAGTTTTTTTTAAATTGAGACATTGGCCCAAACGTCGCCTATTAGATATATACTTTTGTCCCCCTCATTTAACACCAGTGTCAATAACGTGCAGTCTTGTTCTTAATTGTGCTTGTGCAACATCGCAGCGGCATTCCCATATATTTTTTTTACCAATCCGCAGGGTGACTGATCATTACATTTCTCTTTGCCAGCCTTTGATTAAAAAATATTTTTACTTTTAAAATTACTTTTTTTCTAGCAAAAATAAAACTTAAAAAAATAATCGTAGACACTACACTACCAAACAACATTGAAACAAAGTAAGACTTTAAATAGAACGGATATTGTCGTACAGTCAACACATACCACATCCATTTTCTGAAAATAAAAAAATGCCATACACCAATTAATGAATAACTCTACTTTTTAAATGAAACTAGTGGCTTATTCCACGAAGTAACAACACCTACCGACATTACAACGGTCATAAACCCATGCCTGTCCGCGTGTGTAAAACCACTTTCTAGATGTGTAACGTTACTATACATCACAGTGTTAGCGGCTTTCATGACACCCAGCGGCTTTTACAAGTTAAGAAACGACACACATTGTACCGATGACTCTTTTTTTGGCGGAGGGTGGGAGGGTAAAATACAATGAAGAGATTGTGTAAATTGCATCGGCTCACCTTTTCCAACTCTAGTAAGTGAAATCTTAACACTTGAATTGACTGGATCATCTGCAAGGGACAATAACAGTATATATTTTTAAGAGCCACAGATTACTCAAAATATATAACTTATGATGATAATAACAATGCTTCAATACAATGAGAATGCAATTTCAATATATCACATCTTTAAGACGCATCGCTCCCGAACAACTATCCACGCACTTGTGTTAAATAACTATTTTAAAACATGGAGCCTAATTTTATAATTAACCCCAAGATCGGGTAAGGCAAAGGCGAGATGATTATGTTTATCTGATGAAAGCATACGTTTAAACATACACTTCGCAACAGTGCGCAGACTCTTTCACATGAGCCACAATCATCTGTTATTAGTATCATCATCATCATAACAACAGCAGCGAGCCAGCAGCGGCAACATCCGTTGAACGTTCACACGCGCGTAGGCGCGGATATTTCACAACCACCGTCTCTCTCCACCATCGCCGTTCTCGGCTCGAACCGCCGTCGTTCAGTGATGCATGCAAACACAACCACTTTGCTACAAAACAGCATAAAGACCGACATCCTCGCCTTGGCTTTCGTCGTTTAAAGAGAACTGCCATCTTGCTGTGTAAAAGATACACAGCACACCCCCACCACCAAACCGCACCCTGCCGTGTAGCCTGAACAGACTGTTGGGGCAAGTCGCTGTTTGCGAGCATCTATAAAGAACAGGCACGGCGTACGAATGCGGTGGGTGGTGTGGCAAGGGAGCACCACGCAATGCTTTTGTTGTTGTTGTTGTGGTGCAAGTCGTCGCAACGGGCTACTCGTGTGAATCCCGAGTCGACCTAGGGGAAGGCCAGGCCTAGGACTGGTTCAGATAACAACACGTCGCTGTTCTCGGGCACGTGAGCGTGAATCCAACTCGGGGTGGTGGTGGTGGTGGTTCGGGAAGGGCAGCGCGCTAACCGCTGCGCCACCGCTCCCCCTCTCTAACCCACAACAAAACCGCCCGTGTTCTTCACGTACAGCGCACGACGCGACACACGACACACCACACTGGCCACGCCAGGCTATTCATCGTGAGCCGTTCCGCAGCTCACGATGAAACAACAACAAAAAAGCCCAACGAAACGATCGTGCTGCGTTGACAAAGACAAAAGATCCCCCCGTGCCCCCTGTAACAGACCGCAACAGCAAAGTGCTGTTAGCGAGTAGCACCTATGAAGGCTGGCACGGCGAACGAGAAGGTGGGTCGCCAGCAACAAGGCCCGGGCCGCCTTTGTCTCCCCAGTGGCGATGTTTTACAAAACCACACCGGGCTCTCAGTTCGAGGCCGAGTTAACCGCGAACCGATTCAGATATATAATCGTGACCGGTGTTGGCCGTGAGCGGGAATCGAACCCGGGTCGCCAGGTGCAGTGGCGCAGCGCTAGCACGCTACACTACCGCTCCCCCGACACACACGCACGCACACACGCACACACACGCGCACACACACACGCACACACACGCGCACGCACACACACGCGCGCACACGCGCGCACACACGCACGCACACACACACGCACGCACACACACACGCGCGCACACGCACACACACACGCGCGCACACGCACACACACACACACGCACACACACACACACACGCACGCACACACACACGCGCGCACACGCACACACACACGCGCGCACACGCACACACACACACACGCACGCACACACACACGCACACACACGCGCACACACACACGCACACACACACACACGCACACACACATACACACGCGCACACACACGAGCACGCACACACACACACGCACACACCAAAACACGCACGCACACACACACGCACACACACGCACAAACACACACACACACGCACACACGCGCACGCACACACACATACACACACACGCGCACGCGCGCTGGCTGGCACACGGGACGATACTCATCGCGTGTATTTATTCGAGACGAGATAATGCGCAACTCGAGGAACAGGAGAGAGAGATAGGGGAGACGGCAAGTTTCGCTCACCAGATTATCGAGCTCCGGGTTCGAGGTGTAGAAGGGGCTGTCCGCTCGGACCTGCGAGCAGCCGCGCGGTCACGGCAGCGGTGGGGAAGAGGGGTGGGTGGTGGGTGGGTGGGCAGGTTACGAGCAACATGTCTCTTGCGGTCACGCGCGACTCGGCAACTTTGGACACGACGACGACTTTTGACTCGACAACTATTGACGACGGCGGTGGGGGCTCATGAAAGGCGGGCGGGCGGGCGTGGGGGGGGTGAAAACTTTCTCTCTCGATCCATTATCGCTCACGATTAGCGGAACCGTTCCCCTTCTGACACCCACCCCTCACCCTCAACCCACAACCCCACCTTGTCCAACGTCGCATTGACACGGGCGCTCGATCATGCACCCAGAGACAAAGGTCCCCCGTGTAGCCTCAACGGACGCTTCGGGAGGCAAGTTCCGTGAGCGAACACCTCGCGAAGGAGGCCGGCACGGCGCACGAGGGAGTGGTGTGGTCAGTCACGACGCCCTTGCCGCCTCTGTCTACCAAATGACTCACCAAGTACCATGCTCATTTGAGGCCGAGGTTACCTTGGGGGGGGGGGGGAGCAAACCCCCCGGACTGATTATGATAGTTCTAAACAACGCACGCGTGCGATCACGTTAACTCGGAGATTCATTTCAGCCGCGGGGTCTCTCCTGTGCGATTCGGCACACCACGTCCAGTATACAGACACCCGTCTCTCGCCATCACGCGCAGGCCGCTGCTGCCGGTACAGGCGAAGCAGGCGAGCCGGATAAGATGCGGCGATGAATTGAGCCGTGCCGTGCTCCACGTCCGCGGGTTTAAACAGGCAGCAGCTGAGCTCGCTGACGAGCCAACGTTTCACACGCGCGTTTATCGGGAACACTTTAAGTTTACAAAACTTTATATTTGTTTTGTTGCTACAGCTAATGTGTGTACAAATATACAACACGGAACACAGCAGAAGCAGCGGCATAGGTTCAGCAATTATCAGTACAGTAATAAGAAAACGTCGTGTTGCCACGTGTAAGCAATACTGTAATCGAGGCGCGTGCCGAGCGTTCATCCGCTGTAGATCGTTGCGCCCCCCTTGGCCCTCAGCCTCTCACCTGTCGGGCTGGCACGACACCCCCCAGCACCCACCGCCCCCCACCCCGTTCCTAACCCCTCCGCCCCCCCCCCCCCGTACCTGTTTGGCGAACACGGCCAGGTCCTCATTGAAGGAGTCGGAAGAGCAAACGTCGCCCCCCGCGACTCCCGGCTCCCTCGGGGTGCAGGTGGCCAACTCACACTTCTCAAACACGAGGGCCAGCAGCGGGAACAGCGGATGTCTGCATCACAGTGGGGGGGGGGGGGGCAGGTTAGGATGGGGGTCGTGTGGTGGTGGGGTGGGGGGGGCATGCGTTTCCGTACACGCGACTCTGAAAGTGAAAACACGACGGTACACATTGCACACGTAAAATAGTCGCGCGGACATCACGCGCGGCAACACACACACACGTGCACAACGCGTGTGTGTGTACAACATAGCTGTTTGTGTACAGATATGTACCGCGCGCAACACCACGCGTGCCCATACACACAACACGTGTGTAACGTGCACGTGCGCAGACATTCGGTGCGCGTACGGGCACAGCACACACGAAGACACCGTGCATCGTACGTGCATACACACGCACAAGATATAAAATATGCACACGAACATACGTGGACACAAACATACCCACAAAGTACACACACGGATAAATATGCGTTCGTACATTCGGGCACACGTGCGCGCACACACACACACACGTACGCACACACATGTACACAAACATTCACAAGCAAACACACGTAAACGCGTACATCCACACAACACAAACGCGCACATGTATGCACACGTATGGTACCTGGACACTGCGCACACACACACGCCACGTACACGTGTTCCCACGCCATGCGTATGCTCACAAAATACCAATCACACGCGCATGCAAGCACGTGTGTACACACGCGCAAATATATACATACAAGCCACATACACATACCGTAAACATTGTTCTAACACACCAACACACATCTACTAGCGAAACACACGAGAACACATCCATACGCTCACAAATGTAGGTATACTCGCGTAAATGTACACACACAATCGCAACGTATCTACACTCAAGCACACGTACAGGCACGTACACACATAGACACTCACACGTAAACATAAACACATAGACACACACACGTAAACACACACACACGTACACACATAAACACTCACACGTAAAAAGACACACACGTACACACATAGACACTCACACGTAAACACACACGTACACACACAGACACTCACACTTAAACACACACACAAACGCACGTACACACATATACACTCACACGTAAACACACACACGCATGTACACACAGGCACTCACACTTAAACACACACACAAACGCACGTACACACATAGACACTCACAGGTAAACTCAAACACGTACACACAGACACGCACAGGTAAACACACACGTATACACATAGACACAGGTAAACACACACACGTAAAGACACATACGCACGTAAACATAAACACTCACACGTAAACACACACGTATACACATAAACACTCACACACACACACGTATACACATAGACACAGAGAAACACAAACACACGCACGTACACACATAGACACTCACACGTAAACACACACAAACACACACGTACACACATAGACACTCACACGTGAACACAAACACACGCACGTACACACATAGATACTCACACGTGAACACACACACACACGTACACACATAGATACTCACACGTGAACACACACGCACGTACACATAGACACTCACACGTGAACACAAAGCACTCGCACGGCACACACGAATGTGTGTACCGTGCAACACAACCACGAGTGACGCCTCGGTGCGTGGCTTCTACGCACGGCAACTTTCTCCGCGCCCTCCATCAGAGACGTTTCGCAGTTTGATATCATTTCTCTAAATTACCAGCAATTAAGTTATCAATTATCCCGCTCCAAAAATCGGTTCGTTCCGCCGGCTTGTGCGCGCCGGGAATATTTTTTTTCTTTCTGGAGTGATTATTAAAACTCGAATCATCACCACCACCATCATCATCATCCCGCAGCCATGTTAAGGGCGAGGCTGCGGTGATCGTGAGAGAGGGGAACAGCTCCCCCCTCGGACCACGACCCCCAAAAACTTTTGGGGGGTCCCATAACGACTTGCTGGGTACCCCCTTTCCCCGTGGCAAGTCCCAGCCGCGGCTGGGGTCGCGAACTCGGGATAGGTGAGTAGGTGGACGAGTGCACATCACCACCACCACCACGACCATCACAACCAATCAACTACCACATTAAACTCAAACGCAATTGCATCTCGCGGTGCCGTTCTCGGGATTGCACCGCGTACTGTTTGGCACGACGTCCGACGTTTCGCTCTCCGTGCCGAGATCTACTTTCTTCTCAGCTCGGGCACGTTGAAGCGAAAAACATCGTCAAACGTCGTGGCGAAACATAACCACCCGAAAACCGCCCGCGAGCCGAGCAGAACTAACCGATGAGCCCTTCTCGGCAAGCTGCAACAGTAGTCGGAAGAAATCTATAATTTTGTTGTAATTATTAGAGATTTTTTAACCCCCCCCCCCAACCCTCCCTCGTCTCCCTTTGTTGCCATCACAAAAATAAGAAATCCCACAAGTTGTACCACAGACTCGCTCTCTCGCTCGCCGGAGCCCGTACCCGTAAATGGAGTCCTTGTCCCTCTTGAGCGCATCGTTGACGGGGGAGCCCATCCCGGCTGACATGACGCCGGCGTGCGCGGGGTGCGGGTACTGGTGGCCGTGCAGAGGCGGCCCGTGGTTCAGGTGATGCACGGGCTGCATGGGCCTCGGCGCGTGCGGGTCCCCGTACATGGAGGCCGGCACCCCGACCCCGTCCATGCCGCCGTAATGGCCCAGCTCATCGTACTGTGGGGACGAGCGGACGCGAAGAAGAGAGGAGATGATGATGATGATGAAGAGGAAGAGGAGGAGGTGGGGAAGGAGGTGACGTGGATGCTCGGCTCGGCTCGGCTGAGCGCGGCGCTTTAAGTTGCAATCGCGACGGCAAGTGAAGCGGAGTGGCCGCTGTGCGCGCGCGCCGCCTGCACGGCGCCGCAGCACTCGCGCTGTGCTCCGTGCGTGCTGAGCGGCGGCACCGAGCCGCCATCATCACGTCAGAAGCGGCGGAGACGGCGGAGACGGGAGGCTGCGAACCCCGACAGCTGGGCGAGAGCTTGCGGAGCCGAGCGCCCGGGATGCGAGCACGCGTGGTGCGTGCGAGAGAGAGAGACGGGAGGGAGAGAGAGAGAAAGAGCGAGAGAGGTGAGCACTCCGGATGAACCTACCCTCTGCGCCATGGGTCCGCGCTCTCGGGCTCTCCTCTCCCAGCCGCCTCCGCCGCCGTCAAAAGCCCGGGCCGCTCCCAGCGCCTCCGCTGACGCCGCTCGCCCTCCCGCCCGCCCGCCCGTCTCTCCCCCCCGTACGTCGGCTCCGCGGCTCCCGCAGCCGATCCCGACTCGCAGCACCCCCCCCCTCTCCCCGAGAGAGACGCGGGACTCTCCCCGGTCGCAGCGGACGATCCGAGGCGGGACCGAGCGCGCGCTCGGGCTGCGTGAAGCCGTCAACAGGCGCCTCTCCGGAGCCGAGCGGGGCTCATGGCTTTTTGCCACTCCAGCTGTCAATCACCACCGCGTTGTCAAGGCACTGAATGAGTGATGATCCGGCGCGCGATTCGACTGGTCGCCGCGCGATGCTTGGCCTCGGCAGCGCAGGCAGCGTCGGAGCGAGGGGGGGAATAGGCAAGAGTCGTTTTCAAACGTCTGATACACAGAGGCGCTGTGCTCCGCGTGTGTGTGCGCGCGCGCGCGCGTGCGTGTGTGTGTCGCGCGGTAGATGTGTGTGTGTGTGCGCGCGCTTGAGTCTTGCGTTCGGTGTGTGTGTGTGTACGTATACGCGTGTGCGTATGCGTGTGCATGTGTGTCTCGCCGCCCCCTCTCCCCCAACACCACCACCCCCTCCCACCCCTGCGCTAAGCTGTATCGGGAGGGAGGCTTGCTGCGAGCGGCTGTGTCTGCGCGGAGGCGCGCGCGGGGTGCCGCGTCTGGAGGTGAGGGCTGACTCACGGAAAGCGCGGGGCCGCCGCTCGGGGTGGAAAAGAGGCAAGCGGCCTGAAATAGCGCGGGCAGGGGGAGGGAGGGAGGCAGGGAGGGGGGGCAGAGGAGGGAGGGGGGGCAGAGGAGGGAGGGGCGGTGAGAGAGAGAGAGCGAGCGAGAGAGTGCGGAGCGAGCGAGGGAAGAGAGGGGGAATGATACTGATTGTGTGACGGTAACACCCCGCGCACCATCATCAATGTAAACTCGCATGCGTGTGTGCGCGCGTGCGTGCGTGTGTGTATGTGCGCGCGCGCAGTGAGATGCCGCTTCATAATAGCGCCTTTTCCCAATCAAAGCGGCGCTATGAATTATGCACGCGCGCTTCTCTCTCGTTCGCCTCCTGCGCCTCGTGCGTCTCCGCGAGGACACGACGACAAAAAGCGCAACTCGCGACCAAACTTTCAAAAAAGCGAACTGGAACCGCTGAACTTTTTTTCTCTCGAAGTGGGGGGCGGGGGGGCCAGCGTGGGGGGTGCGGAGCAGCGGGACGTGGGGGGGGGGCTCGGTGTTGCGGGAGGGGAGTGGTGGGGGACCGGTGGGGAGGGGGGGCTGGTGGGGGTGGAGTGAGTTATCTGTAGCCGTAGCCTTCGCGACAAAACTGACACCGGCCGAAAGTCACTTGACTTGATTGGTAAGTAGACACTAATTGGTGAGTATGAGTGCGTGGTGGAGTCGCGCGTGTGTCGCTATTCACGCGAGGTGGAACGAGAGAGGCGCGAATTCGCACGAGCGCCGTCGTTGGAACGACTCCCCCCCTCCCTCCCCCCATGTGCGATTGCAAATTTTCTGGCTACGGCGGAGGAGTCGAGCGCTTGAACGCAACATTTTCGCTGTCGATTTCACGCTTTGACTCTTATTGCACCAACCGAACCGACAACAACAACAACAAAACCCACCACCACCAACAACAACAAACAACTTGCGGCCAGGCACTTTTAATAGCGCGCGGTGTTGGCTCATCCCGTGTTACAAGCCAGGAGGACATTTTAAACCAGAAAAATATCGATCCGGACCCCTCGCGATCAATGAAGCTGAACAAACGAGCGTAGCGCCATCGGAATATTCAGCAGCAGCAGCAGCAGGGATAATGATGACAGCCTCGGGTGCCCGTGAGTTTGGCCGGGGAGCGGTGCGCGCGACGGTCACACGCACGGGTCCCGTACGTGATCACGACCAGAGGGGAGGGTGTCGTCACAGCACTTTGCTATTGTACGGCGTGTGAGCCAACAACAGGCGCATTGTACACTCAGTGCGTGCTGCGCGAGTGTAGTGCAGTGTGTGTGTAGTGTCCTGTGTGTGTGGTGTGTAGTACTGTAGTGTGTAGTGTGTGTGTGGTGTGTAGTGTATGTAGTGTGTGTAGTGTAGTGTGTGTAGTGTTTGTAGTGTGGTGTGTAGTGTGGTGTGTGTAGTATATGTAGTGTGTGTAGTGTATGGTGTGTAGTGTGTATGGTGTGTAGTGTAGTGCGTGTAGTGTGGTGTCTGTAGTGTATGGTGTGTAGTGTGTAGTAGTGTGGTGTGTGTAGTGTATGGTGTGTAGTGTGGTGTGTGTAGTGTCGTGTGTGTACTGTGTTTAATGTAGTGTGTGTAGTGTAGTGTGTGTAGTGCGGTGTATAGTGTGTGTAGTGTCGTGTGTGTAGTGTGATGTGTAGTGTGTGTAGTATATGGTGTGTAGTGTGGTGTGTAGTGTCGTGTGTGTAGTGTCGTGTGTGTAGTGTATGGTGTGTAGTGTGTAGTGTGTGTAGTGTATAGTGTGGTGTGTGTAGTGTAGTGTGTGTAGTGGGGTGTGTGTAGTGGGGTGTAGTGTATGTAGTGTAGTGTGTGTAGTGTGGTGTGTAGTGCAGTGTGTGTAGTGTGTGTAGTGTAGTGTGTAGTCAAGCGTGTGTTGTGTGTGTATTAAGCAGGGAGCGGTAGTGTAGCGCTTAGCGCGCTGCGCTACGAACCCGAGGGTTCGATTCCCGCTCACGGCCAACACCAGTGATGATTATCTGATACCGGTCCTGGGCCTCGCCTAGGTCGACTCAGCCTCAAATGAGTACGTGGTGCGATGTGTAAACGTCACCACTAGGGAGACAAAGGTGGCCTGGCGTAGTGTTGGCCACCCACCCCCTCGTGTACCGTGCCGGCCTTCATAGGTGCTGCTCGCTAACAGCACTTGACCCAACAGTCTGTTAAGGCTACACAGGATATGTTTGTCTTCATCATTGTAGTGTAGCAGTTAGCGCGCTGCGCTACAAACACCGGCGACACGAGTTCGATTCCAGGATTATCTGAACCTGATCCTGGGCCTCCGCTAGGTCGACTCAGCCTCAAATGAGTACCTTTTGCAATGTGTATGCATTGCCATTGGAGAGAAAAAGGCGGCCGAGCGTGGTGCTGGCCACGCACTCGTGTCCCGATCCGGCCTTCATAGGTGCTCGCTAACAGAACTTGCCCCAAAAGTCTATTAAGGCTATACGGGGGATCTTTGTTTTGTACACACATTACACACGAGATACATGTGTGTATGTCCGAAAATATTAGCCAAGCAATGCATGACACGCTAGGTACAAGTGTGTATGTATTGCAAACGAGGTATATGTATACACATGTGTGTGTATGCATGACACACTAGTTATGTTCGTGTGCACATATGTGCGTGCCTTCCATAGGTGGTCGCACTTGCCCCAATAGCCCGTGTCGGCTATTCGGGGTATCTTTGCCTTTGTACCAGTCAGCAGTTGTGCGTTACTTGAGTGTTCCAGTGCGTGCGTGCGTGTGTGTGATCCATAGTTGAAACGTAGCTTACTGCCAAAGCAATTTTCGGAATTGCATGATATTTCCTTGAAGGATACAATTACGTGGACGCATGTCATCTTTAAAGGGAGTGTCCGTTACAATGTTAATGTTTGTTATCGTGGCTGCGCGCATCCTGTGCAGCGATTCGCGTTCTGCTCTTGAGTGTGCGCGCGTGCGTGCGAGTTGGTACGGAGCATAAACATTAGCACTGGAGGGAGACAAAGACGGCCGGGTGCGGGATGCTGGCCACGCCTTACCGCCTGCTCGTGTTAATATGTGTTCGACAACAGCACTTGCCCCCAACCGTCTCCGTATAGGGCTACGCGGGGGACCTTTGTCTTTGTATTGTGCGTTCGTGCGTGCCGTGAGTGTCTTTGTGAAAACGTTGCTGTGAATTCACGGGGCTATACGCGCCGCCTTTAATTGTTTGCGTGAATTCTCTAAGTTTTTGCGACATAGAGAATGTTGAGCGCGAACGTGTTCATCGGCTGATGGTCGCCTCGGTGTTACCCGGTGAACGCGCAAACCACGTGAACGCGCGCGTTACTGCAGCGCCACAGTCACGTGTTGTTGTTTACAGGGTGCCAGCGAGAGAGTGGGCCTGCAGTGTGTTGATGCTCAATGTATATTCACGTGTGTTCATAGTTTATATATAAATACTGTAATTGTCCGGAGTCACGGTACGTAGAAATGCAAATACACACACGTGTCCAGCTACAGCAAAAACACTATATGTGTACGATATGTTGCTTTAAAATATAATTTGTATTTAATATTATTGTTGATGTTGTGTGATTGCGTGCACCGCGTGTTACAAGTAATATTCGTGTACGTCTCTGTGAGTTATACTGCAGTGTTATTTATATATGTGTGTGTGTGAGTTTGTATTCGTGATGTAAACGCTTACCCGCTGCGTGCCTCGAATTAAACGTACAGCAAAAAACAGCGCCTTTTACAGCTGCCACTGTTAAACATCGCCACATTGATACTCGTGCAGTATTTATGCCAACGTTAATTTAAAATACGAAGAGTTATAATTTGCGAAATTACACCACGCAATTTCCGATTAGTGTGTATGCATAAAAGTTTGGGAAACTTTTTTTTGCGGTTGTATAATATTTGTAAAGACATTTTACATCGCTGTGTCGGTATGTATTTGCTTATTTTTGTAATCTAGAAGAGAATAAAATATAATTGATTTGGATGAGTCGTCTTGTCTCGGGCATTTAAATATGATATGTAATTGTAATAAATGAAAGCACTATTTTTTACTCGCACCTGTAACGTGATTTATTTTTGAAAATATTATTTTAGTTAAAGTTACACAAGCCACGTGAACGGGGAGGAAACACGTGAACTCAAGACTCTAATAAAAATAGTAAATACAATACGGGCATGAACGCAGCACGTGCAATAAATACAGAGCGAGGCGTGTGAACACGTGGACGAAGGCGCGTAGATATATATCGGCGAACGCGCCGATGAACACATGTTTACATGTGTCAAATCTTAAACCCGCATGAAAACAGCGCGTAGAATATCTGCGACATGTACGCGTGAGCACAAGATGTTTCATGTATGCAATGTGAACGCAGAGCGTAGAATATAATTTAACTTACGAGCGCGTGAACACAACAAATAGAATATATGTACGTCAAATGAACAATTGAACACAACACGTAGCACATAAGTTACATTATCAACGCATGAACACAAGTAAACTATATGTAAGTGAACACATGAACACACCACGTAGCATCTAAGTAAAATAATAAGCGCGTGAATACAACGCGTAGATTGTATGCGACATTGTGAACACAGCACACCATATACTCAAGTGAGCTGATACGCGAACGTATGTGGAATATTTCCAAGTTGAACACATGGACACAGTACGCATATTGGTGAAATATTAGCACATGAACACAACGCGCACGCAAATCGGATTAACACAATAACAAAGCACTCGATACGTGCGCGGTGACGAACACATGAACACAAGTACGCGCGGAATGAAGGCAAATAAGCCGAACACGCGAACACCACGTGCGGAATTTAATTTATCTATATACACCCTGAACGACACACGATTGCGTAGCTATACGCTGACGATATTAACACACACGCGCGCACTAACACAAACAATGTACGCCGCGCGCGTGAACAAATGCCGAGGTTAAAAAAAAACGTCCAGAAAGCGTTGGAGATGAACGCAGGAGCACATTGAGGATAGTCAAGTTGAACAGTAAGTGAACGTTTGGCCTGGGTTGTGTGGCACGGCCCCCCGCTGGTGCGAGGGATTAAACGTGCACCCCCTGTCCGATCCCCCCTTGTCCCACCGCTCCTTTTTTTCGTAGCCCCATCGAACCGGGCCCCTCTCTTCTCTGGCCCCGTGCCTGCGCACTCGATTGGCTACGACACTCGAAATGAGACGCGGCGCGGACGCTGTGAGATACGTAAATGAGTATGTACGTTGAACTTCTTTCGCGCCGTACGTGACCGACCGCGCTCATGCGTAAACCGAGCAGGTGAGCACATCCCCAGGACACGTAGAGTGTCACTGGCGAGCGAGATGACCACCGCACGAACGCAGCACGCGTAACGACGCAACGCGTGACGGGGTGACCGCGTGAACACTTTGCACGACACCCGCGTGGCAGCGGCAATCAGGGGGGGGGGCATTCAACATCGCGCGAGTGCCACGACACCCGGGGGGGGGGTCTCCCCCCAACTCTCCACCACGACTACCCTCCGACTCTCTCCGAACTCTCCCGACACGCTGACTCTCCCTGCTCTCTCTCTCTCTCTATCTCCTGTGTCTATCGCTCGCTCTGCGACCCCCTCCCTCCCTCCCCGTCTTCTCGCCCTGAGCCCACAGCCCGCACCGGACTCGCACCTCGTTAAGAGCCCCCCCCCCCCCACGTGCTCCCAGACGCGGACGCCTCGCGATGTTCACCCGAGCGCGCAAACCAACGCGCCGCCAACCAACAGCGAGCGGCGAGAGTGACAAGCAGCAGCCAGTGGTGCTGTGCTGGAGGTGTCCTCTTAGTGTTTGGTTGTTGTTGTGGTTGTTGTTGTGGTTGTTGTGGTTGCACGAGGTTGCCCGTGTTGGCGGGTGATGGAGGTTCAGGCTTAGAGGTAGAATGGGGGGCTAGGGTTAGAGATGGGGGTAGATTGGGGGGCTAGGGTTAGAGATGGGGGTAGATTGGGGGGCTAGGGTTAGAGAGGGGGTAGATTGGGGGGCTAGGGTTAGAGATGGGGGTAGATTGGGGGGCTATAGTTATTCTTGGAGGTAGGGTTAGAGGTAAGGGTATATTGGGGGGATAAAGGTTATTCTGGGGGCTAGGGTTAGGGATATGGTTAGACTAGGGGGGGGGGGCTAGTGTTCGGCTGGGCGGTAGGGTTGGGGATAGAGTTAGGCTGGGGGGGTTATGGGGAGGTGGGGTGTTGAGGGGGGGGGGTGAGATGGGGGAGGGGGGCGGGGTGAGGGGCGCCGACCAGAGACCGGTCATTAGTTCACGCCACCTCCCCCTGCGGGGCTGCGGGGATGAGTGGGGGTGGGTGGGGGGGGGGTTAGTGGGCTGGAGCAGGAGGAGGGGGCCCAGGCGAGGGGTGAGGTGAGAGAGGGGGGGGTTACCCCTGGAGATGGGGCAGGGGTGGGGGTGTAAGGGCGGGGCTAGCTGCCCACGCTCCGTGCAGGAGCGCAGGTCACGCTGGGGGTAACGCGGGGACCCTGGCACCCGCAGCTCGGACACACGGAGACCCTGAAGCGACCCCGAGACACGGGGAACAGTGGGGGGGGTGGGGGTCACAACGCGGAGGAGCGATCTCTCGGACCGCCTCTCTCGCTCCTCTCGATGTTTGGGGATCATCTGAGACTCGTCGGGTGAGGACGCCGCGGTGGCTGGGAGATGTTGACTACCTCGCCTAGTATGCAGGAGGTCGTGGGTGCCGTCCCGTCCCTGACGCCTGCTGCTGTATATTTGGAGTTTGCTTGTCTCTCTCTCTCTCTTTCCCCGTGGTCGCGTGGATTCATTTCGGGGGTCTCGGTCTTTTCCCCGACACATTGAGAATCAAAATGCGTTGTAGAGTATTTGGCTGCTAAAGCATTTCCACACGACAAGCCGCTCGCTCTGAACTATCATTTGTGGACAGGTCGCTTGCGAAAAAGAGATACATACATAGCTCAGTGCGCCCTACCTGGTAAAATAAGAATAAAATAGTTTCTAGTTTCATAGAAATGCCCCTGTGTTGGAATTATTGTACCCCCGTGTCTGCGTTTCGCTGCCGCTGTTGTAGGGGTTCACATACCCCGGCGTTTGAGGACTCCCTTTTCCGGGATGCTCGTACACCTGTGGAGATGGATACCCGTGTACACTCGTGTCTGGAATCCCCTTCCCCTATCCGGGGTTCAAACAACCCCAACGCGGGGAGTCCCCTGTTCCCTACCCCATGCTCGGCTCCCAGGGTCCCCGTCCCGGACCCCGTGTTTTCTGGGGTTCACACCCCGGTTTATGTACCCCCCCCCGCCCCCTCGCCTCCATGTAGAGGGGTTCCCTTATTCCCCACGTGACATTTCCTGTGTCTGCGTTCCTGCGTCTCTGTTATCGATGTTAACCTCACGCCCGTGGTGTCAGGGGTCCTCCCTGCGCATACCCCCCACCCTGTTTCTGGGGTTCACATCCCCCCCACACCACCCCCTTGCCCTGACCCCCCCCCCCTTCGCCTCCCCACCCCCTTGGGTGGCGGGGGCGGGAGAGGGAGTGGCGGGGGTGGGCTTGAGGGTGGCGGGGAGTGGGGTAGAGGGTGCTTCGTCGTGCGAGTGAAGGGGTCGCGGTCTGCCCCCGACACAAAGGCCTGGAAGCCAACCCGCTTAGAGGTATCATTAGCATCGCCGTGGACTCGGACAAAGGAACATTCTACCCGCGGTGGTGTTTAAAGATATCATTTCTTCACAGCCCCGAGGCGGAGAGGCACTCTCTATCTCTCCGTTTACGACGAAGGGCCGTTTCCCGAAACGTCGCCCATTTACCCGTTTAGGTTTCGATTACGGGTTCAGTGCGGCCGTATGGGCGGATGCGTTGCGCTTTAGCGCCCACTTATAAAACTGGCTAGCCACACAAGCACGCGCTTACAGATATCCACACAAACACGCGCTTACAGATACACACAAACACGCGTTTACAGATATCCACACAAACACGCGTTTACAGATATCCACACAAACACGCGCTTACAGATATCCAAACAAACACGTGCTTACAGATACACACAAACACGCGTTTACAGATATCCACACAAACACGCGCTTACAGATATCCACACAAACACGCGCCTACAGATATCCACACAAGCACGCGCTTACATATATCCACACAAACACGCGTTTACTGATATCCACACAAACACGCACTTACAGATATCCACACAAACACGCGTTTACTGATATCCACACAAACACGCGTTTACAGATATCCACACAAACACGCACTTACAGATATCCACACAAACACGCGTTTACTGATATCCACACAAACACGCGTTTACAGATATCCACACAAACACGCGCCTACAGATATCCACACAAGCACGCGCTTACATATATCCACACAAACACGCGCTTACAGATATCCACACAAACACGCACTTACAGATAGCAACACAAACACGCGTTTACAGATATCCACACAAGCACGCGTTTACAGATATCCACACAAACACGCGCTTACAGATATCCACACAAACACGCGTTTACAGATATACACACAAACACGCGTTTACAGATATCCACACAAACACGCGTTTACAGATATCAACACAAACACGCGTTTACTGATATCCACACACACACGCCTTTACAGATATCTACACAAACACGCGTTTAAAGATATCCACACAAACACGCGTTTACAGATATCCACACAAACACGCGCTTACAGATATCCACACAAACACGCGTTTACAGATATCCACACAAACACGCGTTTACTGATATCCACACAAACACGCGTTTACAGATATCCACACAAACACGCGTTTACAGATATCCACACAAACACGCGTTTACTGAGATCCACACACACACGCGTTTACAGATATCCACACAAACACGCGTTTACTGAGATCCACACACACACGCGTTTACAGATATCCACACAAACACGTGTTTACTGATATCCGGCGATTTGCTCGCAGTCAACAACATCACGTTTGCAGGTTGCTGCTGTTGTTGTTGGTTTGCTTTATACCAAAATCAACAGCAGAAGTAGCAGCAGCAGCAACAGCTGCTAACTTTCAAAAGTGCAACTGTGTATATGGGTCGGGTGTGCTTGTGAGTGGTGAGAGATTGATTGTGTGCAGGAATTCGTCTCTAGAAATGTTTTTTTTCGGAACGCTGCCTATAAATAGGCTCGCTTGGAGTAGAGATTATCGGCATAAGGCACTACCACTAGAATGCAAGGTACGTCTACCCTTAAAATTACGCGTATTATTTTACCATACATTCCGATTATCATATTGAACGCGCACAGTATATTCGTCTATTTAAACATTTACATACATGAACAAAATGAGGCGAGATGGATATTGCATGGCCAAATATAATTTACGGAGCAGCCGTTCGGGATTGTTCTGGTTGAAATTGACCGTTGCTACAATAACAACAATCAAACAACAGCAAGGGCTACACACTTTTGGAAGTGGAACTGAGTTAGGGTTTGCGATGTTACAATTCTAAAAAGTCGGGCTGTGCGTCTGTCTGTCGTGGCGCGTGTGTATTGGTGTACACGTGTGTGTGTGTGTTGGTGTACACGTGTGTGTGTTGGTGTACACGTGTGTGTGTTGGTGTACACGTGTGTGTGTGTGTGTGTTGGTGTACACGTGTGTGTGTGTGTTGGTGTACACGTATGTGTGTGTTGGTGTACACGTGTGTGAGTTGGTGTACACGTGTGTGTGTTGGTGTACACGTGTGTGTGTGTGTTGGTGTACACGTGTGTGTGTTGGTGTACACGTGTATGTGGTGGGAGCAGTAGCGTAGCGGTTAGCGCGCTGCGCTACGAACCCGGCCACCCGAGTTCGATTCCCTCTCACGGCCAACACCATTGACGATTATCTGAACCCGGTCCTGGACCTCCTCTAGGTCGACTCAGCCTCAGATGAGTACCTGCTGCCGTGTGTGAACAACAGTACTGGGGAGACAAAGGCCGCCGGGCGTGGTGCTGGCCACCCGTTCATGTTCCGTGCCGGTCACAATCGGATGTTTGTCTTGGTGTGTGGACACTCGTACCGTCTGTACACGACCGTGCGAGTGGAGTGGAGTGGTATACGTGTACACGAGTGTAGCAGTGTACGTTTGTGCAAGTGTGCAAGTGTGCACATGTGTGGTACACATGAATGTGAGTACACACGAATGTGAGTACACACGAATGTGAGTACACATGAATGTGAGTACACACGAGTGTGAGTACACACACACGTGTGTGTATGTGGCGTCGTGGTTTGCTCCCTTGTGCTATACATGACCGCGACCTAGATTCGTCTTCCCGATCGCGTGCTGACATCTATCTGCACCGGTCCTGGGCTTCCCCTAGGTAGGCTCAGCCATAATTGAGTCACATGCTGGGTGCGTTGGATTAAAAATCATCCCTGGGGAAGACAAAGGCGGTCGGGCGTGGCTGACCAGATCACCGCCCCCTCGGGCGCGGTGCAGCCTTTAATAGGCACTCGCAAACAGCACTTGACCCCAGCGGTGTGTGCCTGTGAGCTACACGGGTGATCTTTGTCTCTGTGCGCGAGACTTGATGCGTATCAAATACAGGCGCGTGTTCATGTGTGAAGATTAAGGGCGCTCTCGTGTGGATTCATGTTGTTTTGCTGACATAAATGTTTAATAAGCGAATACAAAAATATATTGTTTACGACTTAATGAAGTCTAATATAGGTGGGTGCAGTATGTATTGTTTACGTAACACGGGTATATCCTATAAGGTATAGCAGCAACTATTATAGATTTAAATGTATATATAAATTTACGAGGAATATTACATCTATTAATAAGTTTGGGTCGTTCGCTCGCAAGTGATACACAAAGTGTACAAACTATAGAAAACTCCCACTTTGGTCAACACCACTCTGTTACATTAGACCAAAACATGTACAGTATACGATAGATCTACTAATCGGGCGATGACACTTTTGAGAGCAGAACGCACTTACGCATTAGATGTTTTTTTTTATCCGTGCGTGTGTGTTGTTGTGTGTGTGTACTAGGAGCCGAAATTGAGACAATGCTACCGAGTGTTTTTTTTCCTCTATGCTGAATTGTAAAAATAGCTGTCAACCCATATGGTTTACCAGTATTCCTGTACAGGGAAATTTAGTTTTCAGGTGCATACGGTGTACAGCCGTTCCAATACGGGCAAAAAAGAATATTGTTGTCTATTTGTTTGTGTTTCTCCCTCGTGATGGGACTTTGTAGGATGAACGTTGAGATTTATAAGTGGCACGGAGTGACCAATACGGTCTTAATTGGCCTGTAATGAGGTAGGCACCGATAAGGGGTTGACAGGTATGACAATAAGGCGAGGCTACGAACATATATATTTTGCCAGGGTCCTTTAACAATGTTAGTTTTCACGTTTCGACCAACTTTCCCGTGTGCGTGTTTGTATATATATAGCTCACGGCCAACACCAGTGATGATTATCTGAACCCGTCCTGGGCCTCCCCTATGTCGACGCAGCCTCAAATGAGTAGCTAGCGCGGGGTGTAAACATAGCCACTTGGAAGACAAAGGCGGCCGGGCGTGGTGTTGGCCACCCGCCCCCTCGTGTGCTGTGCCGACCTTCATAGGTGCTCGCTAACAGCACTTGCCCCAACAGTCTGTTACAGGCTATGAGGGGGGGGGGGGCCTTTGTCTTTGTGAGGAGTGGTGGTGTAAGAGGTTAGCGCGCTGCACGACTAAGCCGACGAGCCGAGTTCAATTCCCGCTCCGGGCCAACTACTTTGATCATTATTTGTACCAGTCCTAAGTCGACTCAGCCTCAAATGAGCACCTAGTGCTATAGCACATTCATCGGGGATACAAAGGCGGTTGGGCGTGATGGTGCTGGCCACCTGCCCCCTCGTGTGTCGTGCCGGTCTTCATAGCTGCTCGCTAGCAACACTTGCCCCAACAGTCAGTTAAGGCTATACGGGGGATTTTGTCTTTGTTATATATGCACCTACGTGTACACACGTGTATTGCGTTTAAGTGAAATGTATATAACTTATAAGAACATATAAATAACCTATGCCAGGGTATGTGTGCTGCATAAATAATAATTCAGAGTCTTTCGTCGATCCACTACTGAATGAAGACCTCCCCACTCCATTCCGATTATGGGAGGGGATCGGGGGGGGGGTGTTTAACCATACTTCACCACGTTGGTCAGTGAAGGTGAGTAGGAGGGGGTAAGACTGGTTCGGATATCACTCGTCACTGATGTTAGCCGTGGCCTGGAACCGAACCCAGATTGTTGGGTTCTTAGCGTAGCGCGCTACGCGATGCACCACTTTTCCTCCCAATACATTTAAATAATCAGCTCTTATTTAGCCGAGCAGTGCAAAGGAATCCGCGTGTTACAGCTTACCGGCTTTCTTCATCGAACGCAATTGCATTGTAATATTTAAATATTTTAAAAAAATTACAGCATAACTTGTTTAGTTATAACATTTGGTGTCGTTAATATGCACACATTCTCCATAGCGGCAACACTTTTCGCAGATAAGAGCCGTGGCACAGTGGTTAGCGCACCGCTGCGCTACGAATCCCGACACAGCGCGTCGCTACATTTCCGGCCACGGCCCACGTCAGTGGCGAGCGATATCGGAACCGGCCGCTGCCGTGTTGCCTCGTCCCTTTCACGAAACCCGCAGCGTTCATCGTGATGAAGAATAACCAAACCCGCAAACCGCTCCCCGCGCCACCCAACATGGCCCACACGGCGTGGGAAGACTTTCATCCAGCAGTGGATTGACAATGGAACCGTTGTTGTCCTTGCCGGTCGAGTCGCTCTGTGGGGGGGGGGGGGGGGGGCAGGGAAGAGAGCTTCTTAGCTCTACGGGCTTCGCTCGGGGGAAATACCACTTTGTGATTGCGCTTCTGCCATGAGCAGACACGTGAGCGTGCAATCGTTGCGCGCACGCCCGCGGGTTGCATATCGCGTGAGCGAGTCAAGTTTTGCTGTAGTCGTTCGCAAATCTGCGCCCCACAAACTTCGCACACGCGGTGATGTACGCTCAGACCGCGTGGAGTCACGTGCACGCGTGTACGGTTTCCTGAAGATGGCCAATCGGCCGGAACGTCGAGATTATCCGTGCATTGTTTTTTTAATTTTTCATTATCCAATTCTGGTTTTTTTAATGATTTAATTCACTTAGAACGTGTACGCAATGCAAGGTTCACAACACTCTGAATTCGACTGTTGCCTCTTACTGTTGTACTCTCATTTTATAATGATCAGCACTGCACGTTAATTGTGTTTTTGTAATAAAGCAGATTTCAACGAAGACTATGCGTACGTACCGAGCTCTTTACCGCTTGAAATATACGCGTTGCAATACCATCGGAGCGGTGGCGCAGCGGTTAGCGCACTGCGCTATGATTCGTGACGCCTAAGTTCGATTCCGAGGCCACGATCAAACAGGCACAATGAACCACCACCGAGTGGGCAAGGAGGCGTTCCACCAGACGTCGATTGTCAAACGTTTTCAAAGTGATTTCCTGGTGCTAAAACGAGAATTGAAACATTGGTGCTCACATCTCCCGTTTACACCCCTGAGCCAGTGGTGGGAATTCCACATTCCCATGGCGGGGGGCAGTCGATTCGTAGGACAATCACTCTTGACTTCCCCACAATGTTGGTACTTATTTTTTATCGACCACGCAGGGATGGATGATGGTCTGAGTTTAACCCATGTAACCGGGCTTTGAACTCGCAAACTTTCCGATCGGGAGTCGCTCGCTCCACCATTGACGCAATTTGCGTTCACTTTTCTAGACGAATATATCTCTAATTAATACGAGGACTAAAATTCGCAGTAATATCCACAATGCGCGGACCGAACGAAGCGTCGCGTGATTTTTGTCACAAAAATGTAAAGCGTCTTTTGACGAACTTTCCTGATAAGACGCGTATCATACAAACATTCAGACAGACAAAGATCCCACGTGTAGCCCTCTACGCGCTGTTCGGGCAAGTGCTGTTAGCGAGCACCTATTAAGGTTAGCACGACTTACGAGTGGGTGGAACAAACACACACACACACAGGCACATCGAGTCGCTCAGCGTTCGTTTTATACATCCAAGGCTCGCGCCGTGCAAAGTCAAGGGGCCGATTCCTCCCCGACATATCTCACGTATTCCCCTCGCCGATGCGGGCACTTTCCCTGCGACTCACGCCGGGTCCGTGGCCAAAACTCCAGAGGAAGAAGCGAGGAGTTGGGGGGGGGTGAAGGAGGAGAAGAGAGGGGGGGGCGCCTCCGAGCCCTGAGTCTCGAGTCTCGCTCGGGTCGCTCCAACCTCACGGCGAGATGATGATGATGCAGAAGACGATACCGGGGCAATGCAGCGAGCAAGAGCGACACCTCGTGGAGGCGAGGACATCGACAGGATCCTCGCAGAAATCCGCAACCTCTCGAACCGCCGAGGGCGGGGGGGGGGGGGGGCATGGCGTGATGTCCGACGTTTCGCTCCACGTACTGAGAGCTTTTTGTTGTTGTTTTTGTTGTTGTTTTTGTTGTTGTCAAGAACCGATTTAGTTCGTGAAGAAAGCGCCCGTTACGTGAAGCGAAACGTCGGACATCAGGCCGAAACGTCGGTTGCCCTTCACAGCTCTCCCCGACGCGGTCGTTATCGGGTTGGCGCAGCGTTGTTAATTCGTGAGTAATGTCCGACGGTTCGCTCCACGGTCCGCGAGCTCGCCCTGCGCTGACCTCTAAGCTGCGTGTTGATGTGGTTGGCACGATCTTGGGGTGTTTACTCTCTCTCCCTCTCTCTCCAAGACGTCCTGTCTCAGCGAGTTCTCGTCCCGTTGAAATAAAGTCGATAGGCAAATAAACAAACAAAAACACGTTTAAACGTTCGCAAGCAGTTTTGTGACACGATCGCGCATGTGTGTGTGCGTGTGGAGAGCGGTGGTGCAGCGGTTAGCGCGCTGCGCTACGAACCTTGGCTACCCGAGTTCGATTCCAGCTCACGGCCAACGCCAGTGACAATCATCTGAACCGGTCCTGGACCTCCCCTAGGTCGACTCAGCCTTAAATGAGTACCTGGTGCGGTGTGTAAACATCGCCACTGGGGAGACAAAGGCGACCGGGCGTGGTGTTGGCCACCCACCCCTCGCGTGCCGTGCCGGCCTTTAAAGGTGCTCGCTAACAGCACTTTCCCCAATAGCCTGTTAAAGCTGTACCGGGGATCTTTGTCTTTGTGTGTGTGTGGAGAGCGGTGGCGCAGCGGTTAGCGGACTGCACGACGAACCCGGCGACGCAAGTTCCATTCCCGCTCACGGCCAATAACAGTGGCGATATATTTGAACCGGTCGTGGGCCTCCCCTAGGTCGACTCAGCCTTCAACGAGTACCTGGTGCGGTGTGTAAACATACGCACTGCGGAGACAAAGGCGGCCGGGCGTGGTGTTGTCCATACCAACCCCCCTCCTGTGCCGCGTAGGTGCTACCCGCTAACAGCAACCTCGCTCCAACAGTCTGTTGAAGGCTAGCATGGAGAGATCTTCGTGTTTTTTTGCACGTGCGGGGAGCGGCGGCGCTCTGGATCGAGACCGACTCCCGGGGCCACGGCTTGACACCAGCGGCGAGTGATGTTTTAAAACCGATCATTTGCTAGGCCTCCCTAAGGTCGACTCAGCCTTAAATGAGCAACCTCGTACAACCTTCAGCAGTGGAGGGGAGGGGAGGAGAAGGAGGAAGGGAGGTAGGGAGGGGAGGGGAGGAGAGGGGAGGGATTCGTGAACAAAACTCGTACGCACAAAACGCCACGCGGTCGACTCGCGCAAAGCGGTCGGGGGCATCCCGTGAACCCGGCGGCGTCAAACCGCGACGCACTCAGCTCGCCCCCCCCCCCCAAATCCGCTCCCCAACCGACCGGGCGCGCCGCACAGCGAGCAGCGGTGGTTGCGGTGCACAACCTCGAGCGCAATCAACTCGATCGGTCTTTTGCATGTTTTGGTCTTTCGTCTACGATACGCGTCGAGTCAAACCTTGGACTCTACGACTCCTAGATGGAGAGAGAGAGAGAGAGTGAGAGCGCATCTGCAACCAGGGGACAGACATGCTTAATTGACACATTTCTACGGGCGCCGAAGCCTATTAGGGTGGCACCTGTTAGGGTGGCAGGGCGCGACGCTGCCTCCTACATCCCTGCTCCGGGGGCTGTTGCGCTCAATTTGGGCTTTAAATTAGCCTGATGGTGCCTTTGCATAATTGAGGGGAGGCAAGTTGATTGATGCTAGGCCATTTGGAAAGGAGCGAGATTTCGCGCCTCGCAAATGGAAGGCTTCACAAAGCGCCCCTATCCCTCACCCTCCTCCTCCCGTGACCCCGTCCCCGCTCCCCCACCTATCTCTCCATCCACTCTCGCCTCTCGCACCCCAACCACCGCCCCCCCCCCCCCTTTGCGGACCCCAACGCCCTCTCTGCTCCCCGTGCAATCCCTCGACTCCACCAGGGTACCCAAATCACCACCCCCCTTCTCCCCCATCCCCAGACCTTACCCCCCCCCCCCCCACACTAACCTCCTCCTGCCCCCCACGCGAACTCTCCTCTCTCGCCACAAAATGGCACTTTGTACATCCATCCATCCCTCCATCCATCTCTACATCCATCCATCGCGTTATTTCTCTCGCCCTCATTCCATCCATCTGTCCGTATACCTATTCCACCCACCATTCCCTCCCCACGTCCAACTCTCCATTCATCTCTTCATCCATCCCGCCCTCCATCCATCTCTCCCTCCCTCCATCCGTGCACCGCTCTCTCTCTCTGTCCCCCTATCCATCCAGACCAACATCCATCTCTCCATCCCTAACCTCGCAAAATCCGCGCGTGTCTAGAAGCCGTGCGCACGCACAGCCCCGCTGGCTGCGCCACCGCCACCACCACCAACGCCGTCGTGCCCACAGCCCTCACGCCTTCCGTTGCGTCGTGAACCAAGCGCTCGCTATTCAGCACGATGTCCGACGTTTCGCTCCACGTGCCCGCCGACTCCCTCAGGAACTCGACCAACGGCGGCTCGCCTTTCTGCCTGCTCGAAATCAGCTCGCGAAGAAGCCGGCGGCTGCCCGTTGGCGCTAAACGTCGAACAATCACGGCGGGCAACACTCGGTACAACCCTAATAACAGGAATCGTACAAAGGCTACATTTGAACACGTGTTGATGTCGTTGTTGTTGTTGTCATTAGCACGCGGATCTTTGCATTTATGCGTAGAGACAGACGCGTCTGGCAGGTGAGGAGGTGGCGGAGAGGGGGTGTGGGGCGTGGGGTGTGGGGGGTGGGGGGTGTGGGGTGGGGGGCGTGGGGTGTGGAGCTCAGACTCGGCTCAGACAAGTACACCTCACCCGCGTGGTGTGTATAATAAAGGCAGCGCGTGGCTTCTAGGCAAAGGGGAGTCGAGAAGTCCGCTGGGCCTCCGCCGCTAGCCCTTCAGCGATGCCGTCAACTCTCTCGGCGATAGCGACAAGAATAAAAAACACCCGATCCCGGCGCGCACCTGACAACAACGACAACAACAACAACGACAACGTTAAAAAGCGCCGACGATTTGCATTGCAGCTGAGCGGGCTGCGCGCTTGACGCGCTCTCAGATAAGATGTCCCGCGCAGCTTCCTCTCTCTCTCTTCCTGCCTGACACCCTCCCTACCCCTCCTCTGCCTCTCTCGTTGCTCCTCCACCACCTCCCTCCTGCTCCCCCCTCCCTCTCCTCCACCACCTCAACCTCTCCCCTGCTCCCCAACCCTCTCCACCTCCACCTCCCCCTGCCCCCCCCCCCCTCCCTCTCCTCCACCACCTCCACCTCCCTCCTGCCCCCCCTCCCTCTCCTCCACCACCTCAACCTCCCCCCTGCTCCCCAACCCTCTCCACCTCCACCTCCCCCCTGCCCCCCCCTCCCTCTCCTCCACCACCACCACCTCCCTCTCCTCCACCACCTCCACCTCCCCCTGCCCCCCCCTCCCTCTCCTCCACCACCTCGACCTCCCTCCTGCCCCCCCTCCCTCTCCTCCACCACCTCAACCTCCCCCCTGCTCCCCAACCCTCTCCACCTCCCCCCTGCCCCCCCCTCCCTCTCCTCCACCACCACCACCTCCCCTTGCTCCCCCCTCCCTCTCATCCACCACCTCCCCCCTTCCCCCCTCCCTCTCCTCCACCACCTCCACCTCCCTCCTGCTCCCCCTCCCTCTCCTCCACCACCTCAACATCCCCTCTGCTCCCCCCTCCCTCTCCTCCACCACCTCCCCCCTTCCCCCCCTCCCTCTCCTCCACCACCTCCACCTCCCTCCTGCTCCCCCTCCCTCTCCTCCACCACCTCCACCACCTCCACCTCCCCCCTGCTCCCCCCTCCCTCTCCTCCACCACCTCCACCTCCCTCTTGCTCCCCCCCTCCCTCTCCTCCACCACCTCCACCACCTCCACCTCCCTCCCGCTTCTCACCCTCCCACCCCGAGACCCGCGCACAGCCTCGCAGCCGAGGGGAACAAATCCCCAAGGCGCCCCTCGTGAGAAGGAGGCGCGCGCATTGTTCCCGTATTTGTTGCCAAAACAAAGGGCGTCAGTGTAGCGCGCACAACAAACAAAAACAGCGCGCGCGCTCACACACGCACACAAAGCTCCCCCGTATAGCCTTCACCAGACTGTCGGGGCAAGTGCTGTTCGCGAGTAGCACTACCTATGAAGGCCGGCACGGCACACGAGGGGGTGGGTGACCAACACCACGCCCGGCCGCCTTCGTCTCCCCAGTGGCGATGTTTAGGCACCGTACCAGGTGGTCATTTAAAGCTGAGTCGACCTAGGGGAGGCCCAGGACCGGTTCAGATAATCGTCGCTGGTGTTGGCCGTCAGCGGGATTCGAACTCGTGTCGCCAGGTTCGTAGCGCAGCGCGCTAACCGCTACACTACCGCTCCCCACACCAAAACGCATACTGACACACACACACACTGACACGCACACTGACACACACATACCGACACGCACACTGACACGCACACTGACACACACACACACCGACACGCATACTGACACACACACACACTGACACGCACACTGACACACACACACACCGACACGCATACTGACACACACACACCGACACGCACACTGACACACACACTGACACACACACCGACACGCATACTGACACACACACACACTGACACGCACACTGACACACACACACACCGACACGCACTGACACATACACACACCGACACGCACACTGACACACACACACTGACACGCACACTGATACACACACTGACACACGCACACTGACACGCACACTGACACACACACACCGACACGCGCGCGCCTACAATGAATGGGCCAGAGCGCCGTGTTGTGTGTGCGTGTGTGGCAGGTTCCCATGCAGTCTCAAGTTGCGCTTTTGTTAAACACGTACACGTGTTACTCCTGCTGCTCCTGCTGCTGCTGCGTGGGGTTCCTCGCTTCTGATGTGCAGAGCCCTCCCACGTGTTTTTCCAAAAAAAAACGAAATTGTCCTACCATGTCTGACGTTTCGCTCCGCGTGCTGGGAGCAAACGAATGAAAGTCGGTCACTGTGGGCCCATGTGTGCGGGCGTCATTCACGGTCCACATTTTTCGGAACGCTGCTAAGTTGGGCTTAGAGTAGGTATTATCGGCGTAAGGCACTACCACGAGAGTGCAAGGTACCTCTATCCATAATAATGTTATATTTTGTACCCAAAGGACACGTGGCAACCCTAAGCAGCACTATTCACCTACGTATTTTGCACACCACCACACATACAACTGCACACCCTACCGGACACACCACCGAACACAACACAAAGACAAAGATCCCCCGTACTGCTGGGGTAAGTGCTGTTGGGGAGCACCTATGAAGGCCGGAACGGTACACAAGGGGGTGGGTGGTTCAGCACCACACCCGGCCGCCGTTGTCTCCCCAGTGGCGATATTTTTACACACCGCACCAGGTACTCATTTGAGGCTGAGTCGACCTAGGGGAGCCCCAGGACCGGTTCAGATAATCGTCACTGGTGTTGGCCGTTGCCGGGAATCGAACTCGGGTCACCAGGTTCGGAGCGCAGCGGGCTAACCGCCCCAGTACCGCTCCCCACTCACCCCACCGCACACACGTGACACACACCATCACACCCCAACGTACCTCGTATCGTGAGGACCACGTAAGGCGAGATGTATGTGGCGTGCTGTGTATAACTCCCGGAATAGCCTTCCGAACCGCTCCGTCTGTGATTCGGCTGAGAGTAGGCACCCCTACCGCTCGTCCATCTGTCTGCACGTCTGTCTCGATGACACCTGGCGTCCGTCCCGTGACCACCTGGTCAGCGACCCTTTCGACAACTTCACGTGGCCTCCCAGAGTGCACCTGGGCCTGGCACAGGCGCCGTGGTAATGTCGTCGCCACTTAGCGGCGAGCGTTGTTGGTACGTGTGTCTGTCGTCTGTCTGTCTGGCTGCGTGTGTGTGTGTGTTGTCTATCTCGGGGAGCGGTGGTGGAGCGGTTAGCGCGCAGCGCTACGAACCCGGCCACCCGAGTTCAATTCCCGCTCACGGCCAACACCGGTGACGATTATCTGAACCCTTACTGGGCCTCCCCTAGGTCCACTCAGCCTCAAATGAGTATCTGGTGCAGTGTGTAAAAATCATCGTCACTGGGGAGACAAAGGCGACCGGGCGTGATGCTGGCCACCCACGCCCCGTCGTGTGCCGTGCCGGCCTTCATAGGTGCTCGCTAACAGCTGTGCGGGGGATCTTTGTCTTTGTCTGCCGTGCGAGCGAGGAGGTTGGCAGTAAACACGTGGGCGCACAACGCCGTTCGCGCGCGTTCTGGCCCCCCCCTCCCCGCACCCCGGTTATCGTTCATCTCGGGGGGCCACCGGCGGCTGCTGTGTTACTCAAGCCTTCAATTACACCGTGCGTCCAGATTACATCACGGCTGGTGGGGCCTTTAGATAATGCCTATTTAATGATCACGCCGGGCAAAATCCTCCCCACCACCGCGGCGACGATATCGGCTCGCGGTTGCGCACCCGAGTCGGAGGCTGACCTCGACTGAAATCCCCCGCGGACGGGGCCAGGGGAACGTCGTGCGGGGGGACGTCCGCCGCCGGGAGACGGAGCCACAAGGATTTCTCTGTCGCGTGGCAGCATCGCGAGAGATGGCGGCGGCGGTTTGCGGGTCGAGGCCTTCCTTCATCCAGCGGTGGATCGATCGTGGCAGATGAAACTCGAGGCTCTGAAACCTGAATTCGCTTGGTGGCAATCGCCTGCAATCCGGCGCGTAGTCGGAGGTGAGGATTGGTGGATCACGTTGAGAATTGTGAGACGACTAGAAGCCTTAGGGGTGATCCGGAGATGGCAGCACGGCAGATTGAATTATTGAATCCATCTGTACAGATCTTTGGATGTTATCGCCTCGTGTGCGTTGTGGGGCGGGGCGGGGGGGTATTTTCAATGTCCTCCCACACGAAGCCAAACACTCGTCCGTGGACTTGGCCAAACGTTCCAATGTCGCGGGACCCCCCTGCATCGAGATGTTCGAGCTGGAGCCATGAGATGACATCACGTGTGGGATGGGGGCAGTGCATCGGTTATAGCTGCGGATCTTCCTCTTCTTCTCGTGTCCTGTTACCACCACAATCATATCGGGGAAAATTAAATGGCCCCGTCTGGCACCTTCACCGCGAATTAGGGACAGTTGCGTTCAAGAGCTCGATGTCAATGTCGAGGTCTGCTCGCCACGACGAGAGAGAGCTTCAGGAGGCAGTTCTCGTGGCTTTGCCGTGCCTCCGCTGAAAGAGCCAAGACCACAATGGATTGCAATGAGGTCCAATTCTATCGTTTGAGTCCTATGACCACAATCGCACGACTGCGACTTGTGTATTTCATTTTCCATTCATTAAAGAGGTGTGCGCATGGGCCTATTGATGCTCTGATGCGGTGCGATGGTTCCACCAGTGTCGTTGCGGAACGTGAACCCCTGGAGGTGTGCGGTGATGTTTGGGTCTCGAATGATGGGGGTTATTCTGGACGTCAGCAGCGTCCTTCCAATATCTGGGTGAGATTCCAGGATGGTGACAGCAGCGCAATCCCGGAAGGGGGCTTGGAAATTGAGGATCGGGAGCCACGGTGGCGAGATGTTAACTACCTCGCCGGGTATACAGGTGCGCGTGAGTTCGATCCCCACCCTGGCACCTGTATATTTGGAGCTTGAGTGTGTCTCTCTTTCTCCGTGGTTGTGTGCCTTTCTCTCCGGGTTCGCCGGTTGTTCCCCTCCACATTGAGAATCAACATCACGCGTTTAGAGGATTTGGCTGCTGCTATACATTTCTGCACGACAATGAGCCACTTCGTCGAGATATAATTTATGGACAGGTCCCATCTGAAAAAGAGCTGCACAGATTGGTGGGCCTTGCCTGGTCAAGTAAAAAAAAATGGTTTAGCTTAGAGTCGGTGAGGAGGTACTTTGTTGACATCTTGGTTGATGATGGTTTGGTTGTTGGAGACGGCTCCCACCCGCTGCTCGTGCTCGCCTCACCTCAAGCACCGCTAACGAACACCGCCATCGAGGCGACATCGACGTCGTGAATTCACAATCGAGGCAATGATCAGTAGAGCTGCGCACGATGGCGACGCTTTTGCCCCAATCCTTATCGGCAAGCACCTGTTATGTATATATTTTTATATTTTAGTTTTACTTCAGATCGAACTCACGTCGCCTCCTTTGCCGAGCTCTTCCCACCGGGGGACGGCGTGGGGGGGGTAGCTTGGGGCTTCTTGGAATCGGGCGCTCGGCGGCGGCGGTGGCGGCGGCGGCGGCGAACAAAAGACGCGCGCTCGCCTCCTATCGGCGACCTGGCGGGTTCCACTCAAACAACAACAACAGCAGCAGGCGCCATTCGCCACGACGTGATGTCACCACGGCGCTTGGGCCAGGCCAGGTGCACGTTAAAGTGCCGCGTGAAGTGTCGAACGCCCGCTGGCTGGAGTGTCACGGGGCAGACCCAGCAGGTGCCATGGGGATGACTGGCAGATGCACCACATGTGCCAGGCTAGGTGCATGGGGTCACGGGGCAGACCCAGCAGGTGCCATGGGGTTGACTGGCTGAGATGACTGGCAGATGTATCACATGTACCAGGCTAGGTGCATGGGGTCACGGGGCAGACCCAGCAGGTGCCATGGGGATGACTGGCTGAGATGACTGGCAGATGCACCACATGTGCCAGGCTAGGTGCATGGGGTCATGGGGCAGACCCAGCAGGTGCCATGGGGTTGACTGGCTGAGATGACTGGCAGATGCACCACATGTGCCAGGCTAGGTGCATGGGGTCACGGGGCAGACCCAACAGGTGCCATGGGGTTGACTGGCTGAGATGACTGGCAGATGCATCACATGTGCAAGGCTAGGTGCAGGAGGTCACGGGGCAGACCCAGCAAGTGCCATGGGGATGACTGGCTGAGATGACTGGCGGATGCACCACATGTGCCAGGCTAGGTGCATGAGGTCACGGGACATACCCAGCAGGTACCATGGGGTTGACTGATTGAGATGACTGGCAGATGCACCACATGTGCCAGGCTAGGTGCAGGAGGTCACGGGACAGACCCAGCAGGTGCCATGGGGTTGACTGGCTGAGATGACTGGCAGATGCACCACCTGTGCTCCCTATTGTGCCAGGCTAGGTACACCAACGCTTACACAACCTCGCTTAGCTTCTGAGATCTGTTGAGTCACAAACATTCCCACACCCGGCACACCACATCCGCTATACCTCGCAACGCTATGAGATGTATCCGCACCCTCCGATGAGCACCGTTGGCCACGTACGGTGCGAAAGAAGTGCAACGTACTGTACCCACGCGAGTCGTGTGCCACTCCGGTCTTCAGTACTTGGGGAAGAGAAAAAAACATTTCAGGGAGACGATGGGCGCTCTCGAGGGCGTGACTCTTTGAATTCAAAGACTCCGTCCCTGGATCTCAACCCGGAGCCGCATCTCAGACCTGGGGGGGGGGCAGCAGTTGGGATGAAGGAGGCGGCGGTGGCACGGAGCCACGGACCGGGCCTGGAGGGCCCTCTGCTGGAGATCATTCACGGAAATCCGTGCCCCGGCCCCCCGGTGGTGGCTCTCATTTCCAAGCCAGGCGCCAGGCCCCCCCCGCGCCCCACGGCAAGCACAGGGACGGCGACGTCGCGCGGGTGAATGATGCATTTAATAAAAGCCAACAATTCCCCGCGCTGCCCTCCTCGCGTATCGCGCCTCTCTCTCTCTCTCTCCACCGCGGCTGCGGCGCACGATGTCTTATTTCTTCCCTCTCTTTCCCTCCCTGGGTTTGTATCTCCATCCCCCAACACCCACCCACCACCTCGTTTAACAATTCGTAAATCTGCTGCGGCTGCTGTTGCTGCAGATTTTGTGTTTTCGCCAACGTTGTTTGCAGGTTTTTTTTCTTAAATAAAAAAGGGGGGTAAAAGAGATCACGCCCCTCCCCCTACAGCCCGCAATTAGACTTTTGGGAACAAGCCGCTGTCAGCGAGCACCTGTTTGAAGGTCGGGACGGCGCACGAAGCGGTGCGGTGGCCGGCGCCTCCCGGCCGCATCGATGTCCCCGTGTGGCGACTGTTTGCTGCGCATTGCACCAGGTACTCATTTGCGTCTGAGTTGACCTAGGGGAGGCCCAGGACCGGCTCAGACAATCGCCAACCGCGACGACCACCGCTCACCAGGGGTTTCACGCCGGCATGCAGTGGACTCGATGCAAGACAACGGAGCCATCACCTTCATTCACTCGTGATCCGCGCAGCACGCCGATGTTAATCCATTGCTGGATGAAGGCCACCCCATGCCACCGCTCTTCATCACTTTTGCCACACTGATCAGTGTGTGCGTGTACGCTGATCAGTGTGCGCGTGTACGCTGATCAGTGTGTGCGTGTACGCTGATCAGTGTGCGCGTGTACGCTGATCAGTGTGTGCGTGTACGCTGACCAGTGTGCACGCTGATCAGTGTGTGCGTGCACACGCTGATCAGTGTGTGCGTGCACGCTGATCAGTGTGTGCGTGTACGCTAATCAGTGCGCGTGTACGCTGATCAGTGTGCGCGTGTACGCTGATCAGTGTGTGCGTGTACGCTGCTGAGCGGTAGCGGAGCGGTTAGCGCGCTGCACTGCGATCCTGGCGAACCGAGTTCGATTCACAAGGCTCTAGCTGATTCCTGTGCACGGCCAACACCAGCGACGATTATCTGAACCGGTGCTGGACGTCCCCTAGGTCTCATCGCTAGAGAGACAAAGGCGGCCGGGCGTGGTGCTGGCCACCCACCCCTTCGTGCGCCGAGCCGGCCTTCATTGGTGTTCGCTAACGGCACTTGCCCTTACAGTTTGTTAAAGGCCATATGGGGATCTTTGTCTTCGTGCGATGGTGAAGAAGCAGCTCAGCACCGCTTCAGATTTAATTCGCAAATGATGTCAGCCATAGCTGGGGAATCGAACCGGGGTCTCCGGGTTAATAGCAGAGTGTGCTAACCGCTGCGCCACCGATCGCTCTGCCGATCATGTCATATTAGGCGATGAAATTCTCGCGCAAGATCATTTCCACAGAATCCCTCAACACCAAATAATAGTTTAGAATGGCGTACGGAACTTTCCTTTTTAAAGTCACGACGATCAGGATAAGATTTTGCAGTGCCCTCGCAATAACCTGACTTTTATTCGGAGCGTCTGAAATGGCCATTTCTGCTAAAACTTCAATCTACAGGAGAAAAGAAAATTGCCATCTCGAGGGGGGATTCAAACTGATCATGTTTGACTTCATTGCATAATCACCCAGCGGACGTGCTTGAGATACATCAGCGAGCCGATGCGTCATCTTAAACCCTTGTCAATAAAACGCCAAAGTGATTTCCCGCTCAAGTACAATTAGCAACAACAAAAAACCTCAACGCCCTCTGCCCTAAAAGAAAACGCAATCGGCGACGTTTCGTGCAATGTCCCTTCTTCTCTGAGCATCGAGGCACTGCTGCCCCATCAGCTGCTTACAAGGCCCCCGAAGCCAGCGGTGGCTAAATTTCACATTCCGATGGCCGATGCAGGTCTCTCGCACAGGACCAACTGCCAGTGATTTCCCCGCAACAGTGGCACAATGATAGGAGAGTCAACCCACCCCTGACCGGGATTTGAACTCGTCACCTTCCGATTCAGCAGCCGCTACGCCTTTACCGCTGAGCCACCTGGCCAGGTACAAATTTGCACCGCTAAAGTCGAAGAAGCGTGTGAAGTAATGCCAGATTGCGCGCGGGTTTTTTTTTGTTGCCGTGTGACAAATATTAAACCCCGGTGAGCCGTTCGTTTGTGCGCCAGCGCCCACAGCAACTGCTGCTCCATCGACAGCGGTTTCGGCTCCGCGCGCGTGCCGCGTAAAGAGCAAGGACAGACGCACGGTGCGTACGCGCGTACGTGCGTATGTTCGTATGTTCGCACGCGCGCATGTACAAAAAATGTACAAAGATCCCCCGCCCCCGTATGTCCTGTAATAGACTGTTCGGGCAAGTGCGGTTAGCGAGCACCTATGGAGGCTGAAACAGCACACGAGGGGGTGGGTGGCCAGCACCACGCCCGGCCGCCTTTGTCTCCCTAGTGGCGATGTTTACACACGGCGCTCAGGACCAGTTCAAATAATCTTCACTAGTGTTGGCCGTGACCGGGAATCGAACTCGGGATAGCCAGGTTCGTAGCGCAGCGCGCTAACCACTATACTACCGCTTCCCACGCACACCGTACACAACAACCGCCATTCGTCACTAAGTGGCAGTGACGTCACCACGGCGCTTGTGCCAGGCTATGTGCACGTTGATGCCACGTGAAGGTTCGAACGCCCGCTGGCAGGAGGTCACGCACACAAACGCACTCACACACAGACGCACACACACACGCACGTACGCACGCGCACGCGCATCCACCGCGGGAGAGGGCACTGGAATTGATTTTATTTGCCACGACAAAAATGCTTACAGCATGTTCGTGTCAGATTGCGCGATATAATGATTAGAATAAAAAACATAATTTCAGACCTGTTTTGTTTATAGCCAATAGCCAATTGCCGGAGCAGATTTGCTCGAGATGGAATGCGCAAGTCAGAGGAAACTGCGCAGAACATTATAGGCATCCCTTCGGTGCCGTAGCAAATGTTATCTGGGCTATAATTTGGGCATTGTTTGCATAAATCTCAAGGCGCTATTGCAAACGGGCCTATAACGACTCCCTTTTTAAGAATGACAAACGCGCGGCATTAACGGAATAAAAGGAACAGCGCCGCCGCGTTACGGTCGTGCCGCATTACCGGTTACAGCGACGATGGCGACAGCGGCAAAACAAACAAAAAATATCCCGGGCACTTAAAAAGAAACGCGACGCTTTAATAGCGCTCGGCGGCCTCCACGTTGGGGCACCACACCGGGGCCAACGATGAACAGCAGACGAACTCCTGAACCCCAAAGCGCGAACGTCCGACGACACCGACGACGAGGACGACGCCGACGAGGACGACGATGATGACGACGTTGCATCGGCAGCGAGAAGAAAATAAAATTGCAAACAAGACGAGATTCTCCCTCGTCTGCACGCGCGTTTGGGTGAGTTGACGAGCGGTGGTTGCGTGGGTGGGTTGGTTGGGTGGGTGGGGTGGTTGGGTGGGTGGGTTGATTGATTGGGTGGGTGGGGTGGTTGGGTGGGTTGGTTGGTTGGTTGGGTGGGTGGGTGCGTTGGTTGGTTGGGTGCGTTGGTTGGATGGGTGGGTGGGGTGGTTGGGTGGGTGGGTGGGGTGGTTGGGTGGGTGGGTGGGGTGGGTGGGTGGTTGAGTGGGTTGTTGGGTGGGTGCGGTTGGTATGGGAGGGTGGGTGGGTTGGGAGGGTTGGTTGGGTGGGTGGGTTGGGTGGGTTAGGAGGGTGGGTGGTTGGGTTCGGTGGGTTGGTTGGGAGGGTTTGGTGGGTGGGTTGGGTGGATTGGGTGAGTGGGGTGGGTGGTTGAGTTGGGAGGGTTGGTTGGGTGGATTGGGAGGATTGGTGGGTTGGGTGGGTGGGTGGGTTGGTTGGGTGGGTGGGTTGGGTGGGTGGATTGGGTGGGTGGGTTGGGTGGGTGGGTTGAGTAGGTTGGGTGGGTGGGTTGGGTTGGATGGGTTGGGTGGGTTGGGTGGGTTGGGTTGAGTGGGTGGGTTATTTTGGGTGGGTGGGTTGGGTGAGATGGATGGATGGGTTGGGTGGGTGGGTTGGGTGGGTGGGTGGGTTGGGTGGGTTGGGTAGGTGGGTGGGTGGGTGGGTTGGGTGGGTTGGTTGGGTGGGTGGGTGGGTTGGGTGGGTGGGTGGGTTGGTTGGGTGGGGTGGGTTTGGTGGGTGGGGTGGGTGGGTGGATAGTTGGGTGGATAGGTGGATGGGTGGGTGGGTTGGGTTCGCTGGGCGAGCGAGGGAGCCAGCGGATGGCTTCGAAAGCCTCGTGGCGGAACGACTGAAAAAAAGATGCCGTGCGGTCCGTGCTTTGATATGCAGAATCATGGGGAGATTCATAGACTCACATCGAGAGCCATAGACTCACATAAAGACCCATAGACTCACATAGAGACCCATAGACTCACATAGAGAGACATAGACTCACATAGTCCCATAGACTAACATAGAGACCCATAAACTCCCATAGAGAGCAATAGACTCACATAGAGACCCATAGACTCACACAGACTCACATAGAGACCCATAGACTCACATAGAGACCCATAGACTCACATAGACCTATAGACTCACATAGAGAGCCATAGACTCACATAGACCCATAGACTCGCATAGAGACCCATAGACTCACACATAGACCCATAGACTCACATAGAGACCCATAGACTCACATAGAGAGACATAGACTCACATAGAGAGCTACTCACATAGAGACTCATAGACTCACATAGAGACCCATAGACTCACATAGAGACCCATTGACTCACATAGAGAGCCATAGACTCACACAGAGACCCATAGGCTTACATAGAGACCCATAGACTTACATAGACACCCATAGACTCACATAGAGAGCCATAGATTCACATAGAGAGACACAGACTCGCATAGAGACCCATAGACTCACTTAGAGACCCATACACTCACATAGAGACCCATAGACTCACATAGAGACCCATAGACTCACATAGAGACCCATAGACTCACATAGAGAGCTACAGATGAATGCTCAAAGCAGTCAGTGGCATTACGATGTGGTCCATAGACCTACACAGACACCCATAGACTCACACAGAGGTCCACAGATGTACGTGGATTGAAGCGGAACGCAGCGTCACCGCAGTCGCACACTGGGGGGGGGGGCGGGGGAGGAAGAGGGGGGAGGGGGGGAGCTCTTCCGCAACCGTCTCATTGGTGTGGAGGAGATGCGCACGGGTGGACAATGACCTGCACAATGGATCGTCCCATGCAAAAAGGTCTCCCGGATCCTTCACCTCCTGTCCGGCACGGACCTCTCTCCACCTGTCACAGGGCGGCAGCATGATGAATGGAAGTTCGCGAAGCTGGCTGATTTCCCGGGGGGAGGGGGGCGGTGGGAGTGAGGGGGGGGGTGGAGACCGCCTGGGCTCCCAATATTATTACCACCACATGCTCTGTAGTCGAGACGGCCGTTTTCATTGGGGGGGGGGGGGGGAATAAAACAATTCAATTCACTTTACAACGAACAAAAATAAGGCGACGAATATAAATAAATATGTATAAAAGGGGAAAATAACGCTCGTGCGATTGTTCGCAGTCGTTGCGATTTTGTTTCGTCGCATACATTTGGCGAAGTGAAAACACTGCGTGTGGGGGTGAGGGGGGGGAGATAACGAACTCAGAGAACCACTGCAAAAGGCAAGATCGTGTCGGCACGCATCTGCGGCCGTCGGGAAGATGAAACTGTAAAACAAAGAACAGAGGGTAGCGCCGACTACGACGACGACGACGACCAGGGCTCCTGGAAACATCCGGGAAGATGCGGACGCGCGTCGGCCAGCGCGGCCGCGGCGGCCAAATCGACGTTTCGCGTAGCGGGCAAAATTGTTTCCCTTCCAAAGGGGATACAAAGTCAGACTCTTTGTTTCTTGGCAACGTACGGTGCGAAAGAAGTCCAGCATGCATATGTGCATTGTGCGACAGTGAACGTGCACATAATGAAATAGACGTCACGAACGGCTGAGCATTTTCTTTATTTTTTGTTTATTTTTTCACATTGAAAGAAAATAAATCTCAAAACGTTGTCGAAGACGTGCGGCGACAAGGCAACGTGCTCGTAGCGGACATTGCGGATAAATGGGGGGAAATGATATACGGTTGTTGACGGTTCAAGCAATGGGCCTCTTCTTCATAGCATAAATGTTGGGGCAATCGCTCCTTTGCCCCCCCCCCCCATCTCCCCACTGCACCTCTGCACCCAGCTGTACACTCTGCACGTTTCAATTATCGTGTTAAACGTTACGCGTTGATAGGCGTGGGAGTCGAGGGTAAAAAAAAGAAACCTTTGGATTTACTAACCCAATGTGTTTGGGGCAACAAACAACCCCCCACCCCCCAACTCAATTTAACACCAACTGATCTCATTTTTGCTTTGAAATTGATTTATAAATGTTTTGTTAAACGAAATGAATGATTTAAGCCCTTGCCGGTCGGCACGCGCGCCAACGTGTCCTACTTTGACATGGCCGGAAGGTGATGGTGTTGAAAGAGCTCTTAGTTTACCGGCTGGGACGGCGTTGGGGGTTGAAGGAGCTGTGGGATCAGGGGGGATCAGGGGGAATAAGGGGGGGGGGGTGGGGCCCTTTTCGCTCTTCGCTCGTTAGATTCTGCAACATTTAGCGGATCTCGCTTTCTCCCGTCACGTCCAATTTCACACGCCAACTAACACTCCCCAGACACAGCTCGCGTCGGCCGTAACGCGTAATGCCTGACGCGCGTCTCTGCTACGTCCGAGCGACCCGCTCGCATGACGATCTCGCCGCTCTTCAATCGCGACACGGCACCGCCGCCGCCGCGTCGCCTGCGCGCTAACCGCTCGGAAGGCAACGAACCGAGCGGCGAAACTGACTTTCTCCCCCCCCCCTTTCCTCCTTTCCCTTTACTCCAATTTCCACACCCAGGTGAACCTCGCTCATTTTTCAGCGGAGAGGCGGGGGGGAGGGGGAGGCCGGCGTAAGTCACGCGCGCTGCATGTTCGGCGGAATCTCTCCCGACGTTAATGCGCATCAGGACTCTTGAGAGGGAGAGAGGGGGGGGGGAGTGAGTGCGGGAACCCCATTACGCACAGTCGCGGCTGAGCGGCGGGGAATGAGAGGCGAATGGGACGGTGACGGGGAGGACGGCGCGCGATTTCGACAGCCGCATTACGGCGGCGTCACGCCCCCGCGCGCCGCTCTTGTCACGACACGGCAGGAGGAGGAGGAGGAGCGGCCGAGGGAGGGGGGTGGAAAGAAGAAGAAGAAAAAATTACCGCGCGGCAGGTTCATGCACCGCGTGACCGATGGGACGACGAATACAGTGCAGGTGATGGAGCAGAGGTGTGCGCGGGACACCGGGGGGAGCGTTCGTCTCGCCCCCCCCCCCCCATCTTGCACTCCCCCCTCCCCCATCCTCTTGCCGAGCGGTGTTCAGGACGGCAGGCCCCGTCGTCTTGACGTTTTGTCGTCATCGTCGCTGTCGTCTTGACTTTATTTCCTACCCGCTGCTGGACGACGGCATCCCCGTGATCGTAGGCATCGCCTGCGGTGCCGCAGTCCCGCCGAGCCGCCGCGTGCCGAGCCGCCGCGTGCCGAGCCGGGCTCCTCACTCCGTCTCCGCGCCGGTCGTCCTCTCCCTGTGGCTGCCGTTCGTGCCCTGAAATCAACGGCGTTCTCTCTCCGTTGGCTGCCATTCCATCAGAATTCTTGACCATCGGCCAACATCCCTCCTAAGTGTCCTCCTGCCTGAGCCCACTTACTTTCCCGAACAGTGAATACGACGTCTCTAATCTGTGGTGGTTCCCAGCGCAACGTGGTCTTGTGCGTGCCTCTTTAATTTCTAAATGTATGTTTGTTCTCTGTTCCCAGTACTCCTTTGTCCGTCTATTCAGTACAAATCTCCAGCATGCATCTGCTGTGTGCACCTTTCAAATTTTGTTCCATTTCTTTCGGGGTCAGTGTCCATGTTTCTGAGCTCACCTCTCAGGTTCATAGGTCAGCGCGCAAACCATTATGCCACCGCTTTACTCCGTCGTATAATTGTACGCGATATTATTTAGCAATAAATTATGTTTTTTTAATAAAAAGGTCAAGGTGAGGACCTCCAATTGCTCGCTCACGCCACTGCCAGCGCGGAAGGAGCTCCACCGGAGGGAACTCTGAGAGGGTATTTGGCCTACTCCTCCACGTTGATCAAACACGTTGCGAGTGGTGGGCGTACCCACACTTTACCCCAACGCTCGTGACCAGCTGGTCGATTAACTGCGGTGAACCCATGTGTACTGCTTGCTTTGCTGATTTAACTTCCCAGATTTTTTTAAACTGCTATGCCGGGAGATGGAGTCGAACCGGCAACCTCCGGATTTCAAGCCCGGCGTGTTGATCATAACCCCGCATATGTACCTATTAAAAATATATATTTTTAAAATATTATATTTGATGCAGTGGTGTTGAGTAATGCTCTAGTCCCAGGCTCTGTTGGAAGCGCCCCTACAGAAGGCATTATTTACATAAACGTAAATGCTCTCAAAATGAAAATGTTGCTCATTTAAAAAAAAACATGAACTGTTGACATGGGTAATTATTATGATGAATGTGAACTTCAAGAAAGCAAAAAAGGGGGCTAAACATTTTAATTAGTAAAAAAAATCAAAAATTGGCAAGTGTGTGCGTGTATAACATTTTTTTGTGGTGTTATATTCGAGGTCAGTTTACAGTTAATTATTCAAGGCATGTCAAAACAACGACTCACGCTGGGCCCCGGGCTGTTTATTTTCTGCGCCGCAGACATCAACACTTGCAAACCACCGTGCCGCTTGCAGCAGCTGCGGCCTTTCCCATTCGCGAGATTCTGCAAACACCGACGGGAAACCCTTCTCACCCGCCACCGCCGGTGCTGCAGACAGAGTCACTTGGGTTGTTACGCAAGCACGGAACGAGGAGGCTCGGAGACACGGGGACAGGGGGGGGGATACGCGGACAGACGGACAGGAAGGCCTTCGCCGCCGTTTCTCACCGATACGAGCGACTGAACTGGGATCGGTCTGTAGCTTAAGTTCTTATGCAAGCACGTGACTAGGTTTGCTCTCCAACACACAACCGAGGTCGGTTTAACACTTAGTATGCTTTCGCGACCAATATCATCCATAATACAGGGTTTTTTTTGGGTTAGATCGCGTAAATATGTCGTTGAACTCGCCACCACCCGACATAGCCAATTAGTAAGGTGTGTCATGTAAACAGAACATGCCAATTCATTACTAGTACAGCACACCAGATTGTAAATGTTGTGGCTTTGCTCTCCAATACACCGCATTCTATGGTCAGGGCGACTTTGTCCAGAGGACAGTCACTGATGACTTCCCCGCACAGTGGTACTTATTTTATCTTTATGGATTCTCGGAGAGATGATGGGCTGAGTCAACCGCCAACGAATATTTTAACTTGCGATCTTGCGATTGCGAGCTGCTCACTCTACCGATGAGCCACCCGCCGGATTGAACCATTGCATCATTCTAGTGCTTAAGAAGTGATTCCTTCCAAGTCAGATCTCCGGAGTCGAACTCCTCCGTAGGGTTCCGGGGATTGTGCTGTACATAATCTCTGACGGTGTTTTCGTGTTGCTTGCCAGGACATTTTTGTTTAGTAAACTACCTGGTTTCAAACCCAGGATGTCAACCTTGCTGGCTGTGACCTCTTATCTGAACCACCCCATCACCTCCTGTATCGCTTGAGGTTTGAAGTTCTACCTCTAGGCGGTATATGTCTTAATGAATTATCAAAAACAACGATGCCAAAATATTATTTTCACGTGCAGCAGTCGCCCAATATGATTATTGTTGTTTGAGGATTGACTTTGCAATTCATTAAATGCCCTTGAAAAGTGTGCAAACCACAGCAGCACGTGGTCTGGCCACGCAGATGTTACATTTTCCGCGTGGATTATTTTCTACCGGAACAGACAATAAAAAAATCAAAAGGATTTAATCAATCCACTGCTGGATGAATGGCCTCCCAACATCTACATAATCTGAATTAACTTAAGGTTTTTTTCTTCATTATCCAGACCTTACATTTACATCGTTTGATATGTCGCACGCATAAATGGCTTAGCAACTGGCATTGCCCTTGCACAACGGACTTTTGGTCTTTTTTTTGTGTCTCAAAATAAAGTTGACAAGAGCGAGTGAACAAATGCCACCACGGTGGTCCTGAGCACAAGCGGTGACGTTTCTTCCCCTGACTCCCTCGACACCACGTACGCGAAATAACTTGAACGGCACGCTGGCAAAAATGACTGACATTCACGTCAAGCGGGAGGTGTGGTGATCAATCACAGCACGCACGCACGCACACGTGCGCGCGTGCCAATGTGCATGTGTGTCGTGGTGATTTATGTATGTTGAACTTCGTTCGCACCATACATAGCCAAACGTGTTAACTGGAGTGACTTCACCGCCACTTAGTGGTGAATGGCGGTTGTTATTGAATGAGTGGAGGGCAGAAGACCGACGCTCACAACAACGTGCGGAGCGCCGGGCGACTAAAACACAGCGAGGTGCCAACGTTGGGAGACCAGCCGGTGCATCTGTCAGTCATCTCAGATCTCAGCCAGTTCAATCATAACACCTGGGTCTGGTCCCGTGACCTTCTGCCAGCGAGCCTTTGACACCGCACGTGCCCTTAGGGTGCACATAGCCTGGCACAAGTGTGGTGCCACCGCCAATGCCACTCAGTGGAGAGCTGGCGTCAATTCCCAACCACAACTGACAGAGCGGTGGTGAGTTTACAGGCTAATTAAATCAAGGCGTGTGTTAATGCAACGAATCACCATGAGGCTCAATGAGTACCTCGTGCAGTGTGTAAACATAACGCACTGGGGAGGCAACCACCCCCTCGTGCGTTGTGACGAGTTCGGTTAGTTCCGTGACGAGTTCCGTGACGAGTTCGGGGCCCGCCAACAGATTCGCTTACCTTTAAACCGTGGTCGCTAGTCACAGGCCGGATGGCATAAAAAAAACAAGCGGGCAGGAACAAACAGCACTGAGGGCGTTCGCGCCAACAGCCTCTCGGGCTAAAAGGGGGGGGGGGGGTTCGTCTTTCTTTGTGGGGGAGGAGGGTGGAATAGTGGGGGGGGGGGGTGGGGGGATGGGGGGGCTAATGGGGGGGTCGGGGGTTGAGAGGGCAGCCCGCGCAGGAAGTCAGAGGGCAGCGCGTGTGTGGAGAGGAGGCTGTGGGCTGTCGCCGGCTCCTTGATGAGGCCCGATGATTATGACATTGATTCTCTCTTGACGTCTCTTGCCTCGGGGCACAGAACTTAGTTCTTGGTGCTTAGACATTGATTAATGAGGTTGATTATGATCCGGAGCTGTGCAGACGCGGTGCACGCCACAGTAAAACTGTGTGTGTGTGTGCGTTTTTATCGTTTCAGCAACTACATATAGCAGTAACTGGTTTTCAATTATATATATATTTTGGAGTAAAATTACTCAGCTGAAAAAGTTAACATTTTGTCCATCTCGTCTAGCCTCTGCATATGAGGTAGGGGAGGGGGCAATGAGAGGTAGGATCATATATATACATAAAAAACCTTATTACCTACACAATGGAATTGTCCAGAAAGTGATGACAAAAGGTTTACCAAGTGGATGGAAGGTGAATCGCGAAGTCCGTTATGTAGGCCAACTCTGAGGAGAAGATACAACAATTTAAGCAATCAATAGCAGAGTATAAATTGCTCCAATTGAGGCAGCATGCATGGGTTTATCGATGTGTTCATACTTTCCCAAGCATCCCTCCAAAAGGTGGCGACACACATTTATACTTGGACGAGGGAATTGTGGCACTGTGCTAAACGGGATCATCATCATCCATAGCAATGATCAGTCCACTGCTGGATGAATAGTTGAACGATATAGCAGAAGTTAATGTGCATTTTAACACGTAGGCTTTCGCGACCAATATCATCCATAAGAGGGTTTTTTTTGGGTTAAACCCTCCACCACCCGACACAGCCAAATCTGTCTGTCGTCTGATGAAGCTCGTTGTAATTACTGGCGAAACGTCGTACTCAGATTGTAAATGTTGTGACTTGGCTCTCCAACACACCGGTTAGTGCTGTACTAGTAATGTGCATTTTGGGTAAATTAGAGGTGTGAGAAGCCGGGGAAGACAGCGTTTGCATAAGCAGTTTGAACAAATGGATGCAACTGGGAGCATCTCTACTGCAACGTTCTTGAGCAAATATCATTGAGAGAGCGAGACAGAAGGCAGTCAATGATTGCCGGCATCTTTGAGAAGGAACGCGACACTTTGAGAAAGAGAGAGAATTTAGCCAACGTTGGAATCAAAATAAAAAATGTAGTCATTGCAATAACAACAACAACAGCACAGCAACTCCCGCAGAGCCACAACACATGAGGGCACACAACCATGGAACTAGACCACAACTCCTCCTTGGCGATAATGAAGTACGCTTTTAAGCGGGCCTTGGTGTACATCGGGTCACCAGTATGTACGATGGTGTTGGTGGTGGTTAGTGCACTGTGATCTTGGTGGCCCGGTTTTGATTACAGGCCATGGCTAACATCAATGCCGAGCGACATGTGAACCGGTCTCTTGCCCCCCACTTCACTAACCTGCACTGACCATCCGCGCGGACTCAAGCGGCGACGTACGGCCAAACAATCCCCACGAGCGACGTGGCCTCATGGGCAGGCCTCCACTTAGCAGTGGATTGACGCGCGTCTGTAAATGATTACAAACGTGAGTTTCCGTCGGTTCCGATTGAAAATAACCCACACCTGAGGACGTCATTACATCAACTGCAACTGCCGTTTGAAAACCATTCAAGGCATCTGAATCGAATGCAAAAAAAAAACTCCACGCGCGACGACAAACAACATCCCGTTGGGCAATCGATGCCAGGACCCGACAAACAAACAAAAAACAACCGTCGGGCGTTTCAACGACACCCTAAAGAGGGACCCCTAACGGACGCGCCAGTGAACGCATTTCGGCGACGCGCTGTGCACAAAACGAGACCCTCGGCTCAAAGAATAAAGCCTGAGGGGGGGGGGGGCGGTGGGGGGCACCGTCGCGCCGCGGGACTTGGAGTGCGAGCGATTTTTCACGCGGAGCTTCAAAAACCGTGCCGGAATGTAAAGTAAAAAAAAAACTCACGCAGGAATACGGAAGGGAAAGAGGTGTAAAAGGACGGGTCGCAGCGACGCGGGGAGCGCGGGAAGGAGGCTCGCGGAGAACCGGCGGGGTCAGAACGAGCGGCTGTCAGTGGCAGGATGAAATATGTAGGCAACTGAAATATTAATGAAAAAACAGCCATTTTTTATTCCTGATGTGGCACGCCGCGATGGATTTTATGGACAAAGAAAAAATGCCCCTCGCGAGTTTAAATTATAGTTAATGATCATTGTCCATCAACCCTGACAGATCCAGTTTTATAAGGCGGCGTGCCGAATGACTGTCATTACTTACAAACTAATTTCCAGCTGTAGTTTGAAGGCAAGCCATTTTTAATTTTCCTATTATGTGAATATAATTGCCCCACGAGGCTAGAAAAGCTATTAACACTTCGGAGTGGGTATACGTCATTCTAATGCCTCTGGTGCACCGGCGAAACAAGTTCTTAATGTTGAGATGTTTGTTCGAAAGTAACACACATATTGTTTTTGGTGTCGCCGTGGTTAAAACTGTCAAGTCGTGCGGGAGGGTGGGTTCATCATAAGGATCCTTTCCGGCGCTCCTCCCGCGGCGTCGGCGCGGGAGTTGACGAGGACGCGACACCGTACCGACACCGGGGCGGTGTCGTGGCGTGCGCGGGGGTGGCGGCGCGTGCCACTCGACCTAACGGGGCGGCCGGAAAAATAAAATCCCCGGCGCGCGTGCACACACACACACACCCGCTCCGACGGGCGGGCCGTGCAACTCGCCGGCGCCGGCGGCTGGGACGCCAGAAGATGCGCCACTCGCCCGGATCCTGAATTCGCGGAAAATACGAAAACGGCAACGCCGTTAATGGGCGCCGCAAGCGCAGGCGGACACTTGGCAACTGCTTGTTTGTGTTCAGTTTTTTGTACTTTCGCCGCAACCTCCGATTAGCACGGTTGGCTACATGCAGTGTGAAAGAAGTTCAACATACACACATTCACGGCTGTGTACGAGTCAAAAAATAAAATTGCGGCCTTCGCCAAACAAAAACATTCACGCGCTATCAAGGTGGAATCCCACGATGAAACTGGCACCGTCTTTGAATTAAGCCTCCCCTTACAGGCATCAGACTCGATGGAACACAATCTCAAAATGAAGAGAGAGTGTCGTGTGCATGCGTTTCATGTGTGAGACGGACGGCAATCCGGGTTGATCGCCACGATTAAGACTCGACGGTTGCGCCGGACAGCTACACGGTGTGGTGGCCTGTAACAAGGGTTTCATCTCAACCGGGGTCTGTCTGGGGCGGTGGCCCGGGGTGCCGCGGTGGCGAGATGTTATCTACCTCGCTTGGTATAGAGGAGGTCATGGGTTCGATCCAAACCCTGCCGCCTGTACATCTGGAGTGTGCATATTCTCCCCGTGGTCGCGTGGGTTCTTCTCTGGGTCCTCCAGTTTTTCCCTATACAAATAGAAACATGCATTGAAATATTTGGCTGCTACATATTTCCACGTGATAAGCCAATTGGTCGATCTATCATATATAGCTCATTGAGCCTTAGTGGTAAAATAAATAAAATTTGAGTTTACATTTTTTTTACACCCGGTCTACCTCCCACGAGCGCCAGTGTCCACTAATCACACGCTCTGGTCTCGCAGCTACCCCAGAAGATATTTCTGCACCCAGCACCATGGACCCGGTAAGCCTCCCCCCCCCCCCCCACCGCTCTTGCCGTTGTTGCCAGGGCTTGAGCACAGGTGTCCAAAGGCGGCTGCTGGGAATTTCGCGACAACGAATAAACGCAGCTGGTGACGCATGCGCGGCGCCTCGCAAATCGGACGTCAACTCGGGAGGCGCGGAGCCAGGGCGAGCAATCAGGGTGCAGCATCTGCGGGGCACGGCTTGGAGGGTGGAGAGCGTCGGCGAGGTGTGGTGGCAGCAACGCCTTTGGCCACGAAGGTCATCTCGGTCGTCGATTGCCGTGTCCACAAGTCACGTGCCCGCTCCAACTTTCTGACCTCGTCCCTGCCGGACACGTGTGAAAAAGAGCTTCGCGGCTCATCGGATTTTTCTCCAGGACAAATGAAGATTCCGACTCCGGTCGCCACCCGCGACCCGGAAAACAGTTTCCGTGACAAATGAGGCCCTGCCCGCCAAACGCCCGTGCCGACGGCGCGCGTCCGAATAGCCACCGCTTTGTCCGGGGCGAGCTTCAATTACATCCCTGCCTGGCGCCCTGTCAACGCTATTTGTCCGCGCCGTCGTAAAATTCGATTACCGTCAATTACGCCGGCGTTCGCGCGAATCGCCGAGCGAAGCGCCGCGCACACACACACACACACACCTCATTTCGGTCGCCGGATTTGCCGAGGCCCCGGCGATCGCCAGACGTGCGGCGCAGGCAGGCGGCGGTGGCGGCGTCGTTTAGAGACGCCCCCTGTTCGTCCGTAGAGGGCATAAATCCACCGGCACGGCAAAAAAGAAAAAAATCAGAAACCGAATGCCGTCCATTAAGTTACGCTTAGGTCGGGGACCATTACACAAATGTATTCATTTGAAGGCTCAATGAAGCATAAAGTGGATAATGGCTAGAAATCACTACTCACGGTTAAAGAACGACGAAGGGTAATGATAATAAAGTCAAGTTTATTGAAGGTCTGTGCAAAATATACACAAATATTTCAGCATAATGTGCTCACTGTTTGGGGAGAGGGTCATTATTAACCGCAAATGCCAGACCTGATCAAAAGCGGGGAGCGGCTTTTCCTAAACGGTAACAGATGGAGATTCTCCGGCAGTAAATCAGCCGGCGCATCGCCACGGGCACACGAGAGCACAACCGCTCTTTAATACAAACGCGCTGAACGTGTCGGGGTGTCACAGCGGCTGCCACGGATGCGATGCGCGGAGAGCGGCGACGATAAACGCGGTGGCGATCCGGCGATTTTTTTTCTTTTTTTTAGGTAAAGGGTCTCTTGGCCCGCGCAGAGAATCACGAGGCATCCCTTAAGAAATCGATCCGCCGAGAACCCGTCCGTGTGAACTTCGGAGCGTTATAGCGTGCGGATTTCCTCCGCGCCACTCTGATTTCCCCTCCGCAAACGCAACATCCACTCGCCAAATGCAAGCGGGCAAATGCCTCGTCGCGTGCCCTCCTCAAGACTCAGCGAGGCTTTGCTTGACGTTTAAATTTATAATAACCGCTGCAGGGCAGGTTTTCCTCGCTCGATATGCGGCAGCAGTAGATGCATTCCAAAATAAAAAGGGGCACGCAAAGTGAAACTGCGCCTCTCGAGTGGCAGACACAGTACACACCCTACACACAATGCACACCGTACACACACCGTAAACACACAGTACACACACACAGTACACACAGTGCACACAGTGCACACCGTACACACACCGTAAACACACAGTACACACACACAGTACACACAGTGCACAGAGTGCACACCGTACACACACCGTACACACACCGTACACACACAGTACACACACACAGTACACACACAGTGCACACACAGTGCACACCGTACATACACCGTACATACACAATATACACACACACAGTACACACACATAACGTGTACACGCACCATACACACACCGTACACACACAGGACACGCACAGCACACACACCGTACACATACAATACACAGACACAGTACACACACACAGTACACACACAGTACACAAAAATGTTCTCTACTTCTTGGTTTGGTTGCCGACCATTGGCATAGGGCCGCATGTAGAGTGAATTTAAAACCGCATATCGCGAATTGTGGGGAGAATTAGGTGAGCCGCATGGACACGAAATCGCACGAAACAAACCCCGCCACAGAGCTGGTGAAACCTGTATTTAGAAACGAACGCAATTAACCTCGTGACATTGGGTACATCATCCAATTTCAAGAACCTCCAGGCCCTTGAAAATGCTTCCAATCCACGCGTGTGGCACCGATCATTCATATCCTGCACGGTCAAGTTGAAGTTTCAAAGTAAAACAAAAGCATAACCTCATGTCATTGCAAATGTATTACAATGAAACGATATTCCACCACATGATAGCGGTGGACCTGTTATTCTCAATCCACCTTCGGCAATTCGGGGAACCACGTCGCTGCTGGTGGAGTCTGACGGTGTCCCGTGATTACGAGGTCAGAGTGGACCGCGTGGCTGAAGGGTTCAAGGAAAACAGCGAGGCCTGTTTGGAGCCCTTCCATCGCTTCCGCGCGTCTCTCGTCTGGATCCCCGCTGCCAGCGGCGATCGCTTTGGAAAACGAACTCCAAATTAGGGGAATTGTCCCGCGCACGCCTGGTGGATTACGCAACGCCTCCCAAAGACGCGCTCGCCCTCGGAAGCATTGAAAGAGCGGAATGGAAGGTGACGCGCGTAGCTGTGAGGGCGAAAACAAGACGCACAAACAGGTTTGCATACTTGTAAATAGTCCCCCTTTGCTCTGGGTTGTGTCTCCAAGCTGTGGGCAGCCCTTAGATCGATCTCGCGAAGGGAAACGCAATTTTACGCTAAAGTTTCGTTAAAATTGGATGATCTTTACCAGAGTCGCAGTTGCCCCACCTCCCCGCCCCCCGTGCCCACGCATCAACGCTTTAAACCTCACGGCTCTCGGACGCGTCTCTGGGCTGTGGCGCGTGTGCTCTTTGTTTTCGCGGGACGATGCCCGACGTTTCGCTCGGAGAGCCGTACGGTGCAGCCGCCCCGCGGCAGTCTTCGCGACCGCCGCGGCTGTCGAGCTCGCTCGGAAAGCGTGGGAAAAAAGGGGGAAAGGTAATTTAGAAGAAAAAAAAATCTCGCGTAATATCGGCGCAAAACGAGCCGCTGGATTGAGTGCACGGGGAGGCGTTTCGGAAGGGGGGCGGGCGGTGAATACGGCTGGCGCATCTGCGGCAATCGCAATGCGGCGAGTTGAAAACGGCTTTAACACAAACGACAGCGCTGATCGTTCAGAGCCTGACACTAAACTAGCGCAATTGAAGTGTTTTTTTTTCTTTTTCTGTTCGCTCTCTTTTAACTGTACCTTTCTCCCTTGTGTTTCATTAGGAGTTTTGGGCCTTCCATGGCTGAGCACACCCCTGACAGGTCATTAACTTTCATTACCACTGCAGGTCAGTGAGTAAATTTCATCTCGTGGTGGGCGCCGGCGATGAGGGATGGGAGCCCGGCCGTGTTTGACACATTCATAACACGGCTCGGGCGACCTGCGACATTCCCCCCGTTTCAAACGAGATTAGAGCCCGCCTCGTTTCTCTCCATCTCCCTAATGCAGATTGGGCGCCTCTGCATTACTCACCGGCTCATCACTGCGGCTGCCGCGGGCGCCGACATCTTTTCGTTGCTCGCTCGGATTGAAACGCAAAAGTAAAAGGACAACTTGCACCTTTGCCTCTTCTTGCGCGTGTGTGCGCGCGTGTGTGCGCTTTTAATTACCGGACACTCAACGCGATGGGATCTGCCAACTGGACAGGAAGCAATGGCGAGAGCGGCTGCGCTAACCGTGATGACCTCTTGACCTGGAACGATCCTTGAACAGTACTCCGATTGTTAACGACGATCGCGGTTGGAATTCTTGTCTTTGTTTTAGCTGACGCACGACGAACGAGACGCACGTTGGAAAAACACGCAAAGATGCAGCTGACGCAAGGGAAATTGTTAACGAACGCTAATTGCGCTCAACCAACGTGTTAACAATACGCGAACGAATGCGCGGGATAATTGACGGTTCGGTGCAACCCACGTGACGGTGTTTACATTCGGAGGGATATGAAGTTGCGTTTTGTCATTTTATTATGACGGCACATCCTGTCCCCCACCGCTCCTGCTGTGAATTACGAGCGTGGGCGCGCACTGAGCGGCATTCGGCGTTGAGAATGCTGGGTCCGAATCCAGGATTCAACCACCTGCGATGTCACTGGCTTCTCAAGTGTGGAGCAAGTTGATGGCCTCAGCCCGCTCAGTGACAACTTCACAACAGACATTAATAATAATAATTTACATTTGTAAGGCGCAATTCATCCAAGGATCCCAATGCACTGGTGAAATAGAACGGATCCAGCGGTAAATGACCAAAACTTTGGGGAAAAAAGGCATTGTTAAATAGGTGAGTTCTCAGGGAAGGATTTAAATCGCACTAAAGATTATGATTGTGTTATTGTCGGAGGCAGCGCGTTCCATAGTCTTGGAGCTGCACTGGCATAAGCCGGATCACCCCAGGAACAGAGCCTTGACCTCGGAATACTAAGAAGCAGATCAGAAGATTTCACTTACCTCATTGGTGGTGTATAAAAGTGGATCAGTTCATGTCACTAACGTGGGGCCAACCCATTGACAGCCTTTTAGATCAATAGCCATTAGCCTTTCACCTGACTAGGCTACATCCCAGCCCCCGAGATTATACGAACATTTCACGTTCGTTGACAAGGGATTGGAACCGCAGGGCATACACAAAAGGTGCGGCCGCCAGTGTGGACAAAGAGACCTGTTTACTTAAAGGGACCTCAGAACTAGTTCTGGGATGTCAACTTGTGCACCCATTCTCTGACACAGGGCGATCCAACTGCTTTACTTTATAAACATTTTAGTTTCGTTGACAAGGGATGGAACCGCAGGGCGTGCACGGAAGGTGTAGCCGGCCAGTGTGGACAAAGAGGCCGACTTACTTGAAGTGACCTCAGAACTAGTTCTCTGATGTCAACTTCCGAAGCCATTCTCTCTGACACAGCGTGAATCCACTGCGAGCTCCACAACCCTGGATGTGTGTATTGCATTGTCTCAGGAAATGATGCCGCCTGTACGATTGGAATGGAGTTTATTTTTTCTTTTCAAACTGGATTTATAAGATCATCACGCAAACACACATTAGGAATGAGTCAGAGCATTGTGTGCGTTAATTTATTTTCGATACGTTGATGCAAATACTGCCTGTCATTTTTAAGACACTTTATCAAATGGGAAGCACATGCACACATGCGTTGAAATATACTTTGTAACCGGCAACTATGGGTGGAGTCTTTAATTGCATGCAGACGCATATTTACATCCCTTCATGTCAATCCACTGCTCGATGAAGGCCTCCCCCCAACACCCCCTCGGTCACGGAAGTTGTTCGACCATACTTCACCACTTTGTTCAGTGCGAGTTGGTGAAGGGGGAAGGAAGGGAGAAGGGGAGAACAGAACCAGTTCAGGTATCGGCTCGCCGCTGACACAATTAACCATGGCCAGGGATGAAACTCAGCACTGGTTCGTAGGTATGTTGAACTTCTATCGCACTGCACAAAGTCAACCGTGCTAATCGGAGGTGCGGAGGAAGAATAACAAACGCAGTTCTAAAATAATGACTTTTCAATCTAGAAAATTTAAAAGTGCATGAGCTCCCAGTGGCTTTCTAATATCGGAAGGAAGAGCGTTCCAGACGGCCACAGAAGCACGTCTGAAAGCGCCCCGACGCGGTGAACCGTCTTTGTCCGATGGCGAGCCGCGAGGACGATGACCGGAGTCCGTGCGACGGTTCACGCTCCGTCGCCATCGACGCAGCGAAGTCCGCTCGACGCTTCCGCGCCGCTGTCGTGTCACTCGGCGGCGAGAAGAGCAACGTCGTCAGCCTCCATGAAGACGTCGCGAGGAATTTATACTCGACAGAGATAATGCAATTACAAGGGGTCTGATGCCGAAACGCTCGCGTGATCAGCCGGCGGGACACGGCACCGCCGTGGGGTGGGGGTGGGGGGAGACACGCAGCCAGCGCCGACGCGCTATTCATTCAAGTCGTCTTTGCGGGCCTCAGCCCTGAAGGAATTTTCAACACCTTTGTCTCATCTCCTTAGCGCACGAGTGTCCTGAAAGCCAATTTAAGAGATTGGAAATGAAGGAGTGTGTCACACGGAGAGCGCGCCTTTAAAAGAGCGGTCCTCCAATTAGTGGCCGGGCCCAAGTCAGCAGTGAAGCGGGGCTGATTGGCCTGACAATTTCCCCTTCCGCCAATGTCGCAATTATACACAGCCGAGATGAGCCAGAAGGAGCTAATTCAGTCCCTGTAGTTTTCCTTTCCAGCGTTTTAATTACACAAAGCCATTACGGCAGCTCTGGAAATGTGCACAAAATGGTTTTTCACGCTGCTCCATTAATGTGCTGTAATTTTTTCCACCACGCGTTTGAAACCAATTATTGCGGTTGCGTGTAATGGTGTCTGTCACCGTTATTGCGGGCCCAAATTACTGCCATCCGTCCCCTCCTCTCTCTCTCTCTCTCTCCTCCAACTCCCCCCCCTCTCTCTCCCCTTTAATCGCGCTCATTCGCAGTCATTCCCGCAAGTTATTTTCACGGCGGTGACACGCTGAGAAAAGCTGTGACATCCCGCGCAACAAAGGGGGGCTCCACGTCTCAATCCCCGGAACGTGAGCTGGGAGAGCTGTCTCCGTCGACAAGTCTGGGAACTCAACGTCGCCTCGTGTTTACAATCACAGCGATGTGTTTTCAAGGCGGTGCACCCAAACAAAACGGCAATCGGGCACGGCTATAAATATGACGGGCGTAAAACAGAAAAATAAATGTATCTGTTTACGATAAATTGCCGAGCGTCCGGCATTGTTTCCTCAAAAACACGCCCGCTGCCAAAATGAAAACGTTTAGCAACTGTCGGTGATTTCGAGCAGCGCTGGCTCGAATAAATACCCTTGCCAAATTACCAGCCCACAGGTGTCTGGCCGAAACATAAATTACAGGAGTTAAATTGCCGGCCTGTGTGGCTTGGCAAAGAATGCTATCGCTTCCTCCCCCGGTGCTAAGAGACACCTTTCCTGTGATTATTAAAGCAATGATGGGCAGGAGGATTGGAGGGCAGTAACAGCTTCGGCAAAGTTTGAAAGTTGCAAGCCAAGAATAGCTTTGCGCTAGTTATGCAGTGAGTAATCAGCTGCGGCAGCAGCGGCAACCGTAGCAATAGCAGCAGCAATCTCGGTCGATCTACTGCTGGATGCAGGCCTTCCAAAACCGTCGCCAAGCCTCTCCCACGAGGCCCTGCCAATGCCAGAATTCATCTCCACTCCTGCACAGGGAAATGCTATCATCGCTCCGAGCAAGCAGTGGCTACGATAATAGCATTAGCAAATAAATAAATATGAACGCCACATTAATAATAATAAATTGCAGCACTAATATTGATATTTTGAGATTCAAATGGAACTTTTTTATTTTTATTACACCCAACCTCCCCCAACCCACCCACCACCCCGCTCAACCCAGCAACCATCCCAGCACAAGTAATTTATAAATAATGGCGAGAAAGTTATTGTTTAATGTTGAAATTCATTCAGCCTTTGATTTATTTTGCTCCGTGCCATTATGCAGTTTTAATAGCAATAACAATTTCCACAGAGCGGCTGTGGGGGCCTCCATTTTGTCACCAAATCTTGCACGCTAAATTAGGTCCCAGCAGGATAGCGCTGAAATAACGCAGGAGAAGAGTACAACAGCCAGCTGCTCCTAGATGTGATAAGTGGCTATAAAGCACCCCGTGCTCCCTGCGATTTTGCAAATACTGGTATCCGCCGCACACCGCAACATGTGTTATGTCCTCCTGATAACACTAATCTTCTCCAAACCTTAAAAATGTCACCGCAGGAAGAAGAGCGGGGAAAAAATATATATATTAAATAATTTGGCAGCCGCCCGAGTCCAATGGGAAATGCAACGTGTGCCGAGCGCATGTCGGGGACGTGCAGAGAGGTGCTAGGAAGCAGAGTTTGGCAAGGAATACGGAGGGAGGCTTCGGGGAGGGGGGGGGGGGTGGTTGGGTAGGGGGGGGGAGTGCTGGAAGGTGGTGCAGGAATGCTCGGTGGATACATAAGCAACGTGATGGCAATTGACGATGTCTGGGATGATGATGATGATGATTATGTATTGAACTGGTTAAAACTAAAGTATTCTTATTATTTTACCGGGCAAGGCCCTACTGAGCGATGTAGCACTTTTTTTTTATTTGCGACCTGGCCACAAATAATAGATCAACCAAGTGGCTTATCACGTGGACATTTATAGCAGCCCAATACTCTCAACAGATTATTCTAAATGTGGAGGGAAAAACCGGATGACCTGGAGAAAAATCCACGCGACCACAGGGAGAACTGCATATACACAGGTGTCAGGGTCGGGACTGAACCCACGACCTTCTGCATACCAGGCGAGGTAGTTAACATCTCGCCAGCGTGGCGTCCTCTGTATGTATATTGAACTTCGTTAACAGCGTACTTAGCCAACCATGCTAATCGGAAGTGCGGGGAAGGACAACAAACTAAACTAATCCTTGAAGACAAGGATTATGATGATGATGATGAACGATGATGGTGGTGGAGGTGGCAGCAGCCAACGGGAACATTTCTTAAATCAACCTCTTCCCCCCCTTCCCGACGGGCTCTGTCCACCCAGCAGGCCAATGACTCCACCACAGTTTAGTCGATCGGCAGCAGGTCACGTGTGAGCGCTCACACCTCTTCCAATGATGTCTGGCCAGCGTGGAAGAGGAGGCCAAGGTACAAATACCCTCTCGAGCGGAGGCCGTTTCGTCAGCAGTGGCGTGAAGTAGGAAATTGCAGGGATGTGCCTTGACCGGGAAATCTCACCAAGGATCTCTTTTAGCGTCATGCCACATTGGGATCAGAATCAGGACCTTTTATTTATCCCGGAGAAATCCGATGACCTGTGAAGCTCTTTTTCACAGGCGTCCCAGCAGTTTATTTGGCCAATCGCAGTCCACAAGAGTTGGGCTTCGTGTGGAGAAAGCCGGAGAAAACCCCGCGCCCCGCTGTTCGGCCACGGTGGTGACACTCAGCGCCGCCACCTCCTGAGCACCTCGCACCCCAAAGCCTACAACACCTGGCAAGCCCTGGCGGTCACCCATCCTAGCAGAGTCCTGGCCAGGCTCAAGCCCCCGTTTCTTCCGAGATCCAATTAAAACGATGCACATTGGCAGATGATGTTGGGAGCTATGATGATGATGTTGGGGGCTATGATGGTGATGTTGGGAGCTATGATGATGATGTTGGGAGCTATGATGATGATGTTGGGGGCTATGATGATGATGTTGGGGGCTATGATGATGATGTTGGGAGCTATGATGATGATGTTGGGGGCTATGGTGATGATGTTGGGGGCTATGATGATGATGTTGGGGACTATGGTGATGATGTTGGGAGCTATGATGATGATGTTGGGGGCTATGATGGTGATGTTGGGGGCTATGATGGTGATGTTGGGAGCTATGATGATGATGTTGGGGGCTATGATGATGATGTTGGAGCTATGATGATGATGTTGGGGGCTATGATGATGATGTTGGGAGCTATGATGGTGATGTTGGGAGCTATGATGGTGATGTTGGGGGCTATGATGATGATGTTGGGAGCTATGATGGTGATGTTGGGAGCTATGATGGTGATGTTGGGAGCTATGATGATGATGATGTTGGGGGCTATGATGGTGATGTTGGGGGCTATGATGGTGATGTTGGGGGCTATGATGATGATGTTGGGAGCTATGGTGATGATGTTGGGGGCTATGGTGATGATGTTGGGAGCTATGATGATGATGTTGGGGGCTATGATGATGATGTTGGGAGCTATGATGATGATGTTGGGAGCTATGGTGATGATGTTGGGAGCTATGATGATGATGTTGGGGGCTATGGTGATGATGTTGGGAGCTATGATGATGATGTTGGGAGCTATGATGATGATGTTGGGGGCTATAATGATGATGTTGGGAGCTATGATGCTGATGTTGGGGGCTATGATGGTGATGTTGGGGGCTATGATGATGCTGTTGGGAGCTATGATGATGATGTTGGGGCTATGATGGTGATGTTGGGGGCTATGATGATGCTGTTGGGAGCTATGATGATGATGTTGGGGCTATGATGGTGATGTTGGGGGCTATGATGATGCTGTTGGGGGCTATGATGATGATGTTGGGGCGATGATGATGATGTTGGGGGCTATGATGATGATGTTGGGGCTATGATGATGATGATGTTGGGGCTATGATGATGATGTTGGGGGCTATGATGGTGATGTTGGGAGCTATGATGATGATGTTGGGGCTATGATGGTGATGTTGGGGCTATGATGATGATGTTGGGGGCTATGATGGTGATGTTGGGGGCTATGATGATGATGTTGGGGGCTATGATGGTGATGTTGGGGGCTATGATGATGATGTTGGGAGCTATGATGGTGATGTTGGGGGCTATGATGGTGATGTTGGGAGCTATGATGGTGATGTTGGGGGCTATGATGGTGATGTTGGGAGCTATGATGATGATGTTGGGGCTATGATGGTGATGTTGGGGGCTATGATGATGATGTTGGGGGCTATGATGGTGATGATGGGGGCTATGATGGTGATGTTGGGGGCTATGATGATGATGATGGGGGCTATGATGGTGATGTTGGGGGCTATGATGGTGATGTTGGGGGCTATGATGGTGATGATGGGGGCTATGATGATGATGATGGGGGCTATGATGATGTTGTTGGGGGCTATGATGATGATGTTGGGGGCTATGATGGTGATGTTGGGGGCTATGATGATGATGTTGGGGGCTATGATGATGATGTTGGGGGCTATGATGATGATGTTGGGGGCTATGATGGTGATGTTGGGGGCTATGATGATGATGTTGGGGGCTATGATGATGATGTTGGGGCTATGATGATGATGTTGGGGGCTATGATGATGTTGTTGGGGGCTATGATGATGATGTTGGGGCTATGATGATGATGTTGGGGCTATGGTGATGATGTTGGGGGCTATGATGATGATGTTGGGGGCTATGATGATGATGTTGGGGCTATGGTGATGATGTTGGGGGCTATGGTGATGATGTTGGGGCTATGATGATGATGTTGGGGCTATGATGATGATGTTGGGGGCTATGATGATGATGTTGGGAGCTATGGTGATGATGTTGGGGCTATGATGGTGATGTTGGGGGCTATGGTGATGATGTTGGGGCTATGATGATGATGTTGGGGGCTATGGTGATGATGTTGGGGCTATGATGGTGATGTTGGGGGCTATGGTGATGATGTTGGGGGCTATGATGATGATGTTGGGGCTATGGTGATGATCTTGGGGGCTATGATGATGATGTTGGGGGCTATGGTGATGATGTTGGGGCTATGATGGTGATGTTGGGGGCTATGGTGATGATGTTGGGGGCTATGATGATGATGTTGGGGCTATGGTGATGATGTTGGGGGCTATGATGGTGATGTTGGGGGCTATGATGGTGATGTTGGGGCTATGATGATGATGTTGGGGGCTATGATGATGATGTTGGGGGCTATGATGGTGATGTTGGGGGCTATGATGGTGATGTTGGGGGCTATGATGGTGATGTTGGGGGCTATGATGGTGATGTTGGGGGCTATGATGGTGATGTTGGGGGCTATGATGGTGATGTTGGGGGCTATGATGATGATGTTGGGGGCTATGATGGTGATGTTGGGGGCTATGATGGTGATGTTGGGGGCTATGATGGTGATGTTGGGGGCTATGATGATGATGTTGGGGGCTATGATGATGATGTTGGGGGCTATGATGATGATGTTGGGGGCTATGATGGTGATGTTGGGGGCTATGATGGTGATGTTGGGGGCTATGATGATGATGTTGGGGGCTATGATGGTGATGTTGGGGGCTATGGTGATGATGTTGGGGGCTATGATGGTGATGTTGGGGGCTATGATGGTGATGTTGGGGGCTATGATGGTGATGTTGGGGGCTATGATGATGATGTTGGGGGCTATGATGGTGATGTTGGGGGCTATGATGGTGATGTTGGGGGCTATGGTGATGATGTTGGGGGCTATGATGGTGATGTTGGGGGCTATGATGGTGATGTTGGGGGCTATGATGGTGATGTTGGGGGCAATGATGATGATGTTGGGGGCTATGATGGTGATGTTGGGGGCTATGATGATGATGTTGGGGGCTATGATGGTGATGTTGGGGGCTATGATGGTGATGTTGGGGGCTATGATGGTGATGTTGGGGGCTATGATGGTGATGTTGGGGGCTATGATGATGATGTTGGGGCTATGATGATGATGTTGGGGACTATGGTGATGATGTTGGGGGCTATGATGATGATGTTGGGGGCTATGATGGTGATGTTGGGGGCTATGATGGTGATGTTGGGGGCTATGATGGTGATGTTGGGGGCTATGATGGTGATGTTGGGGGCTATGATGGTGATGTTGGGGGCTATGATGGTGATGTTGGGGGCTATGATGATGATGTTGGGGGCTATGATGGTGATGTTGGGGGCTATGATGGTGATGTTGGGGGCTATGATGATGATGTTGGGGGCTATGATGGTGATGTTGGGGGCTATGATGATGATGTTGGGGGCTATGATGGTGATGTTGGGGGCTATGATGGTGATGATGATAATGTTACAGATGATGAATAATGACGATTTTGCTGCTCGTTCACTGTTGAATAATTAATATTAACAAGACTCAATTTAATATGCGCACTGCTCTGAATTTCTAATTCATCAAATTATTCAAAACTATCCGCCTCCCATTAAGCATAACCATAAAAAATTATACGTGCATATTGTGTCCTTGATCGTTAAAAGCCTCGACTGCAAGGAATTAAACATCTATCCACAAGGCTATACTTTTTGCGTGACGCATGTTGTCAAATACCTCTCAGTCATAGGCAGTGTGTAAATAGATATTTCAGTTGTAAAAAAGTACAAATCTCAGAACATTAGATGGGCGAAGACCCCGGGCCGGCCCAGGACCCGCTGCTGGCGGGACGATGTCGCTCGGCTGGCCTGTGGACACCTGGGAATTCCCCAGGGAGAGAGCTAGAGTATGTGTCTTGCAGTGTAGTGTATAGTGTAGTGTAGTATATAGTGTAGTGTATAGTGTAGTAGTGTATAGTAGTGTGTAGTGTATAGTGATGTAGTGTAGTAGTGTATAGTGCAGGGGTCGGCTCTGGAGCCGCATGCGGCTCTTTACGGGCTGCTTCTTGACGAGGAGTACGTATGTACTCAGATGCATTGCGGCTCTTGAAATACTGAATTTTGTACCGAATTGGAAAGAAATGGCTCTTCTTGTTATTTTGGTTGCCGACCCCTGGTATAGTGTATAGTGTTGTAGTGTATAGTCGTGTGTAGTGTATAGTAATGTAGTGTAGTCTATAGTGTTGTAGTGTATAGTAGTGTATAGCAATGCAGTGTCGTGTATAGTGTAGTATATAGTGTAGTGTATAGTGTAGTAGTGTATAGTAGTGTGTAGTGTATAGTGATGTAGTGTAGTAGTGTATAGTGTCGTAGTGTATAGTGTTGTAGTGTATAGTAGTGTATAGCAATGCAGTGTCGTGTATAGTGTAGTATATAGTGTAGTGTACAGTGTAGTAGTGTATAGTAGTGTGTAGTGTATAGTAATGCAGTGTAGTGTATAGTGTAGTATATAGTGTAGTGTATAGTGTAGTAGTGTATAGTAATGTGTAGTGAATAGCAGAGGTGGGACAAAGTCATTGTTATGCAAGTCCAAGTCGAGTCTGAAGTCATCAAATTCATGACTCGAGTCTGACTCGAGTCCAAGTCACATGACTCGAGTCCAAGTCACATGACTCGAGTCCACACCTCAGAGGTGGGACAAAGTCATTGTTATGCAAGTCCAAGTCGAGTCTGAAGTCATCAAATTCATGACTCGAGTCTGACTCGAGTCCAAGTCACATGACTCGAGTCCACACCTCTGGTGAATAGTGTAGTAGTGTATAGTAGTGCATAGTAATGCAGTGTCGTGTATAGTGTAGTATATAGTGTAGTGTATAGTAGTGTGTAGTGTATAATGTAGTGTAGTATATAGTGTAGTGTATAGTAGTGTGTAGTGTATAATGTAGTGTAGTATATAGTGTAGTGTATAGTAGTGTGTAGTGTATAATGTAGTGTAGTATATAGTGTAGTGTATATCAATGTAGTGCTCGAGTTTGTCTTCGGGGAAAGGGAGGCCTGGACTGCCACTACTCGACACGCTGCCGCTACGACCCTCACGAGGTCAAGCGGACTGAGAAACGAAGGAACGAACCAACGTAGAACATTATCGATGTACCATATTACAGTGGCTTGACGATGGCAAATCATTAATATTGACATTTATTGCACAGCACAGGGGTCGGGGAGAAAGAATGGGTGACAGTGGGTTACTGATTGTGCCACGAACCCCGGAGAACCGAGTTCAATTTCCGGCCACAGCGGACGGCGGCCACGAGTGAAATCATAACCACTCCTCGCGCCCTCCCAAACTTCTCCAGCCCGCGCTTACCGCCAGGTGAACTACGGTTTAAACACCCCCCCACCTCCCACCAACCCAGCAGGTGATCCGACAAAGGGCTGTAAATTCTTATTACCATTAATAAACCAGCACGCACATGCTTCGGCATAAAAACGGCGTATTTGTGAATTGTGCCCGTAATATAGGACTCGGGGATAATTATCTCAATTTTCTCTCACTTGAGTAGATTAGAGGCAGCGCAAAGTACACAGCTGTTGCAGGCAGAAGATTATCAGCGGGGGGTAGATTGACTTTTTAGAAATGCCTGCCTCTACGTTGGTTGTGTTTTGTTTTTTTCCCCTGCCTCTCTTTTCCAGGCCAACGACCGGCTGGCCGGCGAGCACCAAGGCAGGAGGCGTCAGGACGAAAGCCCCACACTTCTTGGGGGTCACCGCAAGCTATAAATAACGCCGCAGAGGTCAAAGTGATCTCTTTCAAACAGCTGTACCTTTGCCCACGCTCGCAGCCAAAGAGGGGCCCGTCATTCCTCCTCCACGCGACGTGAAATAATAATAACGTGTATGCTTTATTTATCGGCCTAATGTTTTATAAAGCAGACTTCCTGAAAGAAAATACGAAAGGCTAGAAAAGTCCCAGGAAATGCGCCGATGCGTTTGACCGTGTGCCACGTATCACGAGCTATTTGAAGGTTAAGTGATTATTTTATAGCGGGCTGCAAAACTATTTGCATAGCGCCAAAAAAATGTCCCAGCCATTGAGTTACCACATCACAAGCCTCGCGCGCGAAACCTCGCCACGCATTGTCCTTTGCCACGTTATAAACTGCTCCAACCCCCCCCCCCCACCCAAGCCTGAATGATGTCTTACAGATCCAGGATGTATTCATTAGCGAAGAAATGTGGGCTCGTGCGTTACAATCATTCATTGGCAGACAGCAAACCACCGCAGGCATTTGCCCACAAGAACATCTTCTTCAGCCTTCCGATTCCAGATGTCCGACGGTCCGACGCACGTGAAAGCCCTCGGACGCCATACCAACGTTCACGACTATAGCAATCTTGGAGCGGTGAACTTTTCACGGCGATGTTTTCCGAAAATTCAGTTTCTGAAGAAGCCCCCCCCCCCCGGCACGAGGAGCAACCGGCAAACGCAGCTATACCGGCACATGGGGGCAGAAACCCAAACGCTCGTGTCAAGCCCTTCCCGATCCGAGTGCCAGGCCACGAGAGATGAAGCCGTCCTACGTCACCCCAGGGCTCTGTCTCCACAAGTTCCAGAGGCGCCTGTCACCAAATGAATAATCAGAATTACAACAGTTGAACACGTAGTAGGCTTTTGCGACCAATATCATCCATAAGAGGTTTTTGGGGTTGGATCGCGTAAATATCGAAATGTGTCGTTAAAACCCGCCACCATCCGACACAGCCAACTAGTAAGGGTTGTCACGTAAACAGAACGTGCCAATTTGTCACTCGTACGGTGTGTTGGAGAGCCAAGCCACAACATTGTAAATGTTGGCGGGTTTTAACGGCACATTTATAGATTTTTGCGCGTAGTCATTTTAAGATGTTCTTTGTTCATGTTTTTGTTTGTTGGCGGTTGCACCCGAGTCAAGAGCCGCATGGCTCACAGGGCTACACCTAAAAAATGTAACTGAAATGAAACTGAAATATTTACGCGATCAAACCCAAAAAACCTCCATTATGGAGAATTACAAGTTTCAACAACCGTGCTTATTTTGGTTTGTTTGTTCCTTTGTGGGTAGGTAAGGGGGCGAAGCGGCCAGCACCACCGTTCCGTGAACCTATCGTCTTGGATTTGATTCCCCGACCACGGATAATTTATAATCGGGGCGTGATATCTAAACCGTTGCTGGGGCCTCCCGTGGGGTTGGCTGGCTCCAAAGTGCAAAACAAAATCTGCACGTATCACGGGAGGAGGGATATCTTCCAACCATGGAGGGCAGAACTACTTTCACATGCAATGTCTAGAGTGGTTTATAAATATCATCATCACTTTGCAACTGAAAATTAACAGGAGGACTTATCCGTTGTATTGTATATGCATGCATTAACCCCCACCCCCATCTCCAGCCTTCGCACCCGATTGGCTCACAAGTGACGACATCACATTTATCCCCCCCGTCTATTTAAGACCAAAGCAGGACGATTTCTCCACAACTTTGGCTGCCCGCCTGATGATGCTGGTCGCAATTACCGGCGAAACGTCACGGCACTCGAATTGTAAATGTTGTAGTGGGTTTACTCTCCAACATACACTACACTATACACTAGACTATACACTACACTATACACTACACTATAATTGTAAATGTTGTAGTGGGTTTACTCTCCGACATACACTACACTATACACTACACTATACACTACACTATAATTGTAAATGTTGTAGTGGGTTTACTCTCTGACATACACTACACTATACACTACACTATACACTACACTATACACTACACTATCATTGTAAATGTTGTAGTGGGTTTACTCTCTGACATACACTACACTATACACTACACTATACACTACACTATAATTGTAAATGTTGTAGTGGGTTTACTCTCCAACGCACCGGTGTGCTGAACTAGTAACGATTTGCCATGTTTTGTTTACTGACAAACCTTACTAATTGGCTGTGTTGGGTGGTGGCAGGTTTAACGACGCATTTATATATTTACCCGATCTCTAACCCAAGAACCTCCATTTTAGACTTAACAGAATGTCCCAGGTTAGCAGCTCGACGATCCTGGGGTACACCGGGACAGGCGGCAAACCCGTGCCAGCATGCTGCTTCAGCAAACCCGCACTGACCAACGGTGGTGACCGCATGGTCGGACAACTGCCGGGACCCACGCCGGCGAGAGGAGGCCCTCATCCAGCAGTGGGAACGACAAATCGGCTGCTCATGAAAGTCGTTGCTCGTTTTTTACCAGGAGAGTTGAGGCCATGTTGGAGGAATCACCACAGAGGAAGCAAGGCCCGATATACAGTAACAGGGCAGTAAACTCCGTCGCAGACTCCCGAGCGAGCAGCTCCACAAACATCCACGGGAAGAGGTGGTGTCCCGTCACGAATTACAACAAAGCTCGTCGACTTTTTGGCTTTTGGAGAATCCGTGCCGTGTTCAACCACCACCACCGCAGGTCGCATCGCACCTTTCTGCTTCTAAACTCCCACTGCTCCACTTCGGAGTTCCCTCCTCCCATCGTCGCCTCTTCATTTCTCGTGACAATAGTAGTAACAATAATAGTAATGACCCTGCTCAATAGAAGAAATCCGCCACGCTCTTTACCCATTACAGCTTTCACACTGCAGCGCCGTTTGTTGCTGGCCTCCCGGAGTTGTTGGGCCTCAGGGCGCCGTGATCAGCAACAATGAGCACGGGGCTCGCTATAAACAAAATAATAAAAAAAGAAAGAGGTAAAACGCATGGCCGAGTGGGCGCGCGGGAGCACCTTCCACGTCGTCGCCCGCCAGTGTGCGCCTGCATGCGTGGGATGAACGAGCGACACCTTTGAGTGGCGGCGGCCGTATGAACGGTGACAGCGCGTGGGCTGTTACGAACCAAAGGCCCCCCACCCCCCCCCCCCCCTTTATATGTCGTCCACGCGCAGAAATCCCAACGCGCAGGCCCCGCCAACTGGGCTGACGCGCGCGCAAACGCACGGCCGGGAGCCCTTTGTGCTCTGCCCGGCTCGCGGCTCGCGGCACGCCTTCAAGCGTCGCGCCACTCCGCACGTTTTGCTCCTTGTGGGATTAATTCGACGTGACTCAGTGTATCTGGATTTCTAACGTGATTATCTCTGGATGTAATGTTCGCCAATCATCTAATTTAATTATAGTCGCTTACGCATCCTGACTAAACGACATCATTGGCTTTTAATAACCCCTGGAGAGTTCCAGACAACTGTTGATCCCCGAAGAAAGATCATTATGCGTACGGAACCCGCGTGCGCCAATTCAATTAACGACGGAAAAACTTGCGCCAGTCGCCACCGTTCACGGGGAATTCTGACACGGGGTGGTGTGCTGTTCGCTGCGGAGTTCCCGAAGGGAAAGCTGCAATCGTCCGGCGAACGCTCAACGCCGACGGCGCAGTTTGAACGCAAATTGTGGCAGCAGCAACAACAACAAAAAATTGCTCGTAAAAAACAAACACATTTCAATCGCAACGGTGCACCCTTGGAAGTGCGTTGAGAGACAGACGGAGAAACGCACGGGTCAGAGAAGACGCGCGGATTAATGGCAGGACGCGACACAGCTGGAAGGATCAAGGATAATAACTGAGTGGCAAATAAAAAATGGAACGCGTCCAGGAAGACGCCTGCCGGCGTTCAGTAGATCATTACATCACAGGATCATGAGAGACGGCATCAGCTTGGGGAGGTCTTCATCCAGCAGAGGATTGAGCATGGCTGCTGCTGAAGATTATGGCGGTGATGATGATGGTGATGTACGTATGTACGTTGAACTTTTTTTGCATCCGTACGTCGCCAACTGTGCTGATTGGAGGTGCGGGAAAGGACAACCAACTGAACCACTCAAAGCAGTTCTAAAAAAATTTTTTTTCAAGAAACACTCCATCGCCGTGATGAAAAGGTGATTGCAGTGAGAGATTTGTAATCGTGCGAAAGCGGAGTGGAAGTGACCCAAGAAGTGGTCACGGCTGCGCCTGGCAGCGCTCGCGACGTATCCGGAGCTCGTCTCAGACCCTTGGGTGTCCTCCCTGCGGTCCACCCGGGGCGGCGACGGGGCCCAGCGATGGCGGTTCTAACTCGGCGGGCCGCCCTGGTTATGACCGCTGGTGCGCGTCGGCAGTAATAATCCTACGCGCCGTCCGCTACGCTCGCAGCGGACGTTAACGATCCAGTGACGTCATTCGCAAGAGCAGCCCATCCATCGCGCGTGCCAGCATCAAGGTCCCAATTTGCCAAATTCGAAGACTACGCCGCAAATGACTCAAGTGGGATAACACTCACACACAGCAGCAATCATCGCCCCCCCTCCCCCCCCCACTACTGGCAGACGAATGCTTCGGTTCATTCTTAAAGACTCATGCTGGTGGGTTGAGTCCTCACCTACCGCAACATCCGACCGTGTCCGTCCAAGTGCTCGCCGAGCTGCATTGAACGGATACGTCATAAGGTCGTGCTCATCACACACGAAGTGTTTGCTACAAATGAACCACAATACCTTGCTGATCTCGTCAAGGAACATAAAACCAACATCAAGCGAACTCCGGTCACCCTCGCAGCGGCTTTTGGCTCGCCATCGAAAAAAAAGATGGCCACTGCATCGCGCGCCTTCAGATGCGCTTCTGCGGTTGTCTGGAACGCTCTTCCTACCAATATTAGGAAGATATTGGAGCTATGCACTTGTAAATCTGGATTGAACATTCATTTCTCTAGAACTGCTTGCTGTGTTCAGTTTGGTGTCCTTCCCCCGCACCTCAGATTAGCACGGTTGGCCAAGTATGGTGCTAAAGAAGTTAAACATACATGCATAAGCATACATGACCTGGTTAGACGAAATAAACGTGATTGAATCCGAACTTCACGAGTTATTGCTCAGCCGCAACAATGCGGTTATGTCGGACAACTGTCTCTGAAAACGCGCGCGGCTCGGCATTAAATATTAATTCACGGCACGCACGCTCACCGCAACTCCCTGGGTTGTCAAGGGAGACCTCCGTAAGACACGTTGCAGGTGACACGGCGCTGCGACGATGATGATGTCCTCATAGAACGCGAGCAAAATGTGTCGGGCGGGCAGCGGCGCACACGCACACACGCACACGCGTGTTATTTACTGCGCCATGACACGAGCAGTGACGTGAGCAAAAGCGCAAGCGGGACCTCGGGGGGCGCAGGAGGCTCAGGGCACGGCGGATTCATAAAAGAAAACGGGGGGGAGGAAGGGGGGATGCATCGAACGTCAGCTCAAGTTCAAATAAGCATAACAAAGCGAGCTAACATGAAGAGGACACATCATCATCATCTCTATCTCTCTATGCTGCCAGCATCTCAGCTCTTCTCTCGTCTCACCGCATGTCTCCATCTCTTGTCGATATCTCTCGTCGTCTCACTGCGGTTGTATCAATTGTCGTTGTATCAAAGACGGCACCCCCAAAAATTGCGTCTTCTTAGGTTCCCCCCCCGCCCTCCCCCAGGGCTCGCAGCTCCGCTGTGACATCTGGATGAAATAAAACGTCTTTGTGATGTACGTCTAATTTGAACAACAATTGTTTACAGCCCCCTTAAATCGATCCACTACTCTAAGAAGGCCTCCTCCACGCCGCTAGGCCATACTTCACCACGCAGGCGAGTGCGGGCCAGTACGTGGGGTAGCGCCCAAGGACCGGCTCGTAGATCCGACGTTAGCCGTGGCCGGGAATCAAACTCAAAGCCGATGGGGGGGGGGAGGGGGTTCATAGTGCAGTATGCTAACCACCGGGCCACTGCTCGACCTACACACACACGCACGTACATGCGCATATAAGGCAGAACTTAATGAGCACTATAAATACAGCCGAGCTTGACAACCAATAAATCTTGAACAAATCTTTATTCCCCAGCACTTTAAATAAACAAACTCAAAAGCCTGTTTGAAGACCCCTTGTTCTCCGCAACTTTTATTGGCCTTAAATCAACTCTGCTCCAAACAGCGGCTGTGGCGTGCGGGGCGCCCTCGGCAGAAGAGGTGGCCCACCGCTCCGGCTCGGGTCTGAAGACGTCCGTGGGGAACGTCGGCGGTGGAACGTCGGCGGTGAGACGTCTGTGGTGGAACGTCGGCGGTGGAACGTCGGCGGTGGAACGACAACGGTGGAACGTCGGTGGTGGAACGTCCGCGGGAAAACGTCGGCGGTGGAACGTCGGCGGTGAGACGTCTGTGGTGGAACGTCGGCGGTGGAACGTCGGTGGTGGAACGACAACGGTGGAACGGCGGCGGTGGAACGTCGGTGGTGGAACGTCGGCGATGGAATGGCGGCGGTGGAACGTCGGTGGTGGAACGACAACGGTGGAACGTCGGTGGTGGAACGTCGGCGGTGGAACGACAACGGTGGAACGGCGGCGGTAGAACGTCGGTGGTGGAACGTCGGTGGTGGAACGTCGGCGGTGGAACGTCGGCGGTGGAACGACAACGGTGGAACGGCGGCGGTAGAACGTCGGTGGTGGAACGTCGGTGGTGGAACGTCGGCGGTGGAACGTCGGTGGTGGAACGTCGCCGGTGGAATGGCGGCGGTGGAACGTCGGCGGTGGAACGTCTGCGGTGGAACGGCCGCGGTGGAACGTCGGCGGTGGAACGTCGGCGAAGAAACGTCGGTGGTGGTGAGTCCGTTGGGAAACGACCGAGAGCTTGAAGCTCGCCCTGGGCCCCAACCCCTGCGGAGGCGGCGAGAGACGAGACGAGATGACCCCGCGGAAATCGAGGGCTTCAGTACGCGGCTATTTTTTTTTTTACGCGAACCCCCCCGCCCTTCCGCTTTAAATAAGCGCGTTAGCGAAATAGTAAATAAATAAACATGCGCGCTTTGGACGAGCCGACACTTTTGTCCAACAACTTCGTGGAAAATTAGGAGGGTGAGGTGAGGGGGTGGGAGGGAGGGAGGGAAGTAGCGGGGGGAGGGAGGGAGATAGGGAGGGGGAAATGGTACGAAATGTAACGCGCGACCTACGACCCCGGCGTCACCCCCTCTTTTCGGCAGACATGTGCATGACAGATGTTGGGGCTTCCAGTCGCCGTGCTATTCCATTTCACCCGTAATTTGCATGTTGATGCAAAAGCTTTCAGGAGGTAAAAGCTTTCCGATTATGAACATGCCAATGAACTCAAAAAGGGCCAAAGAAAACAAGCGACTTTCAATCTTCCCATTTTGTCAGGCGGAGGATCCCGGGCTAAAAAAAAGGGGGGGAGGGAGGGGGGCCGGCGGGGCTCTCCCCCCCCCGCCCCCTATTGATGAATGGTCGGAGTGGCGCTCGGCGCATTCCGAAAAAAATCAATCAAGACTGTTACCGCGGCATGCCTGGGAAACAACACACGCACACAAAGAGCTGCCCGGCGGATAACCCAGAAGGGAGAAACGTTCTCTCCCCAACGGTAGAGAAATGGGCCGCTGGGCTGGGCTGGGCTGGGCTGGGCTCGGTGCAGGCGACTTTAACGGGGGCCGCGAGACCGCACGGGAACGGCCCGACGACACGCAATCTAAAGACCCCAAATGATACAAACAAAAGTTTTATGTCGAACGCAGTAAACGTTTACTGCCTCCCAATAAAAATATACACACACGTTGGGGCCCCCTTTTTTCAGTTTTTGTTTTTACTTTACTGGGCGAACGTTCAAGCCCCTTTAACTGCTCCAGAAAAAGACAGCTGTACATCCACGGAGCGGACCCAGGCCTGCCCAGCATGGGGGCCCTTAAACTTGGGTTTCATTTATCTACCACCCGCTGATACAAAAACACATCGTCCACTGTTCACATCATCAATCAGAGATGCACACAATTGGAGAGGGGTGGAGGGGGGGGGTCCTGGAAGCGGTCGGGGGGAGGTGGAGTGGGCTGAGTTGGAGAAGCCGGCTGGGTTGGGAGAGGCGGTGGTGGAGGGGGTTGGGATGTAACGCTGGGGCAGCTGGGTCCCCCCTAGCCCCGCAGATGGTGGGGGGGGGGGGGAGCAGAGCCCTGCCGAGAGGGCCTTCACAATACGAGAAGTGCAAAGTGAAAGCCTTAAAGTATAAGTTTGGGTTTTCCCTTATTCAATAATTTGGCTTCTTGCAGCTGTGACTATAACACGTTTCGGTTTAGTTGCCATGCGACGGACACGATTTGGAGGGCATTTAAACAATGCCATAGAGCTGTTCGTACCCCTTGCGAGCAAATAAGATGCCTACTGAAGTGAATTCAGAAGTAGCTCTGTGGCATCCTCTTTCAAGGCCACTCTTTTGGCACAAGGTAGTGTGCACTGCTCACTTAACAGAGTTCCAGACGGAACTATGACAATGATGCTGATAACACAAATAGGAAATAATTGGGGGAAAATAAACCTGAGAGATGTTAAAATGAAATGTCTCCCTGTTCAAATGAGCATTGGGTGGTGTTGAAAACTGCTGACAACTCTGAGCCAGGAATGGAAATTCCACATTCCTATGACATGTGGCAGTTCATCCAAAGGTCAAGCAATGTGTGCTTCCTATTCGGAGGTTGTCATTTTATCCGCCCTGGAGGGATTATGTGCCCAAGTCAACCTCCCCCCCCACCCGATCGGGATTTGAACTCATGACCTTTCATTTGCGAGGCGAGTGAGTGCTTGATCACAGCACTAGCCAGTCATATATCCATCAGAGTTATTACCAGCCATGGTGTATCCACTGCTGGATAAAAGAAGAACCATCCCTCCACATATCCCTCCGCAATTTCTCATGGTTATACCACAATGCAACAATCCATCTCGGTCCTGCACCGTGAGCCAACTCAATTCACCGCTCCATCTCCTCTCGTTTCATTAATTTGGCTGCGATTCCATCACCAGTCTCGTTCATCTGCCATTGCCCCTTGCAGCGATGATGACGATAATGATGTGCCTTGCCCCCATGTCCTATTACGTTCCTCAACGACCAATACTCGCTCTCGGATTTGCGTTTTGACTTCTGTTCAGTTGTTTACCGTTGGTCTCTCGGTGTAATTCTGAGAACGCATCTCTCTCTCTCCCTCCCTCCCTCAATGCTTCATTGTACACTAATGTACGTGCGTTGAACTTCTTTCGCACTGCACGTAGGCCAACCGTGCTAATCAGAGGTGCTGAAGAACAGCTCTTGTTCCATTTGCCTTGCCAGTGCCCATGTTTTGGATTCAACCTGACATTGGGAAACATTCACCGGATGAAGCTTCTCAAGGCACAATGCTACGAGATTGCTTTTAGTTTTCAAATTCAAATTCAGTTTTCCGTCAGCATTCTTATTTGCCTGTTTAGTCCAATATTTTGATCCCATCAACGTGAAATAATTGCTCTCGGAACGGATACTACATGTTCCAAGAATTTCTGTCCTGTGTCAATCCACTGTGAGATTAAGACCTCCACCATACTGTGCTGGTTATCGAGGTTGTTTGACCGTACTTCACCACGCTGGTCAATGCAGGTTGGTGAAGGCGAAGAGGGGGTGGGAGGAGGAGGGTGAGGTACGGGGACCGGTTCAGATATCACTCACCACTGATGTTAGCCACGGTCGGGGATTCGAACTCAGCTCGCCGAGTTCATAGCACAGTGTGCTGACCACTGCGCCACGGGTCCATTAAGCGTTTGGGGCATTTAAATTCTCAAATTACAAAACCGCCCTGGCATCGACAAACACAACCAAAACTATTTGGTGTAACAACAAAATAAAAAAATAACCGGACTGAGTGTGGTTTTTTTTGGCGGGGGGGGGGGGGGTGCATGGGGAGTGCAAACTTACAAAGGATCATTTATTGTTGATAACTCGACCCATTAAAACAGCGGGTCACTGCTCGGGCGGTCAAGCAAGCGCAAACCGGGGGGGGGGGGGGGGTCGTCCGTCAACTTGGGGGCGACAATGTCCAGAGGGCAGCGCTCTCGGTTCCCCTTAATTATTAATACGTCGGGGGCTAATCGCTGCCTAGGCCGCAGTACGTGGCGCGCCACGCGTGCACCTGTAAGCCAGGTGCAGTGGCCTGTGCCGCCCAGTCGGGGCGGGGTCACGGAGGTCAACCAATCGGCACCCGACAAAAAAAAAACACGGCCAACAAGCCAGGGACATCAAAGAAGGCAGCAGAGCGTGAGAGACCTAATCTGCTCAGGTTCGGAGAGGCGATGGAAGGCGGGTGGTTAGGGGTGGGGGTGCAGGCGATGGTGGAGTGGGCTGGGGGTGGCGGCGGCTGTTGAGGTTTAGGAACGGGCGGGCGGACGAGGAGGGAGGGAAGGGGGGGAGAGAAAGATGGGGCTGGGGGCGATGGTGGGATGAGGGTTCCTTGGCCCCGCACATAAAACGCTGTACATTAACAGCCCGGCTCAATGAAGCCGAAAAATCAATAAGCACTTCCCACGAGTGGGTCCCATCGCCGGGTTTTAAGCGACCGAGCCAATGACGACGCGTGGCACCACGCACGCGGCCCCGCTTGCTCTCCTTCCCATTCCCGTCGTGCGACGGTGCATTAAGGTGCTCTCCGCTCCGTCTAGTGAGCAATTTGTACTCAATATTCATCGGCACATCGTCGTCGTCGTCGGTACGAACGGACGGACAGGCGGGCGCACGGACGGATGACGGCGTTTGGCGGCCGCCAGACCTGGCAGCGGGCGGCGGACTCGCGCGTAGCACCGCGCCACCTCGGCGGCTCTTCCAGTTCGGCGAGCACAAAAAAACCCCGCCATGGAAACGCTGGCATCAGCGGGTTTGTGTGAAGGAATTTGTTTCTCACCCCCCACCCCTCAACCGTTTCCGAAAAAAAAAACGATGACTGTTGACGTCATTGGCCCTGACCGATGTTGGTTCAGTGGCGCCTCTAAGCGGCGTTTGTCTTCCGAGGCCGGGCTCGGCTGGCCCCAGCGCGCGGGCGGGAGGTGGGGGGGCATCGCGGTTCGGTTTTGGAAGCCTTTCCCCCTTTTGTGCCGAGTGAGCGAGTCGGTGACGATTCTGTAGGAAGTTTGGGAATTGGAGGGGGTCAGTAACCCCCCCCCACCTCTGCACCCATTAAATTAATATCCGTGCCTCACTCCCTACCGCTTCGTACCCCCACCTCCCCGCTGCCCCTAATTCCTCAGCATGGGCTGGGCGCCCACTCAAAGTTCAAGTTGAACAGCTCATCGACAGACGATGCTGTTCATGCCACACCACGTGTCACAACCGCTCCCCCCCTTCCTTCTGCCGGACGTCAAAGCAGCGTCCACTCCTCCAGCCTCGTCCCGCACACTCGGGGAGCTCTACACCAAGGCTCTGTGGGTATGAGTGCCCCCCCCCCCCGCCACCACCATAGTAGTAGGTGCTGCTCCCCCCCCCCCCCCCCCTCAACACGTCCCCCACTCGGCATCGGAGTGGCCGTGGTCAAACCAACAATGCCACCGAGCCGAGCCGAGCAGCGGGCCCACAGGCCGCTTGCTCGCAACTCCACCCACGCCTTCACGATCAGTAACTCTGCGCGTGCATCGTCAGGCCCTGCGTGTGGGATGCCGCCGGTTCCTTGGGGTCAAATTGTAAAATGTTAAGTGTGTTGAACTTCTTTCGCACCGTACCGTGGCCAACCGTGCTCATCGGTTGGCCACGCTCTACGGCTGTCTGCCCCAGATTCCTCCCTCCCTTCCTCGGGCTCCGTGCCTATGTAAGCCCATATCGTGGTGGTGGGCAATCTGAGACTGGTGATGACTCCGCTCTAAGCCCAAGCACCTACGTTCGTCAAACACAAGGCAGCCAGCAATTTTGAAGATAGCAGACTGAGGTTGCCCTTCGAATTGCTATCCCTTCCCTTGCCTCTCCCCTCCCGTTCTTTCCTCACTCTCCCCTGGTTCAAACCATTCTGTAATATCTGACAAAGACGGAATACTGGCTGTTTTTGGAGAATTAAGCAAATGGTCGGAGACCGGTTACGGGCAGATCTTAACTAATTTTATTTGTATTCTAGCAGGTAAGGTCCACTGAGCTATATAGCTCTTTTTCAAAAGCAACCTGGCCACAAATCATAGCCCAAGTGGCATATCATGTGGAAATTCATCACAGCCAAAACTCTAAATCATGTTTCTCAATGCAGAGGGAAAAGCCGGAGGACCCGGAGAAAAATTCACGCGACCACGGGGAAAAAATACAAACTCAAACCCACGACCTCCTGTAAACCAGGCGAGGTAGTCAACATCTTGCCAACGTGGGGCCCCAGTTGGGAGGTCATGGCATGTCTGCTGTGCAGCCGATACGGCTGCTAACGGGTCTGGGGAGGGCAGAAGGCGTTGGCGGCGAGGAGTGCGGCGGCATCAACGGCTGCGGTGGCCATGATGACGTCTTGATCCTGAACTAACTAATACAACTCAGACCACCTTGCTCACAAACCTATTCTCTGCTGCTTTCAACTGGAAAACAACAAGACAGTTCAATGCTATTTCGGGGGATTTCGCCGAGTCGTACAACGGGGAAAAGCTTCAGCGTCTTTTAACGTCACTGGCGCACACTTCCGAGTATCGGGTACCAACTCTGCCGGGAGAAACTCGAGTCTACTAAGGGCGTGACCCGTGCCTCGATCCGGCCTCACGGAGTTACGAAACATCCTCAAACGTTCACCAAAACGCTGCACAGCGTCGCCAGTCGGTCCCATCACGCGTGCCGAATGAGCCGCAGCGCGTCCACGTTACCCGCGTAAAAAAAAAAAAATCCGCGTGCGACATTCGTGTTAAATAATATTTTTTTTATTCAAATTTAAGAAACCCACTACATTTTTATTTTATTTAACAAAAACATGAAAGCCGAGAATTAAAGCAGCGAGGGACGGGGGGGGGGGGGGCAAGGCTCTTTGCCGAGTGAGCCGAGAGGATGAGGATTGCCGTTCTGCTAAATCCTAAATTTCCACGGAAGAAGGGGGGGGGGGGGGTAAAACTTAGCGGCCCCTTTGGCAAAGCTGCCACCAGACGAGTGCGGAGATGGCAGCGTGAACGAGGTAAATCCGCGGGATGCGTTTCCGAGTCTCGGGCAGAAAACCGGATGAACTCACCTCAAACATCAAAGCGAGTGGCTTATGCAAACGAAGACCCCCCCCCCCCCGAAGCCAGGCTGATTGGAAGCCAGTTAAAAAAAAAAAGATGAAAGGCCAAATCGCAGGCACCTTTTCAGCGAAATGGCAAACATATTATATAATTTTTGATGGGAATTTAAGCTATTCCAATTTTTAAGAACGCCCTTTGAAAAGTCTTTCACGTTGTTATCAGGTAGAGCGCAGGAGCGTTCTGTCGTCTCAAACTCGGTTGCGAGCGCTTTTTGCCGAGGTCGTAAGCGCACGCCGCAGTCGTTCATGCCGTCGCGGGTTTCGGAGTTCCCTGGGCACGTGACGCGTCACGAATGGCCCTCCAACGAGAAATAATTCGTGGGTTTCCCTGAAATATTGTTCCCCCTTCGTAATTCTACATTTACTGATATTGTCAATGCACGGGTGATATGAAGGCCTCCGTGTGTGCCATGTCAGCCGTGGGGGAGGGGGGTCGTTTGGCCATACTTCACCACGCCGGTTCAACGCACGTTTTCTGGAAAGAGGAGCACAGGACCAGTTTCTGATATCAAACGCCACCAACGTTAGCTCTGGCCTGGATTCAAACTCGGGTCGCCAGGCCAACTGCGCACTGCGTCAACCACCGCGCCACCGTTTCGATCCCACACTTATTGACGCTGTGGTTTAAACTGCGGGAATTTGCGATGGATGTGCAGAAATGTATATGCAAATGAGGTCAGTGATTTAAACGTGAGTAAACTTTCTGCAGTGAAGTTAAAGCTCTAATTATGTCGAAATGACAATTCCAACCTGGACTCAGCAATAATTATTACTATAAACAGTCTTGTACTACATTTTCTAGTAAACAATGAAGACGCACACAAAGGTCACTCGCATAGCCACACCGACTGCTGGGCAAGTGCTGTTAGCGAGCACCTACGAAGGCCGGTACGGCACGTGACAAGCACCACGCTCGGCCGTCTTTGTGTCCCCAGTAGCAATGCTTACGTATTTGAGGCCGAGTCTACCTACGGGAGGCCTAGGACCGGCTCAGATAATCGTCACTGGTGTTGGCCGTGAGCGGGAATAGAACTCGGGTGGCCGTGTTGGTAGTGCGGCTCCCACTACCAACACTACCGCTCCCCCACAACCAAAAGCAAACACGCAAGTGCACGCACGCGATCGCAAGCACAAACACTGCGAGCCGGAATACACAATAACGATCGGGATGGGGAAACAGATTGCGAATCCAATCAAGAGACGCCGCACCTAGGCTGATGTTTTTTGGCAGCGCAATTAGTTTCCCCGTTGGCACAGATGGCTTGTCTCAAATAATAATCCAATTCCTCATCACGGAAGTCGCCAGAATGGCGCGCCACGCCGTGCCGCGCCGATTGCGCCGGGCTAAGCGCAACCGCGGGCGGTGCGTTAATGGCCGCACTGTACTGATGGGTCCTAACGATGATGAAGCCAGTCCGCAGTCTTATTTCAACGCTGCTTGTTGGGACGGCCACATTCTATTCGGTCCTCGTTGGGTTGGTGGCCTAAGTAATAATAATACGGACACACGGTCAGCTCCGTCGGCTTAGAGAAGGCTGAGAGCATTGTACATGCAATGTGTGTCAAGTTCAAGTTGATTTTGTTCAACGGAGTGAGAAATCAAGGGATCAGGTCGGGTCTCATTTGCAAGTCTCACCCGGGTCACCAAAGCGAGAGGCAAAACAGAAAAAAAATCGCTGCTCACACGTATTGTTTGGTTTGTGCACTCTTTTCAATTTATTCTGGAAGGCGCTTGTTGTTGTTGTTGTTGCTCCGATTGCTATTTACTTTATTTGTTATACTTTCTTGTCATGTTGTTTTTTTTGCTTTAGTCATATTGTTGACCCAGGTAACTCTTGCGAATGAGACTCTTATCGTCGTCTCTCGCGAGCTCAAACCGCGTTAAACGAAATCAGCTTGGAACCAAAACGTCAAACGCGACGTGCACAGCCGGGCAACGTGGCTAGCAGCCGTGCCACCCTGCTGTTTGTGGGCGCCGCGCCATCGCGTGTCGGTAAAATCTCGGTGGTGCTGGAGGAGGAGCGACGACGCTGGGGGAGACAGCCACAGGTACGCGACCGGCTCAGCAGAGAGAGACACCTTGTGGACAAGGCTCTCATGACAAAAATCATTCTTTTTCAGGGAGGACACGAAGAATGTAGAATGGAATGGCTTGTGACCAAAGAGCCCCGAATGTGCACCCGATCTCGACAAATCGAGATGTTAACTATCTCACCTGGTATTGAGGAGGTCGTGGGCTTGATCGCGACCCTGACGCCTGTATATCTGGAGTTTGCGGCGTCTCTCTGCCCATGGTCGTGCGTGTGGATTTTTCTCCAGGTCCTCCGGTTATACCCTACACATTAAGAAATATGCATTTTGATTATTTGGCTGCTATACATTTCCACATGATATGCCACTTTTCTGAGCTATCATTTGTGGCCAGGTCGGTTCTGAAAAAGAGCTAATAGCTCAGTGGGCCATCACTGGTAAAATTAAAAATAGTTTAGTTTTAGTTTTAATCTCAAAAGCTAAGCAGGCTCGAACCAGGTTAGTGTTCACCTGGCCCGGTAAAAACGGAAGGTCGGGCCAACTTCGGCTAAAATTGACCCAAAGGTTCCAGCCATGTGCCGACGTTAGCCCAACGTTGCACGATTGTTTACTGGGGGGTGAAGCACCAGAGCCTGCCAGATGTTGTAGGCAGGATACTGCCAGGGTGGCCAGCAGGTGGCAGTGTCTGAATGTCAGTCAACCCCCACATTATGTGCGGTGGGCTTCATTCCAGGTTTTTTTTTCAATTTAATCCCGCATGAGGCCAAACTCTCATGAATGGAATTAGCTAAAAAGCGTGACGTGCAAGCATTCGACCCTGCACGCCCATGAGTAACCACAAGGTAAAGGCGCATCCCTGCAATTTCTGGCTCACGCCACTGCTGGCAGAAGGGCCTCCACTAGAGGGACCTCTAGAGAGGCCCTCGAGAGAGAGAGGGCATTTGGCTTACGCTTTGTGCTTGTCAGACGACGTCTCTGAAGAGGTTGGAATGCCCACACTTTACCCCATCGCACACAACCTGTCGATCGATTAACAGTGGTGGTACACATGCATAATTCAAGCATAATAAAGGTTTTGTTTTGTTTTTGGGGTTACATCGCGTAAATATAAATGTGTCGTCAAGCCCGCCACCACCCGACATGGTCAATTGGTAAGGTTTGTCACGTGAACAAAACGTGCCAATTCGTTACGACTGCAGGACACCGGTGTGTTGGAGAGTCAACCCACATTTACAATTTGAGTACTCTGTGGGTTTACACGCTATTATTATGGAGAGTTGTGGTCGCGAAAGCCGACGTGTTAAATATAATACGAGGACTTACAATCTATTCAAACACAGCAGCCTATAACACCTGTTCTATTCCCAGTGGTCACGCAGTGAAGCATTAATCAGGCACAAACTTGTTTAGCAGCAGAGGGGCAGTGCGACAAAATCCAATGTTGTAATGTACTTCCATGTGCTCAACGTCTTCACCAAACCACGCTCACCCATGTAGCAAAGTACGGTATCATAAACCGGCGTGCAGAGGCATTCATCCAGCAGCAGATGGACGCAAGTGCCATATGTGTACGCTCTAACAATATGCATTTAAAAACCCCAGAAACTATTTTATTTACCAGGTAAAGCCCAATGAGCAATCGGCAATCTTGCAGAGGCAATCTGGCCCCACATCACAGCTCATCGAAGCGGCTATCATCATCACACGAGGGAGTTTATAGGAGCGGCCAAATAATCCAAACGCTCGTTTCTAAATGTCAAGGGCGAAACCGGAGGGACCTGGGAAAAAAATCCAGACGACCACCGCGGGGAGGAAGAGAGAGAGAGAGAGAAAACACGCGAACTCCAAAAACGCAATCACGGTCGCAGTCACGGGATCGAACCCACGGCCTCCTGTCTACCGGGCGAGGGAGACAACACATCCTCCGCCACCGGGCCGCATCCCATTCCTATACCGTCGGCGAACCGTCTTCGGGCGACGACGCTGTGACGCGGGCACACTCCCCTTTTTTTGTTGAGCGGCGACGGGAGAGGCCGAACGTCACCGGCTCCAGCAGATGGCATGAGCCTAAGTGGCGTGACTGCCGCTCCTGCTGCTGCTGCTGCTGCGGCTGCGGCAGCGCAGAGGTTGCGTTCGAATAATCATCCGTTTGGCAGGCGCGGGCAACGCGCCTACGTTCAAGATTCCAAAAGGCGAGGCGAGGCGAGGCGAGAGCTGACCACCGCATTCATCGCGGCAGAGTAAAATGTTTCTGCACCGGAAAAAATAAAAAAAAGATCTCTCTCTTTCTCTCCACGGTTAACCGGGTTGCATCGGGGTTCGCGGTTGTGCCATTGGGGCCGCCCAGTGCGTGTCCGTGTCATACGTTGACGTTTTCAGACCTGTCCTCCTGTAAACTAAAAAAAGAACGGACTGTCTTGAGACTCGGCAAGGCTCTCTTGCGTAAATAAATGGCGTTGTTATTTGGGCAACTCTCAATTTCCTCGGGGTAATAGGGGTTTCAGGGGTGGTTATGGTTAAGCCAATTAGGCGCTAAATCATATTCATCGTTTGTCTACGCAGGATTGGGGGCGAACGTGTTCAGTGTGCCATCTGTTTACAAGCAACTCGCAGTTGTTAAAGTCACGCATGGACGTTTACTCACCGACTGCTTGACCCTCAACGAGTGAGGAGCGGGGAAGAGTTTAACCGGCACCACTTACTTAGTGGGCGTGTTACTATCTCTCGAGACGCATTCACTCCTTTAGCTGCGGTTCCTTCCTCATCATCATCCCTTCTCTCGTCATGACACATCCTGCCCATGCCCGCGTAGATCGTCTCAGCGATCAGCGTGATGTGCAGCACGCATGCATGTGTGGCTTCTCGACGCGTCGTACCGGCACCATGTCCGACGTTTCGTTCCACGTGCCGGGAGCTTCCCCTGGGACTGAAAATCTGGGCAGCTCACGTTCTGCCTTGATTATCCAGCACTGTCAGCTGCTCCTGCTGCTGCCATTTCCAGGTGTTGACCCCGATTGGCTCTCCGACGTTCGCCGACCGCCACCGTTGTTTTGCTTTGCCTGGTAGGACACAGCGGTACCCGGAGGAAGCTCACCACTCGTGCATACGAGGGAGGTGGCAATCTCTAAAAATGGAAAAAAATAAGCTTTCGACTCATTTTGACGAACGCGCGTTTTTCCTGCAGCAGGCTCGTTTGTATCGTGCTTTCTTTAGTTCGTTTCATTCCCCGTAACACCACATCGCAAAAATAAAAATTGAATTCCATATATCCAAGGCAATTTGAGCCGCACTTGCAATAACAGCGGCCATATAAGTAACGTCTCTTCCTTTTGTGTTATCTAACGCACATACATCATCCACCCACCGCTAGGCATTAACGAATTGAAAATATCCATTTTCACCGGCTCAGCAGACTTTCCCCGGCAGCATTCTAATGACGTGCGACGCGGTAACGACGCCGCGCTTGGCTGGGCACGTGGTCGGTCGCGGGGAGAGCCGAGAGAGAGAGAGAGCTCCAAATTGAGGGCACTGCGAGCGCGGAATGAGCTTCCGTCGCCCCGCCAACGGGAATGGCTTCCGTCCACAACCGCTCCCTCACATCTTCGCGATGTTGCGGCGGCGCCGAATTCATCGCCAATACACCCGGCGACGTTCCGCCGTTCTCAGAAGAAACAAATGAAATGGCCGATGGATGCAGGACGCGTCGCGACCACGTGCCAAATTACCGCCGACAGCTGGGAACGGCCGCATTATCCAACTGGACGAGCCTTGCTGGAGGGCGAAACAACAATAGGGCCACATGGGTTTGAGCCGGTGGCCCGCGCAAGGCTGACATCATTGCACGTGCAATTTTGGTGGTCGCATGACATGCAGGCGAGGCATATGGAGGCGAGTCGTGTATTTTAAACTATTTAACAAAATAAATAAACTAAAAAATGTTACCAGGTAAGGCCCACTGTGCGAAATATCTCTTTTTCAGAAGTGACTTGGTCACAAATAAGAGCTCAACGGAATGGCTTATCACGTGGAAATTTAGAGCCGCCAAATACTCTAAACGCACGTTTCAAAATGGAGGAAAATCAAAGGGCCAGGAGAAAAAATCCACGCGGCCACAGGGAGAGAGACACGCAAACTCCACGCACAGTAGGCATCAAGGTCGGGATCGAATCCACGCCCTCCTGCATACCAGGCGAGAGAGTGAACATCTCGCCAACGTGGCGCCCACCTTTTTTCTGCCGTCGCTAAATTCGTTTCCGGCCGGCACGCGTCCTCCCCGCGCGATGTGTTCTGCATCATTTTTACGGCGAGCGTTGAATTCGAATATCTCCGCCGAATGTAAATATATCGGCCATTACAGTCGGACGGAAAAAAAAATCATTCAAATTACCGCATTCAGCAAGAAATGCATTTCATTATAAGCCACACATTTAGCGTTAAATCAATTAAGAACGAGACGTTTCAACACATTGATTTATCAGAATTCTCAAAAAATATAGGAATTGATGTTGTGTCACCGCAAGCCTCAAATGGTTTTCGGTAATAATGCCTGATTAACGTTTTCCCCGATCCTCCAAGCCTTAACATCCCTCAAGTCAAACATCACGCGCGTGATGCGCTCCCGAGGCAAACGACAACGGCCGTTAGCGGCGGCGCACGAGCACGGCCGGCAACGGGCGAGGTTCGCCGGGGGCCCCGACGGGGCTCCCCCGTGCCGTTTGCCCGCGCCGCGGGCCGCGCCGGGGAGGACTGTATGTACGCAAGCCAACTAGGCAGAAAGGGCCGGTTAAACCTCGGCCGCCCCAAATCCCGCGGGAGGGTCATTTTGAAGGCGGCCCGTAAATCCCGCCGTCGCGCCGAAAGCGGCGGGCGGGCGGGCTTGAGGTGCAACGCGCCGAGACCGACGCAATGAGAAGCGGAATGGGAAAAGTCCAACGAGCTGAGACAGTGGCAGGAAATGAAAAATCATCTGAGCAGGAGCTGCCTTTTTTTTTCGGACGCTCCGTCAAATCGGGACAAATGAACCCGGCTGAGAGAGACCAATGTTAACCGTTTCGCCGCCAAAACGCTGGCTCTCGGCGGGCCGGCGCGTAGGCCGCTCGAACCGTCGCGCTTGTTTCTCTTCGCGGGGGGGGTTCAGACGAGCCGCGTGCGGCCACACAGGCCGGCGGAGGGAGAAGGATTGTGGAGGGGAGAGGGCCGAGGGTCGGCTCCCACACGCGACGGGAGCGGCAGTCGCGGGAGCGAACGCGAGGTCGCTCGGCGGCGCCCGCCCGCCCTCCCGTCGTCGTCGTCATCGCTCGCGGGGTTAATCTGTATCAATCTGGACAAAGTGACACAATTGGATAAATCTCCCCCTCTTCTCTCTGCTGAAATGAGTTACTGCGCGCAAGATCTGCCAAAGTGTCGTCCCGTAATGACCTTCCGCTCGGGGAATCGGGTTGGTTAGAGGCTCCACTTTAGTTCCGGAATTAACTCCGGCGCCGTGCGCCGGAGACGCGCCTGTCCCCGGCAGAAACGAGCCGATGATGAACGCCCAAATTGGGGTTGCGGCGTCGCAGCCGCGGATCGCCACGTTCGCCCTCTTGAACCACCCCCGGCGTGCACAACGCTCCCCCCCTTCCCCTCCCCTCAGCAGTCTCCAAGCTGACAGAGCTGACCGCCGGGGACGTGTTTCACCCAACACCGTTCAAGTTTCCTTTTTTGCTTTGCGTCCGAAAGACGGACAATGATGGCGACGGCTCTGTGGAGGTCTTCATCCAGCATTGGATCGATCATGACTGATGATGATGAATAGCCGTAAAAGAGCAATGGGAGGCATCTCCAAATGATGTAAAAGTCACTGCCAGGCTTCTCACTCTGCACGAGACCACGTCACCCCATGATCTGATCCCGTCGCTGGCTTCCAATCCAATCCTGGGTCAATTTCAAGATCACACTCATCATCTTATAGAGCCTCTGTGCACTCACTCCAGCCTATCTGTCCCCTCTCATCTCACTCTACACTGCTCCACCACACACTCTCCTACCTTTCCCTTCTAATCTCACTCTACTCCCTTCCATGCACTCTCTTACCTCTCCCCTCTCATGTCAATCCACTCCCCTCCATGCACTCTCTTACCTCTTCCCTCGCATCTCAATCCACTCCCCTCCATGCACTCTCTTACCTCTCCCCTCTCATCTCAATCCACTCCCCTCCATGCACTCTCTTACCTCTTCCCTCTCATCTCAATCCACTCCCCTCCATGCACTCTCTTACCTCTTCCCTCTCATCTCAATCCACTCCCCTCCATGCACTCTCTTACCTCTCCCCTCTCATCTCAATCCACTCCCCTCCATGCACTCTCTTACCTCTCCCCTCGCATCTCAATCCACTCCCCTCTATGCACTCTCTTACCTCTCCCCTCTCATCTCAATCCACTCCCCTCCATGCACTCTCTTACCTCTCCCCTCTCATCTCAATCCACTCCCCTCCATGCACTCTCTTACCTCTCCCCTCGCATCTCAATCCACTCCCCTCTATGCATTCTCTTACCTCTCCCCTCTCATCTCAATCCACTCCCCACTGAGCACTCTCTTACCTCTCCCCTCTCATCTCAATCCACTCCCCGTCATGCACTCTCCGCTCCAGTAACTAAGGTTTTCTGCTGAAGCCATGGGCGGAGTTTTGACACCTTTATTTATTTCGTTTCAGTAGTTTACAATTAAGATTGAACAAAAATATTGTATGCACCCGCGATTCCTAATATGAGGGACAAAGCGAGCCCCCCCCCACCCCCCCAAATATAGACGTCAAACTCCGCCTATGGCTGAAGCCCACACTCAACCTTCGCTCAGCAGGAGGTCGCCCATTCTCTTGTGCTGCCCCCACTGTCTGGCACTCCCTTCCCCCAGGCATCCGTGCTGTCGACTCCCTGCCGCTGTTCAAGTCCAGGCTCAACGCAACCCTTTTAACCTCGGCCTAGGATCAACTGCCTCTTGCACTCCATAAACTAAACATGCCCTCTGTTTCTGTGCAGCATCTTGAGATGCCATTACAAATTAGACGCTAAACGACTTCCAAAGTGCATCGTTTTGTATTTTAATTGCCGCGCGGAGGAAATGGCTTCCAAATTTCGAGTCTGGGTGGCACACCTGCGCTCTGCACACACACCGAGTGCACACAAGTGCTCGCCAGCCTCCTGCAGGGCAGCTCGAGGCCAGAGGCATTCATAAAATTATTTATTTACGTCCGCGGTTATTTATTATTCATTATTTATTTTCGTGTGCGCACAATCGCGCGCGGGGTATGGTCCGCTCACCACGAAAGGGACGGACAGGCAAGCGGGCGGGCGCACGCGCGCACACCGGCGTGTTTGCGGCGTGTTTGCGGTGTGCCATCGTGGGCCGTGCACGTTGCCGGGTGAGAACTTTTCTCCGGTTCGCCCACGGGAAGAGAACAAAAGATGCTTGGGTTGCTTCACTTTCATTTCCCTTCTCATCCTCCTTCTTCTTCGTAAAGAATCCTTCGCTGAAACTCCGCACGCGGCGTCGGGCGACTGAAATGTGGAGTTGAGTTTTTTTTTGGGGGGGGTGGGGGTGGAGAGGAGTGGTGGGGGGGGCAGGGGGGGGTTTATCAGATTGCACGGCTCGAGTGCGGTGGCAATTACCACGCGCGGAGCTCGGCACGGAGGAGGAGGAGGCATACGGCTCGTCGCTCGCGCGGCCACAGCGCCGGTTCCGCCGCGATTTAATGTCAGCATGCGGAGCGGCTCTGCCCTGAACAAAGAGGACAGCCTAATCACTTACACACTTGTTCGCTAATCGGCCTAATTGCAGGACAAACCTTTTCAAAGTGCTCACTTTTGCGGTCGTGCAAAAATGCACGTGTGTGTTTTTGCGTACGCGCGCGGCGCAGGACGCGGGGACAATGTCAAGGTTTGTACGGGGGGGCTGGCGCGCGACGTTAGCGCCATCGACGCATCCAGCTACGGCCAGAGAGCCGAGTTAAGGGTGGCAGAGTGGTGGTGGCGCAGTGGCCTCACGGCAAGAATGACTTGGATTAAATTCCAGATTCGGGCGCCTTTCTGCGTGGGATTTAGTATATATTTTAGGCTCTCTTCGCCTAATTCTAGATTTGAAGCTTTCATGACTGCAAGGATTCATACTCTTAGGCTTTTTCGGTAAAGTCACGTAGGTAAAAAAAAAATAAGAATAAAATAGAATAATAAATGAAAATAACTCAATTCTCTTCACCTCTTGTGTTATCCGGTATCCTCCCATAGCTAACAACAAAAACACCCCAACACACAACGTAACTGGCATCGGCCAAAAACATCGCAATGCTGAAAAGTTACCTGCACATCACTGAATTCAGATTACATACACAGCGACAGTCCCCCCCCCCCCCCCCCCCCCCCCCCCACTGAAAAAATCTGCCAGGATCGTCCTGAAAGAGAGTCGGCGAGGTTTTCCTGTGGTTACACACAAAATTAATAGAGTTTAAATGTATTTAAATGGAACAGTTCGCTGAGCAAAGGCCCTAAGGCCTATAGCGTAATGCGGCCCATAACTAAGAGCCTAACAATGGTAAAGAAAGATTTTTACCTGGACAATCTCTGGAGGTGCAACATCGTGCATGCAAGGATGTCCAAGGCCGTCACGTGACCCCATGCACAGCAAGCACATAACGAACGCACGTACAGGCATTTAAAAATCTCTCACTCAAACCGCACAGCGGTCGCGGTTTGTTTTTGATCGAGAGCACCGCATGCCTTCTCCCGCACCTATGATTAGCACGGTTGGTTACTACGTACGGTGCGAAGGAAGTTCAACAAACATGCATACATGCCGGGGCGTCTTGGGAGCGCTTTACGTCTCATTTTCGATAAGGGCACCCCCCAGTGGCAGCTGTCCCTGTGGGCACAAGGTGACTCGGTACCCGGCCTGCAAAGGGAGCATTCGTCTGCGTGAAATCCACATTGGAATTCTTAGTTCAAACCGTCTTCATGCAAAGTCAAATTCCTTTGCTACGGTGTCAAGAGAACTCGGGGCAAGACGGACGAAGGTGGCGCGTGTGAACATGAACACCGCAGCCACACCCCCCACGTTGAACCAGTAGTGCACGCCAGCGGTTAACATTGAGGTGCCTCGATTACAGATGCATGTGTAGTGACGCGCTCGGAGACACTAGGAGTAGGAGGCACTCTATTTATTAACAGCCTTCACAAGCTACAAGGGATCACTACAACTCCCAATCAGGACAGCTGGCAGACTGCCTGGCTGACGACGCCGAGAAGGTGAAGATGGCGACGAAGACTCCGGCAGCACGACGAGGGGATCCCACTCACAGCGACAGCCCCAAGTCTTCACTCGGGGTCCCCTTTTATCCTCCCGGCGTGGCCTCGCTCCGCCCTAGCCACGCCCCCTTCTAGAACCTACCAGCGGCTTCCCTCACGTGCCCCCTCTGTCACTTTTCCCCTACATCCCTCTCTCTGGCTTGTCATGTGACCTGCTGTCAGTCAGGGCTGCTGCAACTGCAGATCCCCTTCTCTGCCAGCAACCCGCGCTATGCTACGCAGTGACCCATTCCATGTCACTACACATGGACAACAAAATAAATGAGCCAACGGAATGCCTCCTTACGACGAGATATGCGTCTCGCTGCCAACGCGCGCCCGGTGTCAATTCATTTACACGCATCTCAGGATCAGAATCTTTATTTGCACTGGAGGAATCCGACGAGCTATGAAGCCCTTTTTCGCAGATGTGCAGTGGTTCAGATGTCCAGTGGTTTAAATCTGGCCTTGCGCACACACACACGCACACCTTCCCAATTATAATAAGGCAGAATACAGGATCTATATTTTGGGGGGGGGGGTGGTGTGGATGCTCTCAAAATCCGAGGCCCTAGGCTGTAGCCCCTAAAGCCCCTGCGGCATTAATCGGGCTCCGTCTAAAGGGGGCGGCGGCGGCGGTGGTGGTGGTGTGTGCATCCCACACGAACTGTGGCCACGTCGCGCGCGTGACGGGAACAACTAAAATCTTAAGTCGAGTCTGAAATTGCGTTATTCCCACGATGATTTTGGTGCTTTGATTGGGAAAGTTAGAAAAAGAAAAAAGAAAACAACCTAAACCTACAAATCAGCCATCGACGAGAAGGAAAGAAAAATAGGGCAGTTGTGCGAGCCGAGAGAGTCGCTTTTAATTCGAAACACAAGTTGAATTAAAACACATCCACGAGATTATTGTTAAATGACCTGCGAAATTGCACCACACGAGACAAAAAAAAACACCTGTAAAAAAACCAACAACCTTTAAACGCATAATCTTTATGAAATATCGTCTGTCGACACGCACGCGCGCATGTATGTGCATGCGTGCATGCATGTGCATGCATGTGCGTGCATGTGTGTGCATGTGCGTGCATGTGCGTGCATGTGCGTGCGTACGTGGGGAGGAGTGGTAGTGTAGCGGTTAGCGCGCTGCCCTACGAACCTGGCGACCCGGGTTCAATTTCCGCTCACGGCCAATACCGGTGACGATTATCTGAGCAGGTCCTGGGCATCCTCTAGGTCAACTAAGCCTTAAATGAGTACCTGGTGCGGTGTGTAAACATCGCCACTGGGGATACAAAGTGGCTGTACCGCCCTTCATAGGTACTCGCTAACAGCACTTGCCCCTGCAAGTCTTAAGGCTATACCGGAGATCTTTGTCTTTGTGTGGAGGAAACCCACACAACGCTGCCTTTCACCCGATGGAAAAATGCACTTCTTTTGTGCTGTTAATTAAATGATTGATTTCTGTTTTTGTTAATTTGTGACATTATTATTATTATTGCTGCTGCTGCTAAAGAAAAATGCCCGCTCCGTATAAGCAGTTTTAGCGACGTCAAAGCTACACTGAGCTGAGAAGCTCAACTTTAAATTCATAGCAACTCTTTATCAATCCACTGCCGGATGAAGGTCTTCCAAAAGCCAACGATGGTGATGGGGATTGTTTGACCATACTTCACCAAGCTGGTCACTGCGGATTGGGGAAGGTGGGCACACAGAACGCTTGAGACGTCATGCGCCACTGATGTTAGCCGGTAATCAAACTCAGGTTGCTGGGTTCGTAGCACAGATGGACAGCCACTGATAAGGATTTTTTTTTTATGCTAACTAAACTATAAAAAAAATCCTAGCAACTATTTTATTTACCAAATAAGGCCCACTGAGCGACATGGCTGTTTTTCAGAAGTGAACTGGCCACAAATTATAGCTCAACGAAGCAGCGGCTCATCATGTGAAACTTTCTAACAGCCAAATACTCTGAACGCACGTCGATTCTAAATGTGGAGGGAAAAACCGACGCGACCATGGGGAGAAAACGCAAACTTCAAATATACAGGCGTCAAGGTCGGGACTGAAACCACGACCTCCTGTATATCAGGCGAGGTAGTTAACATCTCCTTGCCACTGTGGTGCCCTAACTGGATTTACTCAGAGCTTGAATGGAACCACATGAAGAGCGTCCGAGTAAAAAAAACACAGATTCATGATGTGTATTTAACAATTATGATTTACAGCCACTTGTAAGTGCACTTCTCGATGATGGCCCAACCCAACAATGTTTCCCGTCACATGTTTTCACCACACTACACCACGCTGGTCAGTGCGGACTGGTGAAGGGTTGATGGATGAGCAGTGGTGGGTGGGGGTTGTGGGAAGCGGTAGTTTTGCGGTTAGCGTACTGCGCTATGAACCCAGCGACCAGAGTTAGATTCCCACTCATGGCCAACACCAGTGACGATTATCTGAACATGTCCTGGGCCTCCCCTAGGTCGACTCAGCCTCGAATGAGTATTTGGTGCGGTGTGTAAAAATCGCCACTGGGGAGACAAAGGCGGCCGGGTTTGGTGCTGGCCACCCAATCCCTCATTGCCATGACGGCCTTAATAGGTGCTCGCTAACAGCACTCGCCCCTACAGTCTGTTAAGGCTATACGGGGGATCTTTGCCTTTGTGCTGGGGGTTGAGAATCGGTGCATGTGACATTGACCGCCGACTCAGACTCCAACTTGACCCCTGCCGACTTACAGCTCCTACTCAATTCAAATCCACACCGAAAAGAGAGACCCACTTAGAGGTGGACATAATCAAAAGATGCGTCGGGCACTCAGTTTGTTTACTGAACCAAAAAAAGTGAAACGAGGAGGGAGACGACTTAAGGGCCCGGGCCGACCGTGAAACTGCAGTCAAGAAAACGCAGCGGGCGAGAAGCACCGAGGAACCGCAAGCCGCGCAGTCGAGTGCTTCCCGAACAAATAAACGTTGCCTTTCCAAACAAACCCCGAGGCCGCTGGCCCTGGGAGCTCGAAGAAGGGGGCCCGGGAGTGAGGTCCGTGCCGGGCGCTGGCAATTACACAAACCGGAGCTTTGTTATTTATTGTTGCAGTTCGAGACGCCCGGAGTCGCGATGATCGCCCATGACAGAGCCAAACCAAACAAGCTAATTGCGGACCGGCGGTGATGAATGTGTGGAAAATTCTTTTTGATTTCCGATTTTTTTTTTGCTTTTTGAAAAGCCGGGTCGAAGCGCTGATTATTTCATGACGGTTTGACACGGCAATTTGAAGTTGGCTGGCAAATCAGCTTCGCAGCGCCAGCGACTGAAATAAAAAAAAATGTAAATTATACAATTATTAGGCTCTTAGTTTGATCGGCTTGCTCCGAGTTGCGCATGGTCAGGGCTGTGGGGAAGTAGGGCCCCTGCAGCACAACTATGGCTGTTATACCCGTGCCAGCCACACCAAAGACAAAGATCACCCGTGTAGCCTCAACAGACTGTTGGGACAAGCGGTGTTAGTGAGTAGCGCCTACGAAGGCCGGCACGGCACAGCCACCTTTGTCTCCCTAAATGGCGATGCTTTTGAGGCTGAGCAGGCAACGGTAGTCTTGATTGGGGGGGGGGGGGGTGGGAGCCAGAACACCAAACAGGTTGAGATCCACCGAATGGCCGGCAATGCCCCTGCGAGACTCACGCCGACTGCCGTGGCCGCCCCAGCACCGCGCCCCCCACGGCTACAGTGACCCCCCCCCCCCCGAGAGCTTTAATCCCACAGCTCCTTTCACATGCGGGGGCTCCCCCCCCCACCCCGCTCCAAAAGCATTCCAACCCCTTAATGTACAAAACACATGCAACTAATCCTATTGAATTCCCGGGATCTGAGGCGGCCGGGTGACTCTGAGGTCAGAGGGCTGAGCTAACAAGGCTGATGTTCTGGGTTCGAATCCGGGCGGGTTTTCGGCAACTGCCTGTGGTTAAACCGAGTTCTCAAAGTACAGCGAGCTGAAGGGCTGGTCACACTGCTTGACTGCACACAAACGAATTCGGATAAGTTTAGATTTCCACGCAATTTAGCGAAATTCCAGCTCTGAGAATTAAAAATGTATTTGAACACCGAATATTACTTTCCAGAGTTCAAATTTGTGGCGGTTTTGGCTGCCTGCACATGCATCTCAACATGAAACGTCTGACCCACCCACAACAGCAAAAGGCATTGGCCGCTAAGTGGTGGTGCCGTCACCAACGGCGCTTGTGCCAGGCTCGGTGCACTTTGAGGCCATGTGAAGTGTCGAAGTCTCACTGGGAGGAGGTTATGGGACCCTGGGTGCTTTGAGTCGACTGACTCAGATGGCTGGCAGATGACCCACAACCACCGCCCTGCCCTCGACTCGATGGTTGTGCAGAGGTAGCCCAAACAGCAGCACAGTTTAACTTTTCTTCTTAATCCAGAAAGACAGCCACAACTGCGAAATGTCGAACCGCTCAATACGTCCGTTCTGATGGAAATATAAAACCAATTTATTATAGGTGGCTGTAAAATTCCACATCTCCTTTCATTTTCAGCATGGCTCATACAATTGCTGCTGCCACCTTCTGGTGGACGGAACCAATGAGATGCATGCACCCCCCCGCTCGCCCCCGCCCCCCCCGAGTTACCACGGAGAATCACCGAGGGGGCCTCCATGCCAGCTGCACCCCCCCCCCCCCCGCGTAGCCTCGAGCAGATTAGGACCGTCGGCGGCATCCCTGGGATTTGCCCACAGTCTCAGAGCCAAGGCCGTCACCACAACGCTACTTGAATGAAAAAAAAACCGCACTAAATAATCGAGCTCACAACTGCTTTATTTTCTTGAACTCCACGAAAATATAATTTTGGCGATGCACACACGCTTCGGGTTATTCTTCCCCGCTATGGTTAGAAGATTATCTCTAATTCGTTTTCTGTTAAGAGCTCGGGGCTCTGGCGCATAATATCGGATAATTAAAGGTCTAGTGAATTAATAAATTGGGCCGTTATTCACGCTAATGACTGTTGCAGTAAATGATAGGACCATAACCAGAAGGTTAGCAACACACAGGGTAATCTGAGGAGCAAACGACACCTTCTGAGAACCTAATGAGATTTCTCTCGCAAAACCCAATTACATTTGTTAAATTAGAGGGTTGTTAAATATTCAGCCCAAAGATCTCAACAGGACCACTACGGCTTACCATTGCAAAATGAATAATTACTTTAATAACACGAGCTGAAAATGAGCTAACCCAATCCACGGAGCCGTTTGCATACCGGATTAGGAACTTTAGGGCCGCAGTAATGAGACGTCACTTAATCTCTCTCTATATTTTTTTGCAAAAGGACTCTCGAACGAAAATAAAATAAAAGTTTTTGGTTTCCGCTCAACTCACAACTCGCGCCCGTGTTTCTGCCTCATCCAACAGTTGTTTTTACTAAACGCTTTCAGAAATTCAAGAAATTATGACGGGCGGGCGGGCGGGCAGGCCAGTGGCTCGCCCGATTATTTTGCTCAAACCACTCACTCCTGACCCGATCCCTATGACGCACAGAGCCTCGCTTTTCAGCTCTGCGCAAAATAAACCTCCAGTTTCTGTAAACAATGAGAAACTTGTCCGACAAATAAAGGTATGAAGGCTGGAAACAATAATGACAATGCAATTATAGACAAAATGTAGTTTCAAGGCAACAAATGCATGATTGGGCCCATAAGACCCGTCCCCCCCTCATGCCTTGAAAGTCGTGTGACATCACCATACTGGCGCAGAATGGACGCAGGCATGTTTAACACCTCTTTTTCCACTGTAGAAACAAGCAGGGCTAAGGGGCCATGCCAAGCAAGCCTGGCGCGGGTTCAGCAAGGCGCCGGGGTTGTTTTTCCACTGCAGAACCCGAGCCGTGCCACCGACGTCGCCTACCGCGAACGCTCAAAGTCAGCGTTGCACGTTCGAATGTACCAGACTGACGCCAATGTACAACCAAAATGATTTATTGACCTCACTCCTGGACTCAGTGTGCTTAGTCCAGAGCCAGATGCAGATGTCTCGTGAAGGCCTGAGTTTCACGGCTTCGTTCTGGCTCAACCTGGCAGATCGCCAATGGAGAACCACCCCGTAACTTGAGTGGCCCCGCGTTGCCTCGGCACAGGTGTGCCAATGGAGTCAGTAATTCGACCGGCAATTTACAAAGTGTCAACATTGTGGCCATTTCATTGTATACAGTAGGAGCAGCACCAACAGCGGCGGCAGCAGCAGGGCAGTGAGACCTCGGACTAAGTCAGCTGGCGTCGCATGGACAGCGGAAGACGACCTGGTGTCAGAGGGACGAGGCAACCCCGTGAGGAATCGTGTTTACAGCGGAGGAATTACCGGCGCCATTCCTCCTCGTCGTCGGCAGAGGGCATCAAACTTTGCGCCGGGGGGGGGGATTGAGAGGGGGCTGGGGGAGTAGAGGGGGGGGATGGGGGGGCAGCGGTTTGCTGCCTTCCTGGCAGCTGGCAGACTCTGGCATATAACACGTGGAGACAGAGTAAATAACAAGTTGCCCGTGTGTGTGGGGGAGTGGAGATTGAGGGGGGGGGGGGTGGCCCCCACCGTGTGCAGTAGATTTTGTTTGCTAAAATGACTTATTAATAAATGTGCACAATATAAGGGCCCGAAACCAAAACTGCCACCGTGGAATTGCCCAAGAGTAAACAGCGCACGTTTTGAATCATTTATATATAGAAAAAAAATGGATTTCTGTAAGCCAAACGCGTCGTATAATAACAACGGCCGCATGGCCCTTATTACACCCGAGTCTTTTACGTTCGCGTGCATTCTCAAACCGTGCAAACGCCACGATCGCACCGCAGAGCGTCGCGCAAAAAAAGGAAAAAAATTATTGGTGGTCCGAAGCGGAATAAGAATGAGCTTGCTGAAATATTAATACTAAAACAGTGCCTCTTTATTCGCCATAATCCATTATTGTAGATTGTTTTAAAGACATAAAATGCTCCGTGCAGGTCTGCATTGCCCTGTACTTAATGACTACTGTCCATCAAGGCTGACACAATCGTTTATGGTTGCGCGCATGAAATGAGTTTCATTACTTAAAAACTCATTTCCAGCTGTAGGGCCAAGACAAGCCATTTATTATTCTTCCCATTAAATAAAAATAATCGCTCCAACTGACCGGTGAAGGCGATTAACCAATCAGCGAGCGAGCACGCTACGCCAGCACCGAATAAAGTACTTGTTAAAGGCCAGTAAACCGCCCCCCCAACCCCCTCAAACAAACGAGGCAAAACAAAACGCGGGAGACGCTGCTGCTGCTGCTGTTGCTGCTGATGATGACGCCGCACTGCTATAACTGTTGCTGCTGCTGCTGGAGGTGTCATTACTTACTGCTCCTGCTTCTGTCACGGATCATGATGCTGGTTGTGTTGCTTGTGCTGCTGCTGATGATGATGTTGGTGCCACTGCAGCTACAGCTGCTGGTGGTGTTGATTGTGCTGCTGATGATGATGATTATACTGCTGATGATGTTGGTGCCACTGCAGCTACAGCTGCTGGTGGTGTTGCTTGTGCTGATGATGATGATTATGCTGATGATGCTGCTGATGATGATGTTGGTGCCACTGCAGCTACAGCTGCTGGTGGTGTTGCTTGTGCTGCTGCTACCACTCCTGGTGATGATGATGCTGGTGGTTATTGATTCTGCTGTTCCTGCCACTGCTGCCGATGATGATGATGCTGGTGGTGTGGAGGTCAGGTTTTGCCTCACCGTGATAACTTGTGTGGCAAGGATGAGTCCCAACGTCACGGACAGAAGGAGCAATCAACGAACGCATCAACCGTGCACATTTTTTTTTATTGCGGGGACGTGATTTGCATGTGCGACAAATAAACCCAACCATCCGCTATGGAGAAAAAAAATTGCGTCTACCTTTTGTAAGGCGGTTTTATATGATTAAAAAAATATTTAGATTACGAAAGAAACTGCCTTTTATAATTCAGACAAGCGGGGATGTTGCTGGCTTATCAGGTGTGCCGCCGAAAAGCAAATGGCCACAGTAGCTCAGCAGTGGCGTTTGTTGGTATTGTTAATTAACAAAGTCGGGCGCCACCTTATATTACGATTTCATTGCTCTGTCTGGGCCACTGGAGTGTGTAATCACGCTGCGAGCTCAATCTGCAGCAGGGCCACCAAAAAATGCCCGCCCCTCACGCACTTAAGTGTCTCCGCGTAATTTGTTCCGCAGTGGCAACATACGTTCAACGTAGGTGGGCCGTGCCATCATTTAAAATGCTCGGGCGCAATGCGGGCATTACATTACACGCAGGACCGCCACACCGTCACGGGAGGTGAGGTGGGGGGGGGCAGAAAAATCGACGAGACCACCTCTCCCCGCCCCTCACCCACCCACCCACCTACCTCCGCCCTACAATTTGCCTGGAAAGCGTAAGAAGTTTGGCAAAAAAAACCCCCAAAATTATATCATTTACATTTCCAGCGAAGCACGCACCATCCTTCACGCGGCGCGCATTTCCTTTACGACGAACGCAGAATGGATATTTATCGCCGCGGCACCGTCGTCGGGAAGGCGCGGAGGCCACGCACGGGAGCCGCGCGAGGCATTAGCCATCATTAGAGTCGGCGCCCATGAAACGGGGCCACCGCTCACTCGCGACGCGGCCCCACTCATTTGCCGCGGCGGCGCTTCGTTCGTGGCCGTCTTCCCCGACGGCTGCTCCGCGCCGCTCCGTGCCACGCCACCTCTCCGGCTCCCTCCACCCGCGCCGACGCACAGAGAGGAGGGCCAGCTGAGGGATCCTCAACGCCGCGCGCGGAAAGTTTCGCCAGGAGTTATTCCCGTGCGTAATTCAACTCGTGACATTTTAAGGATGTTTTTTTTTGTCATGACTATAACCCTCCACCACCCGACAGAGTCAACCAACGGGACTTTCGGCGGCCTTGCCCCGACAACGGCCACGAGCGGAGAGCGGCGGAATTGGTCGCACGGAGGGGAGCGGGGGGGGGCCTCATCTGGTGAAGCGGCCGAGCCGTCGTGCTTCCAGACGCGCTCTCGCTCGGCGCATCCGGCAGCACCGGCCGGGGCAACGGGGGGTGGGGTAGTAGGGTGAGGAGCAGGGAGAGCGATTGATTTGTCATTAACGCTCGGCCGCACGATGCTCACCGCTGCAGGCACCGCCGCGGAACAACGTTCGGCCTCGAATTGCCCTGCGCGGTGCTGCCCCCCCACCCCAACGTACGAACCGCAAACATACCGATCAAGTTCCCCCCCTCCTCCACACCCCTCTCCCCACACCGCGTGAGAGACGAATAAATAAACGCCCCCGCGTGGCGCAGAACATTGAATAAATGTGTGCGTACGCAAATAGCCTCGCCGATGGATAATTAACACGTGAGTGAGAGAGAGAAAACTGAGATTATTTTTTATCATCATTACTATTTCAAAAGATGTAATGTGCAACCCATTCGCATTACATTTTGGATTCTTTTTTTTTGCCGTGGCTTCTTAAGAGACAAATGGGGTTCCTTTCATGTTTTTTAATCACAGGTCAGCGGCGAGGATGGGGGAGGGGGGGGGCGTACCCCGACGCTCGGTGTGCCTGAGCGATGAACCTCGTGCTCGATTCAGAGCACATCCTCAAAGCACATGTCATCCGCTCCGCCGCCACAAGTGTGACATTTCGACATCCTCTCCCCGGCTCCTAATAAAGACTTTAAAAGAAGAGAAATGAATTATCCGCAGTTCTTACCTCGGATGAAGAACATAAAGAGCGAGCCCCGGAGTGGCGGCGCGGAAGTCGCCGCCGCCACTCTGTGAACCCAATGCGGCCCACGGCTGACATCAGTGGCGAGTGATTTCAAAAAACGATCCTGACCATCTCCTACAACCCCCCGCCCTTCCCTCGTAACCCCTTCACCAACTGACCTTGACCAATGTGGTGAAGTATGGTAAAATAAAAACGCCACGATTGACGAGGGGCCTTCATATATTGGTGGACTGAGAATGATCTGGAAGTCATTTGGTTCTTTAGGATAATTTTTTTTTTATATTATATTTGAAGACAACAACACTGGCGGCAGTAGTGAAGCATTGCCCCCAAAATGTGACGAAATCACTCCGTAGAGCGGCACTTTCGAACACCGACAGATTACTCGCCCGTCACCTCAACGTGACATTTGCCTAGAAGGGGCACGGACGGTGCAGTACGTGGCCTCGAGAAGGACTCATCGTGCCCGCGGGCGAGGCTAATAACGGAGCGGCAGCAGCAGCCACGGGACGAAATGCGTGTCCCAGAGGGACGTCCACCGGAGAGACGGAGCGGCGGGTATATCGGTTCCTCGTGTTCAGTGGGTTGCTGCGTGGTTTGTTGCATCTCGGGATCGTGTGACGGATGGCGAAGGCTTCGGGAGGGCCTTCGTCCAGCAGTGGATTGATCATGGCTGACGGCATAAGCGACTGGTGGATTTAAATAAATAGTTGCAAGCACTGCAGGTGACCTGCACCTTGCATTGGCCGTTGACGTCGAATAATTATCACAGAAGTCCCAGCACAACGTTGGGGAGGCGTTCATCCAGCAATGGATGAACAAAGCGTTGCGATACAATCATTATTATTTAATTGTTAAAAGGTGGGTAGCACTACCGCAGTGGTTATCATACTGCACTTATAAACCCAGCGATCCGAGTTCAATTTCCAGCCACGTGGGGTTCCATATCAGTGGCGAGTCACATCAAACCGCCCTCATAACCGACGTGGCCTTCATTCAGCAGTGGAAATGATCACGACTGATTTTGATGACGATAAACCCGAGTGGATTCGAGAACACACGTGAGTGAGTGACGTCGCCCTAAGCTATTAAACCATTATACTGGTAGGAACCTCCTGGTTACACCAGCCCACAGGGGATTATTGTTTCCGTCCGTCCGTCGTGCATCCAAAAATGGAAAGGGTGGGGCTGGGTGGAGAGGGGAGGGTGGGGAGGGGAAGGGCTGGTTGGGTAGGGTGGGGTGGGGCTGGGTGGGGGGTGGGAGGGTGGGGCTGGGTGGGGAGGGGCTGGTCACCCCGTGGTGCCCTTATAAAACTCAACGTTTAACCTACTCACGCCGGCTTGTGCCCGCCCTCACAGTCGGCCGTTGACCCTGGACATTGACCGAGCAATCCAACGTTCCTACCAGCTCCCTCTGCAGGAATGTGTTGTAAAGTACGTGGGCTTTGAGCAGGACGCGTCACGGCTAGAAGGGATCACATCCGACGGTGCAGCATAATAACGGAGTGGCAGCCGAGGAATGGAACGCGTCCAGGAGGACGTCCACCGATGAGACGGAGTTACGAGATCAATTAATGTGCAGGCGCTGGATGGATTGTTGCGTCGCAGGATTGTGCGAGGTGGCAGTGGCTTTGGGAGGTCGTCATCCAGCAGTGGATTGACCATGGCTTGTTGTCCTTCCCCCGCACCTCCGATTAGCATGGTTGGCTACGTACGGTGCAGAAGACGTTCAACATACATGGCTGATGATAATACGTGACGATAATATTTGTGGGTGGAGCGGTGGCGCAGTGGTTAGCGCCCTATGCTCTGAACCCAGCGACCGGAGTTCGCGTTATCACGGCTAACAGCAATAGCGGCGAGCGATATCTGAACTGGCTCTAGACCTCCACCAAACCCTTTCACCAACCGGCGCCGACCGGCATGGTGAAGTATGCTCAAACAACTCCCACGAAGGGTAAGGCTTGGCGAGGCCTTCATCCAGCAGCGGAATGACCACGGCCGATGACGACGGCGGCGAAACCAGAGCTTGCACTGACGATCGTGATGAACTCCCGCACAGCAACGCTCACTCCGGCAGGGCCTCATGCTCGTGACGCTTACGGCCGTCTTTCCAGACCTCCCAGGGAACCCAAAAAAAAAAGGAGACACAAAATAAGTGGCTTTGTGGTCGTGCTAGGAGGGAGCCAAGACAGATGATTCCATCCCCCGTTTTTGTCCACTCGGTGAAGAATGAATCATTAATAGCTCATCCCTGATTTCACCGCCGGCAAAGTGAAATTACCTAGGCCGACCTCCAGCGGAGTCCTTGGGAAATAAATAAATAATAGAGCCATTACCTCCTGACACACACCTTGTCTTCAAGCCACACTTGCATTGGCCTCCCCATTGATTATTGCGCCGAAATTCCAGCCCACATCACTGGCAGCGCCGGTGTCAGGCAGCCTGCCTCTTGAGTGACGCATTCATCACCGCGCGGGTTTTTTTTTTAAAGATAAGGTTCTTTTATATATATGTGTGTAATAACAGAACATAAAAAATACACGTGTAAAATATGTTGTTAGGTTTAACGGAGGCACAGGCGCACCGCTGCCGTGCGCGTTCGAGACCCCCGGCCACGTCTTAACGGTAAACGTGCCCTCGCGTTTGCATTTCGTAAATCTAGGCAATGCACTGTGGATAGTTAAAACGTGACACGCAACGCCGTTCTTACATCACGGATCAGCCGTCAACGCCGCGCGAAAGGCGAATGCCTTCCATTTGATCTCATTCGAGAGTAAAACATCGCATACCTCCTCGCTTCGACACTCCCCCTCGAAGACGCCAGTGGTGGAACCATCAACCGCATCCCAACGCCAACGGGCCAGTGCGCACGCCTCCTTCACGAAGACATAGGCCCACAGCAGCCCAGACCGATGGACCGGATGAGCGAACCGCTGTAGTCTGCGCTCCTTCAACGGAGGAGGAACCACAAAACTATGCAAACTCTCTCTCCTGAAGGTACTGACATTCGCAAGAAGAGAACTGACTTTCATTTATCCCACTTACTCAAAAAAAGTGGAAAAAAATCTCATGATACGTTTTTATCAAGGCATAACAACAACAATAATAAACTCCCATCGGAACAAACATCGCGCCCAATGAAGCTATTTGTGGGTTGTTGTTAGGCTGCTGCGGTTTCCTCCCATGCGTATAAACACGCATTAATTAGCCGATAACGCCTCCATATAGAGAGGACCGCAGACCTGGGGCGGGCGGTGGGTGGGGTAATTTAGTGCCAGGCCAACTCTTCCATGTGTCTGTGGTTCCTACTGACGCCTCAGAGTCGTTCTCTCTCTTCTAGAGCGAGCAAACACTGCGCAGCACATAACAAGCTGAAATAATTATCATAACCATCATCATCAACATCATCACCGCTGCCACCACCATTTGACCAACCCGCTCTCTCCAATCCACACGTCGGGTGGAGGAGGTCGCACACAACGCTCTGAACCCAGCCGCCCAAGTTTGATTCCTGACCATGGCTTACATCAACGGTGAGTTGATAACCGATCCGATCCTAGGCGGCGCCCCACATTCACCAGCCCGCTGCAGTCACCAGCAGTGATAGAACACGAGGCGGGGCGCGGGGATGGGATGGGAGGCCCACAGCGGATGCGCAACGAGCCGCCAGTCCCGTCTGAATTATTTCGAGACTGCCACTGCGCCGACACCGGATCGCTCTGCGTGCTCGCGCACAGAGACCGCTCGCCCAGGCGAGGCCTACTTAATTAGGACAATGTTAAAATCTGCCAGTGTCAGGGCCCCCCCGCCCCCTCTCCGCGCAATGAATAATGAACAAACTCGGGCGCCACGGCGATTTGCCACACAGATGTGCGACTGGTAAAATTTTAATGGGATGGGCCGAGAAAGGATTGTTTAATAATGTGAAGTGCGCGGCGGCTTGCAAGAAAGCCACCTCCCGAGAACGGGACGCTGGGGGTGAGTAAGTAGGAAAATAAATAAATATCGCATCTTCTGGCGTGCGCTCGCTGTATTGCGGCGTGACAAGTTCCCTCCGAGATTATCGCTCCGGCCTTTTGGGAAAACGCGGCGAGGGCGCGCATCTTTTTTTTTTGCATTTTACGCCGAACGCAGAGAGCACCGCAGCACATCTGGAGGGCTACGCCAATAATCCTCCTCGTTTACGAGGGCTCTCGCAAAGCGAGACAACCCGCAGCGCAGCAATGACAAACAGATGTAATAACGCGTGGGCCACTTTCACGTGTCGTGGTGCCACCGTTCTTGAACATTACGTGCCGCACTTAGCATATACACAAACATCGACAAAGATCCTCCCTCGCATTCGCCTCGATAGACCGCGCTTGCATGCCAGTAACATCGATGAGGGCCGGCACGGCGCAAGAGGGGGAGGTGGAAGGTCAGCATCATGCCCGGCCGCCTTTGTCTCCCTATTGCCGATGTTTTTATACACCACACCAGGTACTCAATTGAGGCTGAGTCGATCTCGGGGAGGCCCAGGACCAGTCCAGATAATCGTCACTGGTGATCGCCGTGAGCAGGAAGTAAACTCGGGTTACTGGGTTTACTCCTCGATATACACACACGCACGCGCGGAGGGAGACATCGGACAGTGATTCACACACTACACATCAATCTGGTGACCTGAGTTCGATTCCCGGCAATGGTTAACAAGTGCAGTACAGTCAAGCAACTAGCTTGACTGACACGGAGTTGGGAGGTCTTCATTCATCAATGGATTGACAAGAGCGAAAACAAATAGTATTACTATTGGCTCACCCCTGCCGACCTCTCATCTCACTACTTCCATCCACTCACTCTCCTACCTCTCCTCTCTCAACTCTACGCCCCTCAAAGCACTCTTTTACCTACCGCCTCCCATCTCAATCTACTCCCCATCAAGCACTCTCTTACCTCTTCCCTCCCATCTCACTCTACTCTCCTCCAAGCACTCTCATCTCATTCTACTATCCTCCATGCACTCTCTTACTCTCCCCTCTCTTCTCACTCTGCTCCCCTCTATGCACTCTCTGCCCCAGCAACCAAGGCTTTCTATTGAAGCCCCCAGTCAACCTTGGTTCAGTGAGAGGTCACTCATTCTCCTCTGCTGTCCCCACTGTCTGGAACGCCATTCCCCCATACTGTCGACTTCCTGCCCCTGTTCAAATCCAAACTGATTGCCTCTCTCTCTACAAACAACTATGCACGCTGTGTCTGTTCAGCGTCCTGAAATCCACTTTGTGTCATACTGCATTATTATTTTAATAATCATCATGCAAACACGCAATAGCGGTACACCCCACGCTTACACAGCACGCGCGTGTGACAATTCCAATGTGGAACGAATTCTCACTCGCAAAAAAAAAACCAGGCGACAACAACGACGGCGCCGCAGCCCGCATAAGCCGGGGGACTTCCTCCACCCGTAATGAAGATCGGAGCGGCGAAATATTTGATTCGGCAAGTGTCACAACAATGCTAATTAGCCGGCAGCAGCGGGCAGATTAATGGGCGCACGCAGGCGCCGCGCTCACCGCGTCGCCCCGACATCATTACTCCGCAACACGTTGACAGATTTGTCTTTTTGCTTTCGCCCCCCCAAAAAAAAAAGAAACCTAGGAGTGGATTACGGAGCGACGGAACCGGCACGGCTCCCCCCCCCCCCCCGCCAGCCGTCCGCACGCTGCCCACCGCTCGAACGATGCCAGTCGGCGACTTCCAGGCCGAGGCATCGCGGCAGCGCGGCGTTTATTGACATTTCCCGACGCTTGTCAACCCCCTTGTGTTTCATTAGGAGTTTTGGGCCTTCCATGGCTGAGCACACCCCTGACAGGTCATTAACTTTCATTACCACTGCAGGTCAGTGAGTAAATTTCATCTCGTGGTGGGCGCCGGCGATGAGGGATGGGAGCCCGGCCGTGTTTGACACATTCATAACACGGCTCGGGCGACATTCCCCCCGCACCACCCCCACCCACCGTTTCAAACGAGATTACGGCGCGCCTCGTCCATTTGCCGCCTTTGCTTTTGTTTTCTGTCCGTTTTTCTCATCATTAACGCTTGCCGGCCGCAGTTGAGAGCATTACATAAAGCGTTATTTCCGTCCGCGTGTTCGTCCGTCCACCCGTCCGTCCACCCGTCCCGTCCGTGTGTAACGGAGGTGCAGGGGGGAGGGCGGGAGGTCATGATAATGCGCGTAAAGACGACGCAAACCGAGCGCCCGTCAGAGTGAGAGAGGGTGGCTCCGACCCGGTGCAGGCGTTTGCCTCGCACGCTCACGGAGCAAGGCCCGATGACCTCTTCCGTCAGCTTCGTTACTTTCCAACTCGGGTTGAGGACGTTAACGCACGAGCTCAGTCCGCTTGTTATCCAGCCCCTGGCTAACCTAAGGCGTGGGTGATATTTGATGAAGCAGTCTTGGGCCTCCCCCCCCACCACCCCCCCAAACACCACCCCCACCCCCCCACTTGACCAATCCGCACTGACCAGCGTGGGGAAGCATGGCACAAAAGCATCTTGAGATGCTCTTGTGTTTAGACACTTTATAATTGATTATTACTATTATTAGAAACCGGCTGTGTGGCTCAGCGGTGGAGCGAGCAGCTCACAAATGGGGAGGGTTGGAATCCTGGTTGGGCGGTTGATTCAAGCCCATCATCTCTTCCTGGGTCGATAAATTCGGTAGAACTTTGTGGGGAAGTCAACCGTGGTTGTCCTACGGACAGACTCGCCCCCACCAAAGCAATGTGGAACTTCCACCAATGGCTCAGGGTTGTGGCTCATTTGAGCAGCAGTGAAATCCCTGTGACTGCTTTCGCAATTGCAAGGCCCACGCTGCGAGTGACCCCGTGCACAGAGTGCTGGATACCCGCCGGGACCTCCGATTAGCACGGTTGGCCTACGTACGGTGCGAAAGAAGTTCAACGCGCCTATGTGAGTGTGCAATGAAGTATTGAGAGAGAGAGATGCGTTCTCGGAATTGCACTCAGAGACCAACGGTCAAAATCAGAAGTCAAAAAGCAAAGGCAAATTTGGGAGCGAGTATTGGTTGTTAAGGAACGTAATAGGGCATGGGGGTAAGGCACATCATCATCATCATCATCGCCGGAAGGGGCCATGGCTGATGAACGAGACTGGTGATAGAATGGCATCTAAAGGGGGGAACGAGAGGAGATGGAGCAGTGAAATAAGTGGGCTCACGGTAAACGGGATTGGATTGTTGCATTACGGTAACCGTGAGGAATGGCGGAGGCATAGCTCTCGTCTTTTGTCCAGCAGTAGATAGACCACGGCCGGGTGGCGGTGCGATCTCTAGAACACGCCCCCCCAGAGATTACGGCCGTGTCAAACCGCGCGATCGCAGCGCCACGCTCACCGACGCGAGCGACCGTCCGTTCGCGAGTAGCACGGCCCCATCAAATGTCGCGTCAAAGGCGGGAAGGCGGACGGACGCCACCAAGACGCGACGCGCACGACGCACGCGCGACGTGACTGCACGCACAAGGAATTTCAGCTCCATCGCGTTGCCGCCGTCACGGCGTTTCCCAAAAGTCCGCCGGTAAAAAAAAAACCCGCACTGAATCAAAAATGTAATGAATAACTCGGTCGCATTTCATGCCACTGGACATCTGTGGAAAAGAGCTTCATAGCTCATCGAATTTCTCCACGACAAATAAAAAATAAATAAAAATTGATTCCGATGCCAATTCTTTAACTATAGCCCTCCACCACCCGGCAGAGTCAACCAACTCAAGTTGTAACGTCGCGGGCTGGATAATTACATCCAGCATCATCAGGTGATAGCCAGGCTATCACGAAGCCGACATGTTTCACAGGAGGGTACAATCCGCCAATAAGGGGTGGTTGCCATGTGGTTTTTACAAATAATCAGCGTGCGATTTGTTTTAAGTTGACAAATTCGGGCTGTAACGCCGATACGCACACGACGCACTCTCTCCATCGAGTGACGTCGCGGGTGATCGTTAACGTCCGCTGTGAAAACAGAAAGCGTGTGGCACTCTTACGGTCAACACCCCTCGCAGTATTAACCGGGTGCGGATTGGCGAACCTCCCGCAACAAGCGGCTCCCGGCGGCACGGCTCGATCCGGCTCTCGGATCCTCCGGCGCGAGCGGTGTTTGGCGCGGAGTTGAGGAGCCTCCGCCACGGCCATAATCACGTGCAGACGGGGAGGATCCAGAGGACCTCATTTGGGCACCGCGGCTTCCCTTCCCCATCTTTTTAATTACACAAAGCCATTAGGAGGGTTTTCGCAAACGTGCCCCAAATGATTTTTCATGCTGCTTCATTAATGCGATCTCATTTTTTCCAGCATGCAGTTAAGACTAATTATCGCGCAACACACTTTTCTGGGCCCGGTAATGGCTGGCGCTGGCTGCCGTCGTAACTATCCGAATTATCCCCCTCAATGGCCCTTGCGCTCACTCTCCTCCGCAGTTATTCTCGCCGGCAATTCATCAAAAAGCGAAGCTCCCATTTTTTTTTATCTATCGGCAGCAGCTCTCGCCGGCGACAAAGAGATTCACGAGCCGACAGTAACGGCGCGGACATTCCTCTCTTTTCTCGCCGCGACGCACGCACGCACGGCGAGTCCGTCAACCCCACGCAATGCCAGACGCCGTGTCGCACGCGGTTGCAGTTTTCCGTACCGTTGGCCCGACGAGCGCCGATACCGACGGCGCCGAGGCCACCGCGACAGCCCGGCAGAGAAAGAGAGAGAAGAGTGGAGAAAGCCGCGGCCGAAGAGGCCACAATCCCGCTCGCGTCGGCGCGGCGGGGGGGCGTGAGGCTAATTCAATCTGCCCGGGGAACGCGCGGTCAAGTCGGAACAACCCAAAATTCAATTTAGCACAAAATCCCGCCGGAGGAGATAACAATGGCGAAATGATAATTGAATGATGTTTTGCGGCAGTGCGACGCTGCCGCGCGGGGCCGAGTCAATAAGCCTCTTCTGTGCTCTGACCTGGACTTGGCATTAGGGCTTCCATTAACGGCTCCAGTCGATAAGGTTACTAACAGAAGGATGCGTCGCCAAGGTGCGCATTGTTCCGCGTCTAATGGCAAAGAAATCATACAGCGTGCGCTCGCTACGTCCGCCGCGGTGCCCACCGCGTTTCGCCGCGCTGGCAATCAGAAATCGTTTGAAAAAAGTGCCCCCTCTCCCCCTCCCCCGCAATTTTTGCAGGGGGCTAAAACACTGCCCTCAAACACCGCGGTCGCCGCCAATCTCCGGACACTGAAGTCAAAGCAAAAAATATATATATATTTGAAGCTGGCTTTTTTTTAATTCCTATATTCCGGAATGATTATCATTAAACAGGGCGACGTGGTGGTCATTTTCGGTGTCCACAAAGCGTGGGCTAATGTTGGTGCTGAATTTACGGTCCGTATTATGGTTTCAGCCGATGCGAAAGTTGAGGGGGTCGGGATTAATGTTTTGGCTGCGGGTGATTGTACGGCATAACCGTAAATCTAACCAAGTCAAATAGAGACATTAAATAAACTATCCATGCAGTGTAATCTCACATGACAGAGCCGCTCGAATTATCACTCTTGGCCTGTGGATTTTCTTTACCAAGTTCCCTCTCCAGGTGGCTTCAATTATTTTCAATTAGCGGCTTCCCAATTGACTGCGGACTTGCAGGCGTTTGTTCTCCCATTCTTCACGCGTCGCTCCGAGGTCCATCGCGGCTAAACTGCGGCAGCGCGGGGAAGGTGATAACACTCGTGTCTCACAGCAAGACGGACCTGGGTTCGATTCCTGACTTGGGGTGCCTTTCTGCGTGTATTCTTCCGCCCTGTTCCGCATGGGTTTTCTCCCAATAGCTGCAACAACAACAACAAAAAACCCACACACAATGTAACTGGTACTGGCCAAACATCCTCATGCAGAAATCTGACTGACAATCAATATATGTAGCTCATATCTCACCACGGTGGCGAGATGTTAACTATACCTCGCCTGGTATACAGGAGGTCATGGATTAGATCCAGATGCCTGTATATTTGGAGTTTGCATGTTCTCCCCGTGGTCGCATGGATTTTTCTCCGGGTCCTCGTTTTTTTTCTCTCCGCATTTAGCAACACGCATTTTGAGAATTTGGATGCTATTAATTTCTACAAGACACCTCGTTGAGCTACAATTTGTGGCCAGGTTGCATCTGAAAAAGAGCCATATAGCCCAGTGGGCCTTACCTGATAAAATAAAAAAATAGTATAGTTATTATTGTGGCTCCCTCAAGCAAATTCCACAAACCAACGACGCGTGCCGGCACGTGCATTAGGCGGGTATCAGAATCTGTATTCATCCAGCATAACTCCGATGAGCTATTAAGCTCTTTTTCAGGTCGGCAAGGCCCCCTCGATGCCAGCTCAGGCACGTTGGCGCTTTGCGGCGTATGGAGGGGCACGCTACACCACCGCATATATAGCGTCGCGAGTTCCGCGCTGCAATTGAATACCGAGTCTATAAAACCCGTCGTTAAATGCAGCTGGAGACCCGGAGGTCACAGTGTGTTCTCCCCTACCGGCCGCTGAATTGCAAGGGCCCATTACTATTAGAGTGTGGATTTTTAGTGGGTGCTGTTATATCATTCGCCAGATTGTGCCATTATCAAGGCCAAAATTCAACAGTGATTATCCATCCACAACACTAATATTGATTAAATGGGTTCTGCCCTTGCGTGGGAGTTTCCATGCATGCCTGCGATGCCGCTCCCCTTTCCTCAAGCCATGCACGTCCCCTAACAGTCGCGCACGCACGTGTGCACGTGCGCACGCGCACGCACATGTGCACGTGTGCACGTGTACAGCCCTTTTGTCGACCCACTGCTGGGCGACAGCCTCCCTGTGTGTTGCTTACATAGCATCAACGTGGGGAGCATATCGGTGCAGTCCAACAAATGGTTTTCATGTATTTCCGTCTGCTGCTGCCCACGCACCACAGCAGGCCCGCAAGCAGCCGATGGTCACCAATCCAAGCTCTATCCAGGCTCCAACTCTGCTTAGCTTCCGAGCTGTGGTCACGGGCTTTTTCCAGCGAAACCTGCTAGGGCTCCGCGAGAAAATGAAGCGAGCGGAGAAGAGGCGGAGTGCTTCTAGATATTCATCGACCCTCGAGATGCCCATAAAGAACGCGGGCGGTAGAGAGGGAGTAGTACAAGAGGTGGCGGGGGGGGGGGCAGCCTTGTAAACACCTGTATTGGCATGGGAGTCTCAAGAGGTGCGATACGGGATCAAGACGCACAAACGACAGCGATGATCGCATTTAAGCGGCCCGTTGCAACACTCAGCCACAGACAAGAGGCTGTGAATGCTTCACTCACGCCAGGAGGATGGCGATCACGACCGTGGCCACGCTTGAGCAAGGAAATCCTCCGTACAGCGTGCGGACGAATAGAAATAAGAAAATGTTTATCAGACAATGGCCAAAGAATTAGTTTGATTCCAAACTCATTTCGCAATTAATTTCTCTCCCTCCCCGACACCCCCCTCCCCCCAGAGCAGATGGTAAAAATGAATTATTTTGTCTCTTGTCAAGAAAATTAACCCTGGAACCTGGCTCCGGTTGGGTCATTAAGCAATGAAAGTGAACAGATGGAAACGGCTCAAACGTTGTTGACGACACAAAGGGAAAGGAGGTTAGCGTCATCATTCACGTCCTTAAACGTCTTCAAATTAGTAGGCGCCCTCCTTCTCCTCCGCCTCCAGGAAACACGCACACACGGAAGCGAGGCCTTCCACGATCACTTCTGGTGGCACGAAAAATGAGCAAGTATGGGTGACCCGTGGCCTCCTCCCATCAATATGGTAGCATGGCCGGCACGGGACCTCGTGCAAGGAGTAAAATGGATGCCTCACCCCTTATTCGGATCCCGAGACTCCTCGTTCGGAGGAAAGGAAGAGGGAGACTTCATCGGTGTCGCTCAGCAGCTGCGGTGGAAGTCACCGCCAAGGCCACGGAGGGGCGTCACAATCGGCAAGGCCTCAGGGTGGAGCTGAAGAAACGTCAATGTCCACCGACAGCGCCCCTCCAGAACTTCTCAAAAGTCGTCAAAAAGTGTCATTCAAGAAACTGTACCAAGCATTACGACGCACACATAGTGAACCGCTACAGGACCCTCATCACGTACCTGGAATCATGTCACGAGACAAATTAATACGTAATAATAACCTTCATCTTACAAAGTGTCTTTCGTATCGAAATCTATCAGTGTTCTACGTAAAAACAAAACAACCTACACGCACAAATATCGAAAAAAATACAATCGAAAGACAGCAAAGGACACTCATCATGACTACATTTAAAATGCAGTTGTATGTTGAACTTCATTCGCGCCGTATATGTACGTGATAATTGTGTTCACAAGGCAGGTAGCGTCCAATCAGACTCCAGTGACAAGCCAATGAACACAAAGAAGTGTTACCACACACACAGAGTCAACTGGTAATTTCTATACCTCGTGACCAAGTTGCCGAGTCAGAGCAGCTTGGCACAGACCCCCCCCCCCCCCCCAGTTAGGAATAATGCATCTGCCTGGCGTCGTGACAAGTGCGGCTATAGCGACCTCTAGTGGCAAAGCCTTGAATGGCGGAAGAACAAAGTGGGAGGGCTTTGTCGTCAGCATTGACGTGATGTCTTCTTCCCACTTCCAACATCGCGTGTATCCTCACGTGTATGCAATGAGTGGTAAGGAAGCAGACGGGGGACGAGGGGGGGGGCAGCTGTCAGGGCAATATCCGTTTGCGTGTTTGCAAATGGTACATTTCTGCTCCAGGTTCGGGTCTGTCTCCAAAAGTTGGAGGCAAATATGTCCTCGACGTGGCGAGTCCCTAACAGCAACGCAGCTCTGCACCAGAGTTTCGTTGACACCCGATCATCTTTACGGACGGACGGAGAGACACGCGGACAGACGGACGGACAGACGGGCAGATCTAATGCATCAACGCTTTCAACTTTAGTTTGCGCAAGCGTACAAACGCCGAGGTCATTTCTATACAACGGTGTTTCTCGTTCTCAAGCGCACGAGGCAAACGCCCACACACAGATCCCGAGCCACGGAATCTCCCGGCCTCTGCGTACGACAGCTGATGTTGATGCACGGCGACAGCGATTATTTTACACCGAGGTGACCGAGCCAGATGACTGCGTCAAGAGCGGCGATGCCTCGTCCTTCGTATTTGTGAATCGGGCAGCGAGTCGCTATTTGTGCAACGGTCTGCTCGGGGTGGACGCGGTTTCAGGTCGTGGCCCACAAACTTTGTGGAAGCTCCGGTCCCTCACTTCAAGAGGCTGCGTTTGGCAAATGGTGAAAGAGAGCTTCACAGCTGATCGGATTCCTCCGGGCGAAATAAAGATTCTGATTCTGAAGCAGGCGACCATGAAAAAGTAGCGGTCAACCGAACACAAACGTGTCATGGGTAAAGCGCCCGAGGGCTCGGGAGGACGTAAACCGGTCACTCGTCACTGGGTGGCGCAGACGCTTCGTAGAGCTGGTGACGTAACTCTCGCTAATTGTTTTTGGTCGATGCGGTTCGGCCGAACTGCATCGCCGTGGCGAGCGGCTCTCTCCGTCTCCCTCTATCACCGACAGTGACTGTCCACACGCGTAAGTTTGGCAAGCTCTGGGGAAAACACATTAGGGGGGGCAGGAATCAACGGACGTTCAAGACGAGCGGGGGTGAATGCTGGGAGAGAACGAACAAAAACACTGAAATTCAGCGGCCGGGACAGAATCTCTCGGCGGCGACGATGAGGAGCCGGCGTCGTTCTCAGCTGGCGCGGACCGCGGGGGCTACCAAGGCGGCAGGGAAAGGTCACAGTCACCTTCACAGCCACGGCTCGGCGGGGAGAGAGAGCGAGAGAGCGAGCGAGCGTTGGAGAGAAAAATCTTTAGCCGTTATAATTACAGGGAGCTGGCTAATACAGATCGATTCAGAGAGCCGGAGTTGTTTACTGCTGTCCGACAGTGCCGGTGACCTCCTCCCCTCACCGCCGGGCCACGCGAACGCGCAAGCGCACGCGCGCCGTTATTCCGCTCAGCGAGCTGTGAATGTCGTCTATTAATAGTGATGTTCCCCTGTCAGCTGCCAATCCCGGGTCGATGGGCGCTTCCGCGATTGGCACATTTCACGTGTCGGGCCGGGCCGGCTCAAGGAGCGGGCCGTCGGTGCGCCGAGCGACAGGGCGACACGTCCGACGGAAGGAACGGTTTAAAAAAAAAAGGCGCATTGATCGTTTTTGAACGGACGACTTCAGCGCTGCAACTTTATTCGCGCGTCCACCGCCGCGACTCCGAAGCCGCGGAGGTTCAAGCGCCGTGGCAGCGCTGTCATCGCCGCTCCGGTGGCACTCGCAATCTGTGTCACTTTTTTTTTGTCCTTCCCACCCCCTGCCCCCACATTGCTAGCGGTGCCCAACGTTGCAGTGGCAGCAGGTCACGGAGGAGGGGGCGGGGGGTATTCCACCCCCCCTACCCCCTCGGGGGCTGCGTCAACAAAGTTTCGGAGTCCACTGGAAAAGGCCTGGCGGGGGGGGGCGAGACTCGGGGTAGACATCCCACAACCCAAAAAATAAACAAGGAATCTATTTGATTTATTCCAATGGTGACGCTTCACTTAACCCAGAATGATTCTGCCTCTGTGTGGCTGTTACCAGGAGCACCATCAAGGATCAATTTTGGCACGAACTGAATCGCTCGTTGAAGAAAAGTGATTTTATGATCGAATGAGCACTGGGGCAGCACTCAAATCCCGTCCGCAGCCCTGAGCAGTGGTGGAAAACTCCCGTCGCTGTGGCAAAGTGGTACTCTGTTTTTATGATCTCGCAAGGACGATGGGCTCGGTCAACTTACCCAACCAGGATATGAACTCGCAACCTTTCCAACTTCGAGCTGCTCCCCTCCCAGTGTTTGAGAAACAACCGATGTAATTTTGGGGAAAGCTGATTTGCACGAATTGCTACGGGACTGTAAATTCAACGAATATTTCAATGGACCTGGGTTTTTTTTCTCTCTCGAGAATTTTCCTTCCATGAGTTTAAATTATTTTATGAATATTTAACAACACCCTACGGCCGTAGCAAAACTCCCCACCTGTCCGGACTACAGAACCATCTCACTCCATCTCTCACCCCCACCACCCACCACCAATCCTCCCCACCTCCACCCCACCCCCCTCAGTGCAGCCCACCACACCACGCTACTCCACACCGCACCACTCTGCAGGAATGATCGTGCCCATAAGAGAGAGAGAGGCCACGAGTTGATCAACGCTGCTGGCGACAATGGATGGCCTCCACCACACAAAACACACACGCGCATCACGCGCGGAACCAGGGCCCACAGCGAAAGGGGACAACAAGGCGTCATTTGTCCACGGCTCCCGGCGTTTCCATGAATTGTCACGATCCACGGTTCAAAAATTCGAGTCGAGAGCCGAAGATTCGCGGTGGATTTAGCGGCCGCTTTGTGGTTGTTGAGTGCATCGTTACCATCATCATCACCACCGGTCATGGACTATCCACTGCTGGATGAAGGCTTCCTCCCCATCTCATCGCCATCTCTCACCTACGACGCGACAATCCATCTAGCTCAGGGGTCGGCAACCAAAATAACAAGAGAGATTTCTTTTTTTACAAAATTCGGTACAAAATTCAACATTTCAAGAGCCGCAACGCATGCGACTGCATGCCGCTCCGGAGGCGTAGGTTGCCAACCCCTGACCTCGCTCCTGCACGTGCGCTTATCTCATGGCTCCATCTCCGCGGTCCTCTTGGGGGCATGCTCTCCTTGAGCTGCCACTCCATCAGCAGTCTCGACAGCGGCGTGTCCCACCCAATGCCACTGACTTTTCTGAAGGGTCACATGAAGTGTCTGTAACTAGCGTAATGTTCCCCTGATCCTCTTACTGTCTTGATGTAATTGCCCAGCATGCACCTCTCTCCGTGCTTCTCTGTACACTCTGCAGCTTTTGTTCCATCTCCTTTTGGCGGGGTCACGTGAACTCAATCCATACAACACATACCAATAACTGATGCTCGCACGCGCAATTCTGACGTGTGCATCGCGATCGTAAGAATCGATTTTTGTCAATTAAAATCAACGCATCATTTACGTCCTTCACCTACAACCCGCAGTTGTTTTTTCCGCCGATTTCTATTCGCTTCATTGCTCTACTTTTATTTTATTTGTGTTGCTCTCAGTCGTTTTGGTGACCCAGGTCACGCTTGCATAAAGCTAATCCCGAGTCTCTTGACTTCTTACCTGGGCAAACAAAATAAGAGTGAACTTGAAAGCTGAACCCCACCAACCAAACCCTCCGCTCACTCCCCGCGGCGCCCACCGCTTGTCATGGGACACGCGTGTGACCACACGCACAGACACGTGTGACCACACGCACAGACAGGTGTGGCTACACGTGCGTGGCAGGGAAGAGGAGAAGTCTGAGAACTGCTTGGCCACCTGGCGTGAACACCCAAATCGTGTCTGCCACACGGCAGCCAACTCCACGCTCGCCACGGCCATACGGCGTGTCGCACAATTAGTCGTCAGGGTTTCACCTATCGCTGCCTCTCAGTGCGGGATCCTCTTCGTGTCAGTTTCCCGAACCCCGGGGGGGGGGGGGGGGTTGGTGGGTGGGCTTAGAAACTCGCGGCGCTTCTCGTCGGGTTTGCTTTCTTGACTCGTACACGCCGGTCAATCCGCCGACTTGTACGTATTTGTTTAATTGTAACTCATAGCGTTATGCACCATGACCGATTGCTACAAAATGGAGAGCCTGTTGGGGGAGTTGTACATGGACACTCCTGATACATCCATCAGAAATGATACATTTAATCAGAATCCCAGTAAACATGGAACATCGCAGGGCCAATGTTGGGCCAACGTTTTGTCCAACGGTTCCAACCACGTGCCAATATTGGCCGAACATTGCACGTTTACTAGGGCGGGACGTCCATCCGTCACAAGTGATTTCCCCACATCTGTCGTTAAGGTGGTGGTGGTTGTCGGTCAGGTCTGCGTGGGTGGCAGAGTGAAACAGCTGTTCCTGCCAACTACCAGTCTATGCCCTTACCAATTTTTCATTTTACAATTGTAGCAATGTGTGTGTTTTTTTACCAACATTAATGTTACAATAATACCGTGTGTCTACGTGTACGACTAATGAGAAGGTACAACACGCGGAAGCAATTGCGCAGCAGTGTTGTTGGGCGCGTCGCGCCCCCGAACCCACCGACACAGTTTGACCCTCAACCCAAGCTGCTGTCAGTGTGGCGAGCGTGCCAACTGGAAGGAACCAGCGTGGTGAAGTATGGTCAAAACAACCTCCGCAACTGACACAGTGCGGGGGAGGCCACTATCCAACGGTGGAATCACAAAGGGGTGTACACTGATTATCAAGGATACATGATCACTCCTGCCAGTTATCAATCGTAAAGGGTGGCCACAAAGGCTCTTGGCATGAAATAATAATTATTCCGGGTGGGATTTAAGCATGCAGGCAGTGAGTTTACGACAGAGGCGGGACTAGTAGCGAGTGGGCCGGGTCCCACGATCGTGAAAAGAGACCTAACCTTAACCCTTTTGGGGAATTACAAAGAGTACAGGTTTCCCCTCGCTCTCTGCGGCAGTAGTCGTATTAGATGCATTCCGAAAAAGGGGCACAAAAAAAGCGAAACCGCACGAGCAAACAGCTGCCTGCCGAGTAGCACGCGCATAGTACGTACACAGAGTACACGCAGTACACACACACACAAAGTAAACACAGACACAATCTTGTCCCACGACCGACCGCACAGCCGCGTACGAGCGAATTCAAACCGCACAGAGCGAATTTTGAGCCGCAATAAGACGGGGCGCCATTAGTACGCAGAAATCACACTTAACGAAAACCCGCGTAAAGCGAGGGAACCGTGGACTTCATCCGTAATGCTGACAACATATTGAGGACAACAGTGTGCAACTGCTTGTACAGCTATGCCGCCATCGTCCGCTTGGAAGGATCTTTCGAGGAGAACCTGGGCAGCTGTGTGCCGAGAGTGGAGGGCAACACACGGAGCCGTTCAATAGAGGTGCACTATTATTTGTTTCCAAGCAAAGCGACTTTGCGGCCACCCATGGGCGGATGTTAAGGGAGTCACGGTGTACTTTTAATTTCAAAACCGCGTTATTTTATACGCGCGGGATTAACACACAGGCCCATCTCAAGCCGACACGGTGGTTTGTGCAAAGACAAAAGAGCCAAGGGGGGGGGGGGGGCACGGTAACTGCTGCCGTAAAAAATAAAATAAAATAAAAAAAATCTACTCCACTGCACAAAACACAGAAGCCGTCAAAAATCCTGCACACATTGCGACACCGCGTGGCGCCCTCCTCATCTCACAGTGCCCGAGTACCGCGCAGAACACGATGCCTGCGACCGCACGAATCGGCGCTCGCAAATCTCCGTCTCTCGACCACCCGAGGGCTGGCCCACGCCACGGAATCACAGCAGCAGCAGCAGCAGCAGCGGCGGCGCCTTGTGAAGAGTGCCGTGCACACGGCAGGGATCAAGGAGAGATGTGACAACAACATCATCATCATCGCCTTTGAAGGAGGTCCCAGCGAGCCGCTCGGCTCAATTGCTGACGAAGCTCGTAGAACGCGCAGCGCGTGGAGCGACAGCGTTCGGAGGGCATCGCGCGGCGCCAAACGCACGCTGCAAACACCTCGGAAAACAAACAAAAACCGCAACGGAGAGATGCAACGGGGCATTGCCCCGCCGCAGCTCTCCACTCCCGAGCCAGCATTTGCATTTCGCTGGCTCTGCCGCTCAAGAGCTGCGGGCGGTGGCGGAGGCGGTGGTGGGTGGAGACGAGGCGGGGGGTGCGGGGGCAGAAAGGGTAATCTCCTGGAGACTTTTTGACCCAGATAAGTAGCAGCTTTTCTAAGGAATTAAGCCACTCTTGGCCACCCCATTACCCTCCACCCGTCTTTGTTGGCCATTAAACCACCCCCCCCTTCTCCCTTTAGTCACACCGCAGCCCCTCTCCGCCACGCTAAGCAGATTAACACTTTCATCTTCCAGCCACAGGGATCAAATTAATACCTCGCCCGCAACACTTTGCTCCGTTTGATCTGCGGAGCAAGGATAAACGGGCAGCGGCGAGTGTGCCGTCACACTTGTTACGGGAAGGTGGTGCCGCGATGACGAGCCTTAAGCCGCGCGGGCCCGAGGCCGGGAGCCGAGTAGGGAAACGCGACACAACGGAGGGGGGGGGGGCGGCGGGGGGGGGGGGGGGGAATCCTCTCTCGCCCTCTCCCTGTGCAGGAAGAGGCCCTCGTTGCAGAAATGTACAACAAGCCCTCGCCGCAAATACTCTCATGCAAATAACAAAAAACGAATCGCGCCGGTGCACAAGGACAACTAACATACAACAACGAGGACGAAAAGATCTCAATACATTTCCCAATAACGCTGAGTGGCCATAAATAGAAAATAAATATAACAGACGACGTTTCGGGCAATGGCCCTCCTTCTTCACAGCACATACATGACGAAGGGTTGTAAAGGGTAATTGCGCGAGACATGGAAACGCGTTGCGTTTTTTGTTTGTTTGTTTCTGACACTCAATCATCTGCTCAGCCACAAAGACATAAACCTCTCCGTGAGTACAGCGTTTCAGCCGCATTGGCTCAAAGCAAGCAAATTCTGGACCGGTTTGGACTCACGGTGCCTCGAACCAGTGCTGGAGAGCTTCCAGATGTGGCAGGCTAGGCCCCTCTCTTTAAGATATGGATCTCTTAGTTTGCCGCGATCATACATAATAGATGATGTTGTGGAAATGTGCTTTTCTTCACAGCTATGATGAAGGCCTATTGCTCAAATATTGCTCCAATAAACCTATTGTTCAAATAGGCCTTCATCACCAATTATATATATGTGTGTGTGCGTCTATTTTGTTTTATTTTAGGGCAGCGTTAATGGACAAATGTGTTGCGTGTTGCAATGCTGCTGGTAATCCACTACTGCACAGTATTCTGTTACAGGAATACATATTACTGTAACATGTATTGCAGTAATACGTATTACAGTAATGCTACTGTAATACATGTTACTGTAATATTACTGTAATATTAATGTGACTGTAATATTACTGTAATATGCTGTTACTGTAACATGCATTACAGTAATATGTATTAGTATAATACAGGCATGTCCAAAGTCCGGCCCGCGGGGCAATCACGGCCCGCGGTCAGATTTCATACGGCCTGCAGCTTTGATCTTATAACGTGTTATTTACGGCTCGCTCGCTCTGTCAGAATAAATACATCATAAAACTCATGGAAATTTAAGGTATTCTATACAGTTTGTTCAATGTTATCTGACCGATTGAACGGCAGAATTGCGTGTTTCGAGTGGTTCACGTCTGCCTGAGTGGCTTATATTTGGTTACATTGTCACTTGAAAAATAAAGGTAATTGTGACAATGAAATTTGTTTTATAACAGTGTGTATTTCCACGTAACTTTTGTGGTTAAAACAATGTCAAAAGGATCTATTGGCCCCCGGGCATCTTCACTTTATCAAATGTGGCCCTCTTGGCAAAAAGTTTGGACACCCCTGGTATAATATGTCATTGTGATATTTTACTGCAATATTACTGTTAATATTAATACGACTATAATATTACTGTAATATTCTGCCGCTGTAATTCACTGCTGCAGTGTATTCTGTTGCCATACTTTGTCCAAGTGCTGAGCAATACACGTTCACCACCGAGTGCATTTATTTTGAATAGTAATGTCACAATGACAGTACTAATAGGAGAGGCCCTCATTCAGCAGTGGATGGAGCAAGGGCTGCACATTAACATTGTGTAAATACAATTGTCACAGTGTGTGCCAAGAGCCCATCATCATCCTCTTAATTAGGTCGATAAAGTTTGGAAACCACTTTGTAATGCGTCAACAGCAGTTATCCCAAGGAGTGACCTGGCGTTGCCAGATAAACGTGTAATTTCCACCATCAGCTCTTATTCGCCCACAGAAGTGCACGTAGGAGACAGAGTGGCTTCTGCTAATGATCTGATGGTGATCAGACACGGAGAGAATATATAACAGGTGACATTTCGGGTAATGGCCATTTCCATGAAGGCTGCTATGAGGAAGCGTCATTGTCTGAAACGTCGTCCACAAAATGCGACTCCTGTTTCCGGGCAGTGTTACTCACTAACGTATTGAGCTGGTGTTCTTGGCGCCTTCTTCTTGTCGTACGGATGCCGACGTAGACGCAGAGCAGGCCTACGTGTTAAGCAGAGCAACAACGACAATTTAGCACTATGAGACCTCCTTTACCAGTGGCAAAATATAGTAGTAGGTTTTTACCATTTAAACTGGTACAAAACTGACACCTTTATACAAGGCATCATGTTTCCAATAACCGCAACAAAATGCAAACAAAAAGAAACAACTGTGATAATGGTAATTACCATTATCAGAGTTGTTATAATGGTAATTACAATTATCAGAGTTGTTTCTTTTTGTTTGCATTTTGACTGCTTGTGTTGCGGTTATTGCAAACATGATGCCTTGTATAAAGGTGTCCGTTCTGTACCAGTTTAAAGGGTAAAAACCTACTACTATGACAATTTAGCATTCAGGTGGTCAAGCCCAGATAACCGCGTCGGGAATAAGCGGAGTCTATCGCTGCGATCTTACCCTTCCTGTTTGTGTGGATCGGGCGTTGCGTCGTCATATGTTGTTACGGTCTGTGTCTTTGTGCTTTTGCACCACCGCTGTTAACACAGCATCATTAATCCGGTGTTGCTGAACAATCGGTGCAGGCAATGCGGCCCGCGTGTCTCTACCACCACCTGGCGGCGATAAGTCGCAAGTAATGATAGCCCAGTATAAAACTAGAAAATAGATTTTTGTTAATTAACGAAGGTCCACTCAGCTATGTATAGCTGTTTTTCAGAAGCGGCCTGGCTATCACAAATGATAGCTCAAGGAAGGGGATTTCCATCACGTGAAAATTGATAGCAGCCAAATACCCTAAACGCACGACGTTGATTCGAGACGTGGAGGGGAAAAACCGGAGGACCCGGAGAAAAATCCACGCGACCACGGGGATAGAGACACCGCAGACTCCAAATATTCAGGTGTCAGGGTTGAGATCAAACCCATAACCTCCTGTATACCGGGCGAGGTATTTAACATCTGGTCATCGCGGTGCCCAGGGGCCCCCCTTCTTCCCCCAGAGCCTCAGTGCCCCCCCCCCCATTAAAGCTAAGACCGACAAAGAGAGATTTAGGCATCTTTACCCCCCCCCCCCCGCGTCTAACTAACTATATAACCACTAAGGGTTGTTCGGGAGCGCCTATGGCACCCCCTCACAACCGTTGACGGCCTTCGGCCAGGAAAAACACTAAAAAAAATTGCACACGAACGACGCATTCAAGCAAGCACCCGATGCTCCGTTTTGAGGCTTTAAAATGAAACATCTTTGAATTGTATTGTGTTTTGAATTAGATAATTGTATTTCTTCATTAAAAGCTTATATCATTTTACATCTGGAAGACTTCATTGAAAACGACATTTCGTGTGAATTTTCCCTCGTCGTTAAGTAGATGGCCTTGTTGGGGGGTTCGATTTGATGCGGACTTTCACCTGTTTGGGATCGAGATAAGGCGACAGAGCTGGCCGTGCGAGAAGACCGCCATCTGCAGATCGATTCCAACGTAATCGAACGTCTGTCCCTGCGCCTCCATCATTCATGGAGGGGGCGCGTAGGTTTGCTGCGCCCCCTGCATGAAAACGACGGAAAGTGCAGCGTTCATCACAGATAAAGTTGTGCGCTTATATAAGAGTATAATTCAATGTCAACAGTCCGACTTTTGATTATTAAAACGACAATGTAACCACCGTGTGTGTGTTTTTCGTGGCATCTTCTGCAATTTTAAATCGGGCCCGATTTAATTAAAATAGCTCCTCGCAGCCAAAGACGCGAGTGAAGAAGTTGTTAGGAGACATACCTTGCTTGGAAGGGCTCGATAAGTTGACGTTGATGTTAATGGCTGGGGTGGCAGAAGGAAGGAACGCCGCTACTGTCCGTGATGACCTCAACTTGAACCTTAAGAGCATTCTCAGCCACACAAACACGAGGGGGGGCAATGATGTTGATAAGGGGGAGAACGGCCCCCCCATTCCCACCAATAATTTTCAGTGACTACAGCATCACACGTCTCAGCAGATGCTTTCTAAAGTCTCAAGCCACTACAGGGACTCCTCGACTTCCGAACATTCGACTTAACATCTTTAAGAGATACGAACAAACCTAGTCCGTATGTCCATTTGACAGTTAGGAGAGAGAGTCGTAAGTTCAACCGTTGCGCAAAAAATGGCAGCGGTGGCATCTACATCTGCAGAACGTGAAGAGCCAGTGGCATCTGCAGAACGTGAAGAACCAGTGGCATCTACATCTGCAGAACGTGAAGAGCCAGTGGCATCTGCAGAACGTGAAGAACCAGTGGCATCTGCATCTGCAGAACGTGAAGAACCAGTGGCATCTACATCTGCAGAACGTGAAGAGCCAGTGGCATCTGCAGAACGTGAAGAACCAGTGGCATCTGCATCTGCAGAACGTGAAGAACCAGTGGCATCTACATCTGCAGAACGTGAAGAGCCAGTGGCATCTGCAGAACGTGAAGAACCAGTGGCATCTGCATCTGCAGAACGTGAAGAACCAGTGACATCTACATCTGCAGAACGTGAAGAACCAGTGGCATCTACATCTGCTGAACGTGAAGAACCAGTGACATCTACATCTGCAGAACGTGAAGAACCAGTGGCATGTACATCTGCAGAACGTGAAGAACCAGTGACATCTACATCTGCAGAACGTGAAGAACCAATGGCATCTACATCTGCTGAACGTGAAGAACCAGTGACATCTACATCTGCAGAACGTGAAGAACCAGTGGCATCTACTTCTGCAGGACATGAAGAACCAGTGGCATCTACATCTGCAGAACGTGAAGAACCAGTGACATCTACATCTGCTGAACGTGAAGAACCAGTGACATCTACATCTGCAGAACGTGAAGAACCAGTGGCATCTACTTCTGCAGGACATGAAGAACCAGTGGCATCTACATCTGCAGAACGTGAAGAACCAGTGACATCTACATCTGCAGAACGTGAAGAACCAGTGGCATCTACTTCTGCAGGAGATTATACGACTTTTAAAGCCATCCCCCGTGTTTAGTGTACATGCCGTTACAACATGTTTATAATCGACAGGGGTAAAGTTGGACTTACAAGCAAATCGACTTACGAACAGACCTCTGGAACCGAACTCGTTCCTAAGTAGAAGAGTCCCTGTTTCTACTTTTATTTAAAAAGATAAAAACTTACAGCTCTTTGCAATCCACTGCTAAATGAAGGCCTCTTCGGCCGTGTCGGTCGTATTTGGTGTTAGACCATACTTCACCACGCCGGTGGAGAGGAGTGCATAGCTGCCAACCCTTTATCAGTGTCCTACCTTATTACAGACCAATTGAGACCTCATTGGTCACCCCGTACCCTTACAAATCTCAACGTGCATCCTACAAAGTCCTATCACAAGGGAGAAACACAAACAAATAGACATATTATTTTTGCCCGAATAAAAACGGCTGTACTCCGTATGGACCTGAAAACTCAATATCCCTGTACAAGAATACGGGGTAAACCGTATGGGTTGACAGATATGCGAGCGGATGGGAGGGGGGGGGCAGCTAAAGAACCGGTTTCGGATATCCCTCGATCACCACCGATGGTCAATCATGGCCACGGTCAGAAATCAAACTCAGGGGGCAGCGCGTTCGCATTGCCGCCTCAACGAGCTCCAAGTTCATTTCCTTGCAGGAAAGAAAAACCCCCTAGGTGACTGCACGGTTCACGCAGCCACAGTCCCACATCAGCTGTCCTACCCTGCCCGGGCACCAGCAAGTCTCAGGCATCGAGCAGCAACACCAATAAGTCGACAAACTAAGATTTCCCCACCCCACCCCACATTAAGCCTTTAACATCACCGTTGGCGACGTACGGTGTGAAGGAAGTTCAACACACATACAATATTCCTGCCCCCCCCCCCGGTTCGGATAATCGTCACTGGTGTTGAGCCGTGAGCGGGATTCGAACTCCGACCGTCGGGTTCGTAGCGCAACTACCCCACAGTACATACATTCACAGACTGTTTGCGAGCACCTATGAAGGCCCGCACTGTGGTACGCGAGGGGGTGGGTGGGGTGAACCAGCGACCTCGCCCGGCCGCCTTTGTATCCCTCGTGGCGACGTTCGCTACGCACCAAGGTACCGTGCCGTAATTTTGAGGGCCCTCCTCGTCACTGTCCCGGAAGCCAGAAAAGTCCAAAACTACTACACGGGGTCCGTGGAAAAGAATAAGAAAGTAATAATCATAATATCCTCACCAAGGAAATGTACAATTACAAAGAGATAGCTGTCAACCCATACGGTTTACCCCGTATTCTTGTACAGGGAAATTGAGTTTTCAGGTGCATACGGCGTACAGCCGTTTCAATACGGGCAAGAAAAACTACGTTTGTCTATTTGTTTGTGTTTCTCCCTTGTGATGGGACTTTGTAGGATGAACGTTGAGATTTGTAAGGGTACGGGGTGACCAATAAGGTCTGGATTGGTCTGTAATAAGGGGCCGTCCATAAATGACGTCACGCACCTAAGGGGGGGGGGGTCAGACATTTGTGACGATGTGTGACGAGGGGGGGGGGGGGGTGAGAAATGTGACGTCACATCAAAATGCGGAACTTTAAATAAATAGACAACACGTTCTACTCAATTAAATAGACTTTTTAATACATGTTTTCTCCTACAACTTCAGAGTGCAGCGCCACATTAAATACGCACTACAATGACAATAGTTTAAACCGATTTAAAGCATGTTTTATTTGGGGGGGGGGCAGAGCTTTGTGACGTCATTTTTGAGAGGGGATCTGACTTTTTATGACGCCGTGTGACGATGGGGGGGGGTCAAAAATCGTCCAAAATCGCGTGACGTCATTTATGGACGGCCCTAAGGTGATAAGCGGTTGACAGGTATGCAAATAGCTACCGAGTAGCGTGTGGTGGTGGTGGTGAAAGTGGTCCTCACACTCGAGAAGGCTGCCAACCGCTGACATCAGCCGCAGGGCCCTCTTGAAAGTGGCTAAACTCCGGCGGCAATTGTGAATCAGTCACAAAAACAAAACCGTGAAGCGGTTTCCACATTCGGCAGAGTCCGACTCATTCGCGTAACTACCGCGGGCGCAGGAGGGCTTGCCTTGGCCTTCACCCACCGCCCGATGGCCAAAGCTACGAGTTAGGTCCCCATTTGACAACCACCGTGTTCTCTCAACAACGGTGTTAGCGAACAAGAACTGATTTAAAACGGAGCGCCCCTGCAGCGATAAATGTTCGAGACCGTGAGCGTAGCGGTTAGTAGGTAGAGAGATGAGCGGCGAGGTAACCCGTACCACGTCTGGGTGCGACCGTGCGAGACAAATCAAATATTGCCCCCCACACCACCTGACCAACTGGAGCCCCCCATTAGCTGATAATGCAGCAACTGACGCCACTGGTTAAGGCTTCACGGAGATCTCCACGGCACGTAACAATAACGACGACGACGTCCCTCGAACGTGAGACCAACCACAGCAGCCCCAGGCCCTTGCCTGGCTTCATGCGAGACGGAGGTGGTGTTATGGGCGTGAGTGCGTGCGTGCAGGGAAACGATTCGTTTGGTGGACGCTTACCGGGGACGAGTTGGTGTCTGCAGTCGCCCTCCAACAACGAGCGGAGCGACGGGCCGGTGGAGAGCGCGGGTGGGTGCATCTGCGGGTCAACTCGGTCAAGTCAACCCGTGGCAACCACCTGGGGTGGGGTGTCTGTCCCACGAGCCCCGTGCCAGCAGCGAGACTTCCACATTTCGCTTAAAGGCCCTTCGATGTACATACCTCGCGATTCGGCGCACAGCCGATTCTGTGGAGCGTCGCGATCCGAGATTCACTTTCGTGGCTTCGATCCCAACCCTGACGCCTGCTGTATATTTGGAGTTTGCGTTGTCTCTCCTCCCGTGGTCGCGTGGATTTTTCTCCGGGTCCTCCGGTTTTTTTCCCCTCCACACGATAAGCCATTTTGTTGAGCTATATCATTGGTGACCAGGTCGCTTCTGAAAAAAATGCTTTCTATCTCTCAGTGGGGCCTGACCTGGTAAAACAAAAAATTAACTCCGCGGTGAATTTCGTAGCACCCTCTGGTGGCCGCAGCGCTCACTTGGAGCCCATCACGCGTGCCACGAATCTAAAGCGGCTTCACGCCTCCTGCGAATCACGCGACTTCGGCTGTGGCCACCCCCATTCTGCATCCCTCCTCCTCGCCTCGCCCCCTCTGAAAACAGACTCTGCTCCATGTCACAGGGGCGCCACGGTGGCCGAGATGTTAACAACCTCGCCTGGTACGCAGGAGGCCCTGGGTTCGATCACGAACCAGACGCCTGCTGTATATTTGGAGTTTGTGTGTCTCTCTTCCCGTAGTCGGGTAGATTTTTCTCCAGATTCCCTCCCCCACATTTAGAAACGTGCGTTTAGATTATTTGGCTGCAATACATTTACACATGGTGACGATAAGCCACTTCGTTGAACGCTAATTTGTGGCCAGGTCGCTTCTGAAAAAAGAGCTATATACAGGATGCTTCAAATTTTTGTAACACTTATGTCGGATCCATACTCTTTGGTTCATTCGGTAAAGTCACGTGACTTTACCGAAAAAACCAAAGAGTATGAATCCCTGTAGTCACGAAAACTTCAAACTAACATGGGACTATCGTTTTAAATGGAAAAAGAACGGATAATACACTGGAACATGATAACAAATGTATGTTGATAGCTTCAAAAAGTCAAAGGGTCTCCACTTGCTCGCCATCATTGTCAACGCGTTGCCTCGAATCTCCTCCACGTGGTCTCCAGAGCCCGGATGAGGCACATTTTCTCGTGGTATTGTTGCAAATTCTCAGAAGTGTTAAAAACATTATTTTTTTAGCTCATTGGGCCTTACCTGGTAAAATTTTAATAAATTGTTTAGTTTACTTGCTCATAGAAAATACATCGATTCTTGCGTACGCGAATTGAAACACGTCCCCACGAGGTGAGCCTGTGGGCAAATCTCGTGGCATTCACCCGACCTCGTAGTGCAGATCTCGGCAGCGAAGCAGCTTAGAGCCCGGATAGCCATCCGATGGGTGACCATCGGGCATAAAACAAAACACTCAACAACATGCGTTAACAACACTGTGTGGCCTTACATGGAAACATAAAATAGGCAACGTTTCGGGCAATGAGCCTCCTGTACAGCACAACGCAGTATCGTCACAGGAAATAGTTACATACAGTACAGCGGCTCCGACGACCTTTCATGTGCGGTATGTCAACAATTCTGCTACTCGCTTGATGATGCTGGTTGCAACTGCCAGAGAAACGGACCGGGCCTAATTGTTAAGTGTGGTGGATAGCTCTTCGACATACCGGTGTGCAGAAGCAATGTCTTTGTTCACGTCGGAGCTTTATTCTATTTGGCCGTGTCGGGTGGAGAAGGGTGTACGACACACATTGGCATTATACTCACGCGAGCTGACCAAACATGCTAATTATGAATCGTGCCCTTTTCTCGCGAAAGCCAACGCGTGTTGATTTTAAAGAGGCGATATTAACAGATGAATCTATGTCTTATTACACCCAGGGCTTAATTTCAGGCGGAGCTGTTCGGGACTGAGCTCCGGAAAATAGTTACCTCCCCCCACCCCACCCCCACTGGTGTTTGGGCACTGGGGCGGTAGGTGGCATTCTAAGCCACGGTTACTCCTCTCGAGCCGAGAGCGACCGTCACCGTCATTCCGGTCACCGCTTGCTCTCGCGCTCCCTCTGGTGGCTAGGCGTGCTTCCTGACGCGTTACCAATCTGGTGTTTGGATAAATGCCATTTGTGCTGTATTCTCCAATCGAGCCGAGTAAATTTGCGGGTAATTTTTCAACATTTGGCAAAATGTGGACCTATGACGCTTTGCACGCAACGGCCGGTCTACTCTTGCGAAAGACGCCACGGGATCTTTGGAATAGGTGTGCACGTACCCACACTTAATCCCACCCACACACATGCCCAAATCGACTGTGGTATATTTTTATTGTTTTATATATATTTTATTTTTGTTATTTCCCTTCTACGTGACTTTACCGAAAGAACCAAGAATATGTGGTATACCTATTTATACTGCTGGACGGACGGAGGCGGGAGATGGAATTGAACCATCGATGTCTGGAATTGCAAGTCCAGTTTTTATTTATTTGCTTTACCAGGTAAAGCTCACTGAGCTATGAGCTCTTTATTTTTTCAAGGGCAACCTGGCCACACGTGATAGCTTATCAACGTGGCTTATATCATTATAACACGTGGGGATGCACAGTTGCAGCCAAATAATCGAAACAAAAATTGAAACTAAATGTGGAGGGGAAAATCGGACCTGGAGAACAATCCACGAGACCACGGGGCGAGAGAGACACGTGAACTCCAAATATACAGGAATCGGGATCGAACCCACGACTTCCTGCGTGCCAGGCGAGGAAGATTGCATCTCACCGTGGCGCCCCAGTTTTCAAAGCTACTTCACGGCAGTCATTGTCCGAAAAATCAGAGCCGTATTTGACTGGATAGCCCACGGTGCGGATACAAATTCATAAGCCCTTCGCAAAAAACTTCATCCAAAAATAACTCCGTACATTTGTGTTTTAACTCCTGCGATGATTCCTGCCGATGACCAAATCATCCGGAATGCACCAAATCTATCCAGGAGCTTAGAACCTAAGCAGAGTTGAGCCTGGATAGTGCATGGGTCCGTGACCACCACGCATAGCAGGGTGTCATAGCCTGCTGCCTGGCTACGTGGAGGGCACTGCAGCAAAAAAGACATTGTCCCGTAGTTCTACGCTCCTCGCCGACGCTCCCACTGATCAGTGTAGTGAAGTAGGGTCAAATGATCCCCATGACCGTCACGGCATGGGAAGGCCCTCATCCAGCAGTGGATTGACAAAGGGGCGTACGGGTATAGCTCGTGCAAGTGGTTAGGGTGAGGGATATAGTGAGCACTAATGGCTGGTTGGCTAGCTGGTCAAGGCTTAAGGTTAAACTCTGGTTAGCGAGTGTAGTTAGGGTTAGGGTTTAGTTGTTCAGTGCAGCAAGGGCGAGAATCTGATTGGCTTGGCATAAAGCATTGAGGTAGGGTCTGATTGACTAGTGTGGCCAGGGCTAGAGTTAGGGCTAGTGTCTGGCTGGCTGGTGTGTCTCGTGTGTAAAATAAAAAAACAAATATCCCCCATATAGACTTACCAGACTGTTGGGGAAAGTGATGTTAGCGAGCACCGATGAAGGCCGGCACGTTACAGCAGATGGTCGGTGTGCAGCACCAATCCGAGCCGCATTTGCCTCCCTTTGTAGCGACGTTTACACACTCCGCACCTGGTACTAATCTGCGGCCGAGTAGATCTAGGGGCGGCCCAGGGCCGGCGCAGATCATCTTCACTGGTGTTCGCCGTGGACGGGGATCGAACTCGGGGGTTCGTAGCGGAGCGCGCTAACCGCTGCCCCCGCGCGCCTGAAAGTTCCGAGCATCACATTCCGCGGTTTCACTTTTCCGTCCTCATTTTTCGCTTGCGGAGTCGATGGCTGACTCCCCGATCCCCCCCACCACGGCTCCTTGCACGCGCGCCGCAGCAGGGAATCACACTCGAGCGGCCAAGACCCACCGGTGCAGATACCAGCACTTTATTTGGTAGTGTTCATTAATAAAACACCGCACAACATAATTGGAAAACAATTATGAACTATTCCGTTCAAGTAACACTGTCTAGAGTATACACATAAGCGTACAGCCAAAGTGTTATAAATTGAGGAGTAATATAAACGAAAAATGTACATCATAGCACGTGTCTCTAATACAGTCAAATAAAGGGCCGATATAAAGTATTGATTGAACACCGGTGGCACGCTGGGAGACAGAACAGGAGGCACTTCACTTCTCTATGATAAACGGCAAACGGTTACCAACACAGAACTCATACTTTAAAGGATTTCACCACTAAACTGCTTTCAATTTGGAAGCATACGGATACTGTACACAACGACTGCAACATAAAGGCTTTTTTTTATACAGAGATTATTTTCTTTTTTTATCTTCCGGTTGCCAAAATGTTAATTTAAATATGAGCAAATATCCTTCGGAGCGAGAGGTTTTTTTTACTAACCAAAATAAACGATGCGACATGCAAACGCTCGAGACACGAATGATAGAAAGGTGTGTGTGTGTGCGCGCGCACGCTATCAAGTCACTATATAAATGCTTTCTTTAAAAAAAAATACAAACAAACAATACAATAATAAAAATCGAAAGAAAAAAAATAACCCGGTGTAACGCAATTAGAGTCCGCAATTAGTCATGCAAGATGAGGCATGGGGCCCGCTCGCTCCTACCCACGGTGCGACCGGCGAGCACCGATGGGACCCCGAGTCCAACGGGATATTGGGATCGAACCCACGGCGGCCTCCTGCGTGACGGGCGAGGGAGATGGTCTCACCCACGGCGCCCCAGTCTGCCGACCGTCAACCCGACGGCAGTTACGGTCCCGAAAGAATCGGAGCCGCATTCGACCCGGACCTGCGTCGAGCCCTCGGGGCTGATTTCCAGCACGTGGTTGTAAACGGGCCCCTGGGGCATAGTATCCGGCGTAGGCTCTCTGTGCCACTGAATCTCGACGAAGCGCAGTGCCTCTTACCGCGACGTTACGCAACCACGACGGCTTTTTTCCCCACCGAGCTGGGAAATGTCGCCGCATGTCCACGACTCGAACGGAGAAAGAAAAACAAAACGAAAGCATTGTCCGACGATATAGCCGGCTGCCTGTTAGAAACTAACCGAAAGGATCGAGGCAATCGATAATGTTAAAACTGTAAGGCGCAAACATCAGTAAGGTCTAAGGAAATCGTTTAATAATTTAAAACCGAAGTTGCATTCATGTCACCTTCACTCAGGAACTACCACTCTTTAAAGCGGCTGCCCCGCTCTCTCAGGGGCCTACCAAGGATAAACACGGAATCATCGTCATCAACATAGAACTATATACAGCGCATACTCCCTCTCTTGTGTCAAAGAACGTCTCAAGTTATTTGGAATTACAAAACAATATGTACACCGGGCTGCTTGTAGTTCAGAGACCCCCCCCCCCCGTCTTCCAATTGGCTTTATAAAATCTACTTTTAAAATATTTTTGACAAAATTCTTTCAGTACATACAGAGCTAAAGTTTACAGATAGCTTCTTTCAATCTCATATTCTCAAGTCTAATATCTAAATTTCTACAACCCCTTCTTAAATGTGGGGCATCTAATTTAAAGAGAAATAAATATATCTTTTGTTGTTTTCTAAACAGAAGCAAATGGCAGTGAACTCTCGAATCTTACGCACCTTTTCTGGACTTTTGAAAAGTTTATACTTCGCTTAAAAAAAGTTATGATATCAAGTACGACAGGTCACCTCAACTCAACGTGACGGATTGTGTCAATGTGATGAAAAACCCACGGGCGAGACATAAACTCTCCAATAAACTGTAAGGAGAAAATAAAATCAACAACAACAATAATTAAAAATCTAACGGTGTGAAAAGTGCCCGGAAAATAGATCTCAGATGTGTCTTAGCTTCTCCGTAAACCACAAAGGAACTGCGGTAACAAAAAGAAAAAATAACATACACGTCCAACACCCTGCACAAAAAATACGCCGCTGCGAAGTTTCCAACAACAACGCAAAGGTGGGGCACGTCGCTGGCGGATACCCGTAGAGTTCATCGCACACCAGATGTCCCCCCGCCAGCACGCCGACGCAGCGCGGCGGTGTTCCAGCGCGTGCGCGCTGCGCGCTCCACGTCGATTGTGCCCAAACCGAAAAAAGAAAAAAAAACGACATCCGTTTACGAATGACGCACCCCCCTAAGGGATTCACATACACAGGTTTACACTCCAGGCGGAAACGCGTTGAGAACTGAGGTACTAAAAGAGTTGCACTGACATCGTGTTGAAGATTAATTTTTATATTCCCATTATTTGTGCGCTAATCATGCAAATAATGCATAGGCGTGGGAGCAAAAAAGTACAGCACAACAACAGGGGATTTTCTGCACTGCCCCCTCTGCTGCCAAACATCAATGCCTTTGTTCGCCAGTGGATTGACAAGAGCCGTTATACAGGTTGATAGTGAAAACAAGAGCCTGTACGCACATTTAACAACCCACATTTAAAACCGCCCCCCCCCTCTCGTATGCATTATTGTACGCATGCCCTCGTTGTGCAATATCCAAATCACCTCCCTAATATATCTGCAGCCAGGATGCGCGGCGCGGCCCCATTAACTTGCAGGAAAAACTTGGCCACCGCTGCTCGGCAGTGGCGTGCGGCAAAATCGGAGCGCGCGGGCGGCACTGCGAGCCAACGTCTCCTTGGCTCCGTCGCTCACGCAGGGTAGTCTGGCCCGCGGAGCCTCTTAATCGCACGCGCAAAATAGACAGTGAAGCGTCGGCCGGGGAGTGCGCCGCGTCGAGTGCTCATCGGAGTTCATCCAAGGACTTTGGCTCCGCTAAGTTTCTGGAAATCTCGGTTAAACCCAGAGCCGCTTGTCAGACGAGGTTAATTGGGTCACTCTATGGGGACTTCCGAGTGCAGTCGCCGCTGGGAACGGGGAGTTCAATCGGGGACAACGGCAAAACGATGATGGCAGCGGAGGAGGATTAGGCTCGGGCCATTTCAATACCGATCGACACTGAACACTCAAAATGGACACTTCCGAGTCCAGGGGTTTACATTTTTTTGGTCGTAACTGGTGAAGAATTACTTGATACACACGAGGTCTCTATACGAAATGCTCGCGAGTTGTTTTAACAGCTGGTAGGAGGTGATAATTTGGAAACCGTGTGAGTTGTTTCGGTTCATCGATACTAAGAGATTGAGGGGGGGGGCATGGGGGAAGGAAATCCTTTAATTTGCGGCAATTTATTTTTTACCGATGCGCTGTCTCACAGCAAGACGCCTGAGAGTGCAACCGCCCCTGGGTGTTCTAATTGCAACTATTGTGGCATTTATCAAGTGCGCCTATGTACGACAAGTAAGTATGACAGACACAACACTTGCACACCATTCTTGCACGTCTTCTTTTGTTTTGCTTAAATCCATCCATCCGTCCACCCACAGCAGAACGTCTCCCAAAGAAGCCTCGACGCCAGTGGTTCTTAACCTTTGCTGCAGCCTTGCACACCCCCCACCCACCCTACCCTCCTTTGGTTCTCAATTGTAAAAAAAAGGTACAATGTGAATAAACACACAGGGTTTGATGAAACAAAGTTGTTGTACCTACGTGCCCGTGCTTAACTTGCCTTCTCGGTGATTTACCTTCTGACAAAAATCTGTCCACGTCTCGCACCCCCAGGGGGTGCGTGCACCCCCAGGGGGTACGTGCACCCCCAGGGGGTACGTGCACCCCCAGGGGGTGCGTGCACCCCCAGGGGGTGCGTGCACCCCCAGGGGGTGCGTGCACCCCCAGGGGGTGCGTGCACCCCAGGTTAAGAACCACTGCGCTAGGCGATCGACATGGGAGGAGCCGGGCTCGAGGGCGTTTGGACTCAACAAACGTTGGAGGGGGGCTGAAAAACAACACAAGTGATCTAACGTCGCGGAGAGTAAAGTGTACAGGGGGCTCGTCAAGAAAAACAAGAACGGCATTCTCCCAACGGCTTGCGTGCAGTACGCACACCCTGGCATTGTGTTGGTGAGATACGACTGGGGAGGGCAATTAATGCGTACTCAAAATGGTGAGAGCGATGACGAAACTACCACTGAAGCCAAACGTTATTTTCCATGAAAAAAAAAAGTTTCCTTTTTTTCTTCTTTACACACCCTCCGCAAATATTTCTAGAATTAAACCGGTCGCGAAACTGAGCACTACACCCTATTTGTGTAACCATCAGAGCGCGAGTGGACCATCCCCATCCGACTGCGACCAACCCTCGGACTCGCCCGTCGCCGAAAGCCGGAACAAACTACCGTAAGTGGCCGACGCGCTCGCCAGCGCGGAAAACTCGCCCGGCTAAAACCGGAGGCTAATCAACGGAGCCTTCTCTATTTTCACGAGGCTTCCGAAAGACTTCCAAAGCTACGGCTTACGGCCTGCGGCTTTCCCTTCAGCCCGCCGCCTTGTGCTTGCCCCCGCAGCAGCCGCACACCTTCCCGCACGTGTAGCAGCCCTGCAGCGGCGGGTACAGGCACAGGCAGGGCACCAGCAGCGAGAGCGCGACCAGCGCCGCCCAGCGCAGGCCGAACCTCTCGTGGCCGCCCGTCTCGCACGAGCAGGGGTCCGAGTAGTTCCCCTCGGGGTCGGCCATGCAGTGGTACAGCATGCTCTCCGCGGCGCACATGCAACTGAGCGCCGTCACGCAGCGACGGGCAGGGTCTGGCGCGTCCGGGCAGCCCCCGCGCCGGTTACCCGGCGGGTCGAACGCCGCGCGGCAGTACTTGCACCGCAGCACCCCGCCGCCGCCGGCGACCCCTTCCTCCTCGCGCGCCTGCTGCTGCTGCGGCAGCTGCTGCTCGCACAGCTGCAGCTGCTGCGGGTGGTGCGCCGCCGGCACCTTGCCGAAGCGGCCGGAGCCCCGCTCCTCCTTCTCGGCCTCGGCCTCGCCGGGGCTGCCGCGCGGCCGCTCGTACTCGGCTTTCTTGCCGTCCCCCTTGCAGCCGACCTGCACGTAGTGGCCCTGGAGCGCCTGCAGGTCGCGCTTGCGCGCCGCCGCGTCCCGGTAGTCGTCGTAGCCGCCGCGCACTCCCATGAGGCCGCGCTCCTCGGGCGCGTTGCCCTGCGCCGCCTCGTCCTCCTCGTCCTCGTCTTGGAAGCTCACGTGCCGCCCCAGCTTGCCGCGCGCCTGCACGGCGAGAGACACGGCGAGAGCACACTCCTGACGGCCGGCCGGAAAACCCGGCTCGGGCACCCTACGCGTCACGAACACCCCCCCCCCCGGCCCCCCCGTCGATACGGCGCTGCCGACGCGTTGCGCTCTGATGGACGAGATACTGTTAAGAGGAGAATATACGAGGGTAGAATTCGTCAAGGAGCATCAACCGTCGAATGAACTCCGGTCGTCCTCGCAGCGGCAGCTTTTGGCTCGCAATCGAACAAAGATGATCACAGCATCAGATGCGCTTCTGCGGCCGTCTGGAACGCTCTTCCTTCCGATATTGGGAAGCCACTGGGAGCTATGCACTTTTAAATCTTATAAATTAAAAACTCATTTCTTTACAACTGCTTTATGTTCAGATTGTTGTGCTTCCACCGCACCGCCGATGAGCACGGTTTGCTACGTAAGGTGGGAAAAAAGTTGAACATACGTACATAATATTTATACCAATACAATAAAGCACGTGTCTATTATACCATTGACAAATAAAACAATTACTCGCCAGCCACCCGACTGGCAGACTATACAATGGGAGGGAGGGGGGTATAGCATTAGTTTGGTCGATTTCCCTGATCTGTTGTTGCTTCCTGCTTTTCATGCATTGTGCATTTGGATCCTAAGATGGAATGTGCATTATACATTTGAATTATTCTAAATTTGAATTATTCCCATATAAATAAAAACAGACGGTCTGTTTTTACCAAGGAAAAAATATATATTTACCCACAACCCACCCAACTGGCAGACTATACCCATCTGTGAAACATAGCAACTTCGCAACAATATGAAATGTTACTCATAAAAACATGAACACACTGCGTACCTTTTAGAAAAAACAACATTTAGTTCTATAAATCAAGTGCAGCGGATAGTTATTTCATAACTTTCAGTGTGATGGCCACAGGAATGCTGAGAAATGAAATTGTTATTATTATTACTCCAAACCTTGTTTACCCAGGAAAGTCACACCGAGTCTCAACACTATTTTTCAGGAGGGTCCTGCCAAGTTTTCACAGTCGCGGTTGATGTTGTGTTCTGCAAACCCAACCGAATTACTTTGCAGACACATTTTCAGCACCAGGGAATGTTTATCCAATACTAGTTACGTTGTTTTTTCTTCTTTTAAATATTTTCGTTCATTCGTTCGTTTCTCAGTCCGCTTTTCCTGGTGAGGGTCATGGCGGCAGCTTGTTGAGCAGGGCGGTCCAGACCTTCCTTTCCCTGGCGACAGACTCTAGCTCTTCCTGGGGAATTCCCACGTGTTCCCAGGCCAGCTGAGCGACACAGTCCCGCCGGCGTGTCTTGGACCAACCCCGGGGCCTTCGCCCAGTGGGACGTGCTGCAAGGTAAAGTTCCAGGGGGAGTCTACCGGGTGGGGCATCCTTACCGGGAGCCCGAACGACCTCTATTGGCTCCTCTCGATGCGGACGAGCAGCGGCGGCTCGACTCTGAGGCTCTCCCGGATTACCGAGCTCCTCGCCCGATCACGGAGAGTGACCCCGGCAACGGTGCGGAAAAACCTCATTTCGGCCCCTTGTACCTGCGATGTCATCCTTTCGGTCATTACCCAAAGCTCATGACCAAAAATGCGGGTGGGAATGAAGATCGACCTGTAAACCGAGAGCTTTGTTCGAGAACTCAGCTCCCACTTCACTACCACGGAACGGGACAGCGCCCGCAACCCCGTGGACGCTGCACCGATCCACCAGCCGATCTCCTGCTCCCACTTACCGTCACTCGCGAAAGAGACCCCGAGGTACTTAAACTACTCCACTAAGTACAGCTGTTCCCCCCTAACCTGGAGAGAACAATCCACCATCTCCCGGGAGTGAGCCATGGACCTCAGATTTTGAGGTGCTGATCCTCATCAAACCGTCCAAGTGCACGCTGGAGGTCACAGACTGACAAGGCAAAGATGAAAACGTCATCCGCAAAAAAGCAGCGACGCCACCTCCATGCCCCCGTACCGGATACTCTCCATGCCTCGGCTGCGCCTTCATATCCTGTCCATGAAAAATCACAAACAGGAGTGGAGACAAGACGCACCCTTGGCGAAGTCCAACACGCTTCCATAGCTATATATATATAGCTATGGGAGGAAACCGGAAAACCCCGGAGGAAGCTCGTGCAAAACAAGGGGGGAGGAGCATACAAACTCCGCACAGAAAGGCGCCCCGAGTCGGGAATCGAACCCAGGAACTTATTTGCTGCGAGGCGCCAGCGTCACCACCGGTGCCCAGCCATCCTGCCGCCAGACCATCGGACACCATGAACCGCCATCCACACGTGACTCATCGAGAAGGCAGTGGTGGTGTCTGACATCGCTGGGGAGTTGGGGGGGGGGGTGTTACACTCGGACACAAACACAGGGGCGTGATGCCAACTGGGCCTACTCGCCGAGATTCTACGCACGCAGGATTCTCCCCCCGTTCGGCACCGGTGGGAAATGCGTTCGGTGATTTCTGCGCGGAAAGAGAACGCCGTTGCGACGCGTCCGATGTCGTATCAAATAAATAAATAAACCCCCCGTGAACTCATCACAAGTTAAAACTGAAGGCAATTCTGTAAGTGGTGTGTATTCGTCACTGCAAAAAAATTAGCGCGTTGATCACTAATTTTGAGAACGTGATCTCTCATCCGATGGAGCGATGTAAATGCATAATGCTGCCCGCCTTTAAAAATATTAATGCACCGTCCGGTTTTTAGTTTCCGAGCATGCGCACGTGCCGATCACCACGCACAATGACGGTGAGGCCACGAACGGCGCATTTCAGGGGCCTACAGCGATAGCGATGGGCCTCCTCAAATACAGGGGGTGTGGTTTTTCAGTTGCCGTCTAATCCGTACAAAATCTCCGTGTCCCTCTTTCATCCGTGCCCATGGCCGTGATGGTACGTGCGTTGGGCACGCACGCATGCGTGTGTGTGCGTGTGTTTCTTCACTGCGCGCGTGTTCCTCTCCCCAGGCCCTCTCCTCACCGTCGCCTGATGTCCCTTCCCTCCCCCGTCCTTCTTCGCCAGGGCGGGAGAAGTGCCTTCCACACTGGGCTGGAGACAAAACCCGCGGCGGGATCAGTTCTGACGCCACGCGGCCGCAAATCACCGACAACCCCAGGATGTGTATTTATTTATATATATGCGGCATTTATGCATTAGCGTTGGTACAATTTAGAAGGTAAAGGTGCAGCCCTGCATTGTATCGCTCCCGCCACTGCTGGGGGAAGGGCCTCCAGCCAGAGGGAGCTCAAGAGAGCCCCTCTAGACAGTTATTTGGCCTACTCTTCCACACCGGCCCAACGTCTTTGAAAGAGATGGGAGTCCGCGCATACTTTAGCCACACCGCTCGCGGCCTGCATGCAAAGTGTAAGTTTTACAGCCCTTTATCAATCCACTGCTGGATGAAGGCCTTCACTTCACATGCCTCTTGGTCACAGGGGGCTGCGTGACAATACTCCGCCACGCGAGCCAGGACAGGTTGATGGTGTTAGCCGTGGCCGGGAATCAAGCTAAGGTCGCCGGGTTTCATAGTGCGGTACGCTAATCGCTGCGCCACGACTCCACCCCGTTGGTAGTTTACACGGACGCACTGAAAGACGCAGTGAGTACTCCTCGTGTGCCTCAACACAGGCTATGCCCGTGTGGACTTCCTGAGACGTAAACAAGGAGAAGCTGGGTTCAAATCCCAGGGCTGGCAAAACTCAGAGATCCGATGCCCATGCAAGGGAGAAAAATTTTTCACGCATTCCCCTTCATTGTATGTTTTGAAAGAGATTGCAGGCAACAAAAAGCACGTACCAGTATTGCTGGGAGAATTATCTGATGTTGGTTTGTGCGAATGAAGGCACGGGACTCATCAGTAAAGAATGGCTGATAACAACCGCCAACACAAACCTGGCCGTTGTAGTGTAATCTCGTACGAGGCTGCGCTGGGGAAGCAGCGGAAACTGCTCGCCGTTGCAGCCGGGCGTGAGGCAGAGTGGCGCCCGCGGTGGCTAAGAGATATTAACCACCTCGCCCGGTGTACAGGAGGTCGCGGGTTCGATCCCGACCCTGATGTATATTTGGAGTTTGCATCTTTACCCCGTGGTCACGTGGATTTATCTCGGGGTCCTCCGGTTTTTCCCTCCACATTTAGAGTCAACATCACACATTTAGAGTATTTGGCTGTGTCAAACTATTTGGCTGCTGCTAGAAATGTCCACATGATAAGCCACTTCGTTGGGCTGTCATTTGCGATAGCCAGGTTGCTTCTGAAAAAGAGCTAGACAGCTCAGTGGGCCTTACCTGGTGAAATAAAAATTGTTAAATTTAGGAAATGGGGCAACACGCTCAGCGAATAAAAAGAGGAACCTGGTGAAGCAGAACTGCGCCTCTCTTTGTGTGGTGTCCGACGATTCACTCCATGTCACTCGCTCAGGAGCCGAACATTCGCGCCGGGTCAGGCCTGGATGCGACCACATCTGCGAACGTGATCCGTAACTTTGATCCTTGCCTCTGTATCGACGGCTCAATGCTGATGTGCCATCTTATTGCGGGACTACTGCTGTGGTGTTATCCTGGTGTGGTCTGGGACTGTTTCGTTGTCATTTTTGCTGCCCTGCCCAAACTTGATAAATCCGACTTCTATAACCAATGTATTTATTAGTCATGTATATTTAGCGACTTGCTTAACTTTTTCTCTATGTTGCACTCCTAACGTATTTTTTTTGTAATGTTTGCTGTTGTAACTCGCTGACCAGCCCACACCGGACATCTGTGAAAAAGAGCTTCAGAGCTCATCGGGTTCCTCCTCTTGTAGTCTCAATAAAGTTTCTGATTCTCACTCGGGTCAGCACACGCAGCGGGACGCTGGGCACCGAGCTAAATTGAAAACTCATTTCTTGAGAGCTGCTTTTTTGCATTGGCTACGTGCGAGAGGAGTTCAGGAAGTTCAAATGCAAGACCCGAAATCACGCAGCGCGATCGCGCCCAAGGAAACTCCATAATTAATCACCTGTTTTTTTTTTTATTAAATAAATCAGGGAAAGCGCTTTGACAATGGCAAAAAAAACGAGCGTGATTTATTTACGCGCTAAATAATTTATCTGTTAAATATGTATCTGTTAAACGGAGCGCCTTCCAACGAAAGCAGCGCCCGCCAAGGCTTAACCGGCAGCGGCGCGGATCTTTCCCGGCAGGCGAGGGCCTCGAGAAAACTCGTCAAATCCCTTGCCCACGCCGGACTTCGGCCTGCCCCTCGCATTTATTTCCGCCGAACCAAATGGCGGCGAGCGCGCTGCTCGCCCACTCGCGCTGCTCCTTGGTGGAAGGGAAACGACGCCCGCCCGCCAGACGATTGCCTCGCGGCATTTTTTGCCCATCCGGCAGCGGCGATGAAGCGCTCCTCTGCCCCCCCCCCGCCGCCGCCCCCCCATTGCCTCGTGAAGGCACTTTTTTATAGTACAGGAAAAGAACTGTGGGCAGAGGTGGTGGCGGGCGCAAGGACGGCAGAGCACCGCGGGCGTTTACGCAAGAATAGCCGCCCGCATTTTGTTAATCCTTTGGGTGAGCAGTCATATATTTATACACGCCCACGCACGTGTAAATATACACGTGCTCAAACATATACACAAAGACAAAGATTCCCCCCCCCGTATAGGCTTAAAAACTGTTGGGGCAAGTGCTGTTGGCCAGTTACGATGAAGGCCGGAACGGCACATGAGGGGGTGGGTGGCCAGCACCACGCCCGACCGCCTTTGTCTCCCCAGTGGCGATGTTTACACACCGCACCGGGTACTCATTTGAGGCTGAGTCGGCCTAAGGGAGGCCCAGAACCGGTTCAGATAATCGTCACCGGTGTTGGCCGTGAGCGGGAATCGAACTCGGGTCGCCAGGTTGGTAGCGAGGTGCGCTAACCGTTACACTACCGATCGCCAGACACACACACGCACACACGCACTCACGCACTCACACCAATTGCCATTGTAGCTCTAAGGAACGTTAAGATTTTAGTGTGACGGGAAATGCATTCGGGACGTGCCGAAGGTCATCATCATTATCATGCGTGGCAGTGCCAGGGTAAAAGATAAAATAATTCGCAAAAAGGGGGAACAAAACAACAACGAGCCGGAATGCCACTCCATGAAGCGAGCCTCCATTGTCACATCTGTGGTGGCTTTGTCTGCACGTGTGTGTCTGTCTAGCCAGGGAAGCGGTGGCACAGTGGTCGGCGCACTGCGCTATGACCCAGAGTTAAATTCCCGGGCCTTGGCCAACATCAAATCGCGAATATCCGAACTGGTCCTGGGCCTCCCCCCTAGGTCGACTCTGCCTCAAATGAGTATCTGGTGCGGTGTGTGAACATCGGCACTGGGAGAGAAAAAGTGACCGGGCGCGGTTCTGGCCGTGCCACCTCCTCGTGCGTCATTCCGGTTTTGATAGGCGCTCACTAACATCACACGAACACCCCAACTGCCTATTAAGGATATACAGGGCATATTCGTCTCTGTGTCTTTGTAGTCGTAACTAGCGGCGTTTATCGCCTTGGGACTCATCTTAAACCAAACACGGGAGCCTAATTCATTTCACCCACTAATGCAATTCAAAAACTTTAGCAACATCCTATGAACTCCGTTGCCAATAACAGAGGGCCCTGTTGTTTGCAGTGACACGAATTGGCCGCACGCACAAGGGATGGGGGGGGGGGGGGTTCAGAAGCCGCGTCCTTTCGGAGTCTCCTTAAAAATAAGTAAAACACAAAAGCCACCGCCGTGTTCCCCTTGAAGCCCGTGCACACGCTGCAGCAGAGCGGTTGCCGACGTTCGACGCAAACCAGCGGCTCACACGGTCGCGGTGCTGCGCCTGGGAGGGGCGGCTGAACAATGGGGCAGATTTTCACGCGAAAGAATCCATCATGTGATGTTGTTAGTGAGCAATCTATTAAAGCCGGCACGGTGCACGAGGTGGCCCGGTGTGGCCAGCAACACGGCCCGGTGCCAGCCGTGTCTCCCCGGCGCTGACGTTTACACGCTGCACCAGTGATAATGATTTAAGGCCAAGCAGGGGGAGGCCCGGGACCGGTTCGGATATTCGTCGCCGACGTTAGACACGAGTGGAAAGGGGTAGCACTTGGGGTGGGTGACTGCCTCGCACAACAGGTTTAGAGGCTGCGGGGGCGATGTTGAGGGCAACAGAGGCAGCAATGCCATAGTTGTACTGCACTCCATTCCCCCACGCCTCTGCTCCCAGCCATCACCAACCCGCCCTGACGATCGTGGTGAACCACGGTCAAATAACCCCCACGGAGGTGGGAGGCCCTCATCCAGCAGTGACTTGACATAGGGCTGCAGAGGTACAGCTAGTACTAGTGACTGGTTTGCCGAGTTAGGGTTAGGGATAGAGCTAGTACCAGTGGCCGATTTGGCTAGTTGATTAGGTTCCGGGGGAGTTGGTCAGGATTGGAAGGCCCTCATCCAGCAGTGGATCAACAAACCACGCTTACACAAGTGTGCGCGGGCACACAGCGCAGGTCCCCGTGACAAAGAGTGCACTGTTGCAGCCGTCTTAAAAAAAAATGTGAGTGGACTTCATTTATTAATTATTGTAACAAATAACGACGATGTTGATGACGGCGACGATTCCATTGCCGCGTGCCGCCGGGGCACAGCTGCAACCGTTTAACTGGAGATTCCTGCGAGCGGTGGTGGCATGTGCTCTCGGTGGTGGCATGTGCTCTCGGTGGTGGCATGTGCTCTCGGTGGTGGCATGTGCTCTCAGAGAGGAAGGCAGCGGAGGGAAATGGGCCCCGCTCCCAAGGAACACGACGGCCTGGCCTCGCCGTCACCACCCGAAAATTTTGCGGAAAAGTAAATAAATGAATGATGGGATACGGGGCTTCGTGCCGGCACGCTCACGTGCACAACTCCGCAAATATAAATAACCGGCGGCCAAGGTGGCGATGTTTTTGCTCTCTTCCTGTTTAGAGCGCATTGTTTTTCGGCTAATCTTTTTTTAACCACCGTTACAAGTTGTTCGAACGTCGGAACGACGTGGTCGCGCACGCAGACAGGGAGCTCGACACAATGGTTTGCAAACGTTCTACTGACGTCAAGGGGTGATGGAGGAGAAGCAGGACCAGGAGAGCTAAGTTTGCGGTTATTGCTATTCCGCACAGGAGGGGAAATCTCGGCTTAAGGATAGCGCACGCACGAGCACATACACACACGTGTGCGCACGCACGTTGAAATTTGTACGTGGCCGTTTGACAGAGAGGGCCCGCCCAGGGGGACCCGTTCACACCGAACGGATTCTCTTCTCCATTCAACTGCCTGAGTTTGGAACAACTACCCACAAATATTTCCCGTCCTGCGCACACGTGTCCTGGAAAAAACACCAGCCGGCATTGAATGTCTCTGTCCAAGGGCTATGAAAGTCACGTGTTGATGCAGTGCACCTCTCCGGCCACTCGCGAATATTTGCGATGACATCGTTCTTTGCCCTTGTTTGATTTTTGCCGGTGAATGATTTGCGAGGTCGAAAAAGAAATACTTTACTGTGAGAGTATTTTTTTTCAAGGGCGCAACTTTATACGTGAAGCGAAACACCAACCGTGCTCACCGCACCTCCGATCATCACGCTTGGCTACGTACTGTGCGAAAGAAGTTCACCCTACGTACAGACAAAACCACAACGATCGGCGCCAGGTGCCGACGCGACCGAGAGTTTTGACGCGCGCACGCAGGACAGCGCCCCGGCAATGAACTTTCCCGACCGCGAACGGAACCCCGTTTCTGCCATGGGACACAAAATCGCTCTTCTGCGAGTCAAGAGCGATGGCACCTCTAAAATATGACGGCACTTTGAAAACTACGTCCACTCTGCGCGGACATTTGGCAGCTGTGTATCGGACACACGAGACTGTGGTGGTGGTGGTGGTAGTGTGCACCTTCGTGAAGGTTTATTTTAATTATACTTTAAGGCTGTACCATCAACGTCCTATCACGAGATGAAGACATTTTCATTCGGTTCCCCAAATCTCGCAGTGAGCAGCGCGACGGCACCTCTAAGTCAGGAAGATTTAGGGTCTGAACCTTGGTTTAAAAAAAACTTTTTTACCATTACAATTCCACTGTCCACCAGTCTTCTTATTATATACATATTAACAAAATCCCACAGGGCCACGGAACGGGTGCAGAGAAGGGTCTCCGCCCTCGCCACCTGACTTAACCCACCTGCTACACAGAACACCACATTGACTTTTGATCAGCACGGTGCGAAAAAAGTTCAACATTCATACATACAAAACACAAGGTAGAGATACACAAGAACAAATATAAATATCTACACCATGTATGTTGAACTTCTTTCGCACCGTATGTAGCCAACAATAAAGCAGTTCGAAAGAAATTAGTTTTCAATTTCGATGAAAAAGTGCCCAGCTCCGGTGGCTTCCTAATATCGGAAGGAGGAGCATTCAAGACGACCGCAGAAGCGCATCTGAAAGCACGCGATGCGGCGAGCGTCTTTGTTCGATGGCCAGCCGAGAGCCACTGCGAGGATGACTGAAGTTCGCGTGATGGAACATAAGATAAGGACAACTTGGAGTGGAGTAACGGGAGAGGAGACATCCCCCCAAACCGCCCCCCCCCCCCCACGGGCATGAATTAACCCCCTTGTGAAGCACTACCCGTGAGGAGACTTGGGACATTATCAGCAAAAGCAGGAGGGAATTCCTGGCGTGGACAAAAAGCCGAACCTAAATCCCCCCCCAGATTCTCGGGAGCCAGGCCTCCTGCCTGAATCGAGGAGACGCCCAACGCGGACATAGATTGGGGGGGGGGGTGGGTGATCCCCTGTGGATGGCGGCATTGAATGGAAAAATCTGTTGATTGTTATTGTACCCAGGTACAAAACCTATTTTTTCTCTCCATCCCAACGCTGCCGTGCACCCACAGCTCTTCTTAAAATTTGGCAACACGTGCCCAAAGCTGGCACGTGCCAGAGGAGGGGGGGGGCAGGGCCTTCCCTACACAGGTGCCGTCAACACCGCGCCAGAGGCGGCGTCCTGCGAGGTGAGCGTATCCAATCGATAGTGGCCGAGAAAACGCTTTGGGCAGGGGGTGTACTTCCACGTCAGCCACCTTGTAGATTTTCCTCCAACGGATAACATTGGATGCTCTAGTCCACGAGGTTGCGACCGGCCCTGGTGGAATGTGTCTTTAGGTTTGTAGGGGGGGGGCAGGGGGCGCTGCTTCCCTGCGCGCCTGCACCAACGCTCAACGCACTCCCTCCGCCAACATGGACGGCCTCGCCTTACGAGGCTTTGCTCGCCCCTCGACGCTTTTGCTGATCGAGATGAACAAGCTGCCACGCGGCGTTCACTGCGGGTAAAACTTGAGGGCTCGAGCAATAATCTAAAGTATCGAGTGGCCTCCTCAGCTTCTCGGAAGCAAATGGTGCCGGCCACAGCGTCGGTAGACCCAACTCCAACCGAAGGTGACAAAAGTGGACGCCACCTTCAGCAGGAATCGAGCCGTGATCCTCAGTTACCACCCTGTCTGGCTGATACAAGATAAATGGGGGGGGGGGGGAGGGGGGGGTGAGTAAGTAAGGCGTGTGGCTCCCTTACGCTCCTGCCCATTGTAATCACCGCTAAGAGCACGGTGTTTGTATGGTTAGAAAGAGTTTCCAGCCAATTGGCTGGAACGTCCAACCGCGGCCTCTTGGATGTCACGGCGCCCAACAGCTCCGGAGCTCGCAGTCAACTTTGACCCCTCCAGCCGGATGCTTCTCCTGCTCACGAGCGCAGCCGCTGGAGGCTTGCGTGGCGACGGCACCCACCCTGAGCCTCGCAATGTCCCGAATGCCTTGGGAGGCCTGTTTGGAAGTGCCGCCCCCTTTGCGATCACATGGTACTCAAAGTCTCCCACGGCGTTGAGGATAAACTCCGCCACGTGCGCCGCGCACGAGGCAATGTTCATCGTTGTGGCGGCTGCCCGATGGCCCCACCCCCTCACCTGAACTCGCTATCGAGTGACCCATCGACAGAGTTAGGAGGTGACTGAGGCGCTCTGCGAGGCCGGCTAAACGTGACAAGAGCCCGGACACTGAGGCGGCGTCCGCATAATGGACAGTGGTGGTAAAACAATGGCATGGCGTCAGCAAGCGTCCAGGTTGCACAATGGGACGCGCGGCTTCGGCCAGTTTTGCCCAATGCTGCCTAATTCTGCTGCTGCTGCTGCAGGGAACCCAACAGCGGCAGGGAGGAGCGATGGAGCGGCCCGTCTCTCTCGGAGAGATCCTCCTCTGCGACCTCCCTGTGGTGGACGTCGCTTTTGCAATACTTGCTGCGCGAGCTGCGTGCACGCTCGTCGCTGATCGAATCACATCCAGGAGCTCCCAACGACGTCCTCCTCAGAAGTCAATGTCGACGGGGGATGCACACCGCCATCCTCGTTCCGCAAGTCTCGACGACGCAGACGCCGGGGCTCCTCTACATCACCGACATCAGCGCAAGGACGTAGCGTAATCCGTTGGTTGGCATCGTCCGCCGCACGCTCAACCTCGCGGGTACGAAGCCTGCACTGTTGGGGTCACAGCCTCTACAACACCAGCAACTGCGCAGCTGCGATGTTGGGCGAGGATGTAGCGGCATGCGGACGGCAAGGGGCAAAACAACCGCCCCTCCATCTCTTCCGACGAAGGCGGCGTCTCATCAATTCTCTTGCAGTGCGCCGATGAGCGCCCAGAGTCCTGGCAGAGCGGGCCTCCTCTGAGCCGGACGTGCCCTCGTAGCGGGCGGTATGGTCGCCCACGTCCCGCCACCTCCCCTGTCCCCCCGCGCTCACTTCGCGTTTCCGCGAGTGACCCTATTCCCGAGGGGCCAGTGCCGGGCGTTACAGTGCCGGCACCGCGCGTGTCTGCATGTACGCCGCGTCCGCACGACTCTTCCGGGACTCGCCTCCGAGTGCCTTCGTGTGTACGACGCGCCCGCAGAGCACCCGGTGAGCTCGGGCGACGTCTCAACTCCTCGTGCCGGCGAGCGGTGAGCAGCTCCGGTAGAGCGCGCGCTGCCCTTGGAGAGGTGAAGAAGAGTCCCTCCCCCCCCACCCTCCGCCAAGCACCGCGACCCCCGCGCTGCGCTGTGCCGCCCGCCCGCACTCACAGCGGGAGCCAGCAACCTGGCCCGCCGTAGGACCAGGCGACCCCGCCAACAAGGGCGCGGGGAGCCGACCGGGTATTGCAGCTGCGCCAGCTCACGAGCCCGTGCCGACGCCCGCATTATTTCTGAGCGCGGGAAGATGCTACGGTCGGAACCGTTAAGTCCTTGTGGTTCCCCGACCGCAAAGGTTAAACACTGACCGCGGGGGTCCAGGCGTTTAAGGTCCGAGGCCTCGCTTGGCAGCGCCTGAAGCCGCGCGTTTGGGTGCCATTATGCAACCCGGAGGTTTAAATCGAGAGAGAGAAAGGGAGAAACTGAAGCTCGTGCTGCCTCCCACTTTTCAACTTTCCCAGCTAATGGTGGCACTCGCTCATGTTGCTCCCGCGGCGCAGAGACAAAAGTGAGGGGTGTCTGGGTAGAGGGTGTGTTGGGTCAGGTGGCGGGGGCAAATTGTAATGGTAAAACCGCCCCCGGAAGATAACGTCACAGAACTACTTCTGAAGGACACCTTTTTACACGCCCTTGAAAATTAAGTTTGTCGCATACCGATAAAACTAATGTATAGTTCTTAGATCCAATTTCAGCAAACCAACTAATTTCACGTGATGTTTTTTGTTGTGGTTGTTGTTGTGGTTGTTGTTGTGTCCCAGTGATCGGTGACCAGGCTGATGCCGCCGTTGTCGCACCACACTTGAGAACCCCGCCGAACGAACGGAGAATGGCGGCTACGGGCCCGGGGTACGAACCCCCCCCCCTCCCCCCCCAGCATCTACGGCGGTTTGATCCGACGAGGCGTTCGAAGTGAGAAGTGAAATCGCAAAAGACTTTGCAGAACTCACCGAAAACACATCGTCGTCCCCTCCAATTTCAGCCTCGTTCTGATTGGTTGACGACGATGTGGTGGAGCCTTCGGGGGGGGGGGGGGGTTAGAGTTGGGGGGTCAGGGGGGGGTACAAAAAAAGGGATGACAAGAGACAGACCGTGAAGAGGGATGTTAAAGAGAGACTGCTGTGGGGTAAAGGCGCAGCCCTGCAATTGCTCGCTCATGCCACTGCTGGGGAGAAGGGCCTTCGCTAGAGGGAGAGCTCCTCCACAGGATACTTTTGGCCTACTCTTCCATGCTGGGCAGACGTCTTGAAAGCGGTGGGAGTACCCACACTTGACTTAACTGCACCCGTCAATCTTATTCTTACCTTCGTTTACATTTATGACGCGCCTTTGATCAAGGCGCTTAACATACTTGTTATGGGGGGGGGGTGGGGGGGAGTCTCAGATTTCCAGGGTCACCCACTGTAGGGGTCCTTGGTATAAGGGAACCGTTGTTTACGGTTGAAAGGTACAAAGTTGAAATGTTATGGTTACCGGTCCTAGCAGAACCCAGCCTAAAAGTCGCACACCTTAAGTCGGCATCGGGGTCCCCGGATCTTAACCGGATAACAGGGCGAGCAGGGGGGGGTGGGGGGTCCCCCTTATCGGGGTCCACATTGCGGCGTTCGATTGATGCTCGCTGCTGGGTGGCCCGGGGCCAGAGCCGTTCCCCCTAGGGGTCGACGGCGAATCGGGGCGACCACCCCGGGCCCCGCGCTTTGTCGTCACGGTGTCAGACCTAACACTGCTGGTTTAGTTTGAAGGGGTCGGGGGAACCACGTGGTGTGATCCCCCCCCCAAAATGGACGGCCGTTACCAGGGCAATGGGGGGAGATTCAAGAAACCTGCCCATCGTTTCACCCGTGGCTCCAGAAGGTAGAAACCAGCAGTCTAAAGGGGTACACCACAGCAAGCCGACTAAACAGGCGGCATGCGGTGGGGTAACGCGTGGGTTGCTCCCGCCCTTATCCAAGGGCGTACCTTGGAAGAGTAGGCCAAAAAAACGTTGCATCGCGGCGGCATCTCTCGTAACGTAACACGCGCATTTTACCCCACGCAAATGACCACGTCGCCGGGGTTATTAAATTCGAACGCGAAAAAAGAACACGGCGTTATCTTTTGCCGTGGATGTCGGCGCGTCGGCCCACACCTTCGGCGAGATCCTCGATGGCCTTGCGCACGCAGCGGTTGAACGCGCGCGCGTCGGCCGGCGTCTGGAAGGAGAGCCCAAATTTTTTGTCGTCGATCATCCAGTGGTGGAAAGTCGGAGAAGCCACCGTGTACACCAGGTTCTTCTTCAGAAAGCACTTGAGCAAGACCTGGCCGCGCCACGACACACACACGCGCGCCAGCGAGCGAGCGCACACGCGAGTTAGACGGGCAGCGTGCGACAACGGTAACACTTGTTCCCTCATAACAAGAAGTTCCTGGGTTCGGTTCCCGACTCAGGCGCTATTCTGTGCAGAATTAGTCTCCTCTCTCCCCGTCCTGGATGCGTTTCCTCCAGGTTATCTGGTTTCCTCCCATAGCTAAATAAAATAAAAATGTATGAATCAATAAGAACATTTAAAAATACATTAAGAAACACTTTTTTTTTTACTTAAGATTTATTCGCCAGCACATCCCAATGCGGGAATTAAATTTGCCGGTAAGATTACTCAATTGGGATTCGACGCAGCAACGTCGCCCCCCCTTCTGTGAAAAATTGGCAGGACCCGTCCTGAAAAAAAGGCTTGACACTCTGGCGAGGCTTTCCTGGATGAACGGACGTGAAAAGTAAAAAAAAACGAAAAAAAATTCCTCGCCAGTCAACTTCCTGTTCACGTAAAAATGTACCTGGATCCTCCGGCCATGAAATTGGAAAATAATCTCAGAGCGATGGATTTAAACAGCGACTTGGCACAGATGCCTGTAGTTGAGCAACGGACAAAGGCATCTCTATTAACGAGCTTATGCAAGAAAATATTGTCTTTAATATGTAATTTTAGGTAGGGTGTTAAAGAGTCCCAAATCAGGGTAAACAGAATGGCACGTGTGGCTCGTACACATAAACTACTGCAGAGAATGTTACCTATTCGAATGGGTAATTATAAAAGAATCCCATTTTTTTCTTAGGTTTACCAAAGAAAAAATATACATTTTCCATGTTGATCAACCATTTAACGTATTTCAACTTTCGTGGCAAAAATTGAAAATATTTTCCCCTCTACAAATGCAAAAGCCTCCTAAAACACATCGCCTAGCACGTGTGAATTTGCCTTTTTTTCCCAGCTGGAAAAAGACTCCCCCCCCACCTTTGCATTAAATTTCTCTCGACACCTTTGGGTGCCTTTTGATACGCAAACAAAAAAAACTAAAATCACGGCTCCCCAATCGAACCGTGGGGGCTTTTGGTCGACCCAAAACACCCCCTCTCTTTTTCATCCTTCAAAGGGATACTACTGGGGAGACTTTTACGCTTAAAAGTAATGACGGTCTGTGCCCAGAGTTGTTGCTTTGCCAAAAAAATTATCGGCAAAAAAAATCGAGATAACATGAAAAGCCAAAGTAGCCCCAAACCAACATGTACGGGGGGTGGGGGGTGGACAAAACATTTTATTTCAGAGGAGAGAAAAAAATAACTTACAGGTCAACAATTTGATCTGCATTAACGTGGAGTTGGCTTCATTCTTATTCAAATAAATCACAGCACCGGGAAGATCTTTGTAGTCTTCTAAATGTGCCTATGATATTCATTTGTAGTCCTTTAGTATTTTGAAAAATAGGTCAATTCATCTTCGGGAAAAAGAAAAGAACACACACACATGAAAGCGAAGTCTCTTTCCGTAACACGAGAATTCATTTGGGGATAATGTAATTATTGCATCAGAGAAAGATAAATTACGCAGCTATTAGTGTCATTTTAAAAGGGGGGGGGGGGTTAAACCGATGCATGCGAACCACGGTAGCTGTTGCGAGTGGAGTTTACACGACTCTCTAAAGAGCGGTTCAAAATCGGGGGGGTTGGGGGGTCAGGGGGGGTCGGTGGCTTTATTAATTTTTTTGCGAGCATCTCTGGGTGTTTCTGCTTGCCACATGTGGCCCAAGGGCCGAGCAATTTGATCCCAATTATTGGGGGGGGGAGGGGGGGGTGGAATTACACGGAGCTGCTGCACTTGGTCTGGGTGTGCTGCGATTTTTTGGCCAAGACTTATTTTGAGCAGTGGTTACCAATCCAAACAGAGGGCATTTGCCGTGGTGGCGCAGTGATTCGCACGCCGCACTACGAACCGCACAACCTGAGCTTGATTCCAGGCCACAGCTAACATCAGTTGACGAGTGATATCCGATTCGGTGTGGGGCACCCAACCTCAACAATCCACGCCGGCCAGCGTGTTAAAAGTACGGCGAAACAACACCCCCGCGACGTCACATGGTGCAGATTGACAAATAGTTATCATTTATTATTATTGATATTTTAATTAACCGCAGAACGGAAAATGCTCGGTGGCGAGCGAGTGGGGCTGGAGTGATCACCGTCACCCGAGCGCAACGGATGGAGGAACGTACAAAAACGCTGCCGCGCGACCAAGAGCGCTCGGGCTCGCGAATCGCAACGAGTGTCGCGCCGGGGATCGTCACACAGGGGGAGTTCCGCGAGTCCGAGCGGCGCGTCCGTCTGGGAGGGGCCGTGCGCCGCGCCGCACCCACCAGGCCATCCCCGATGCGCTCCCCGCGCACTAGGAAGTCGCTGCGGCCGTTCTCGTCGAGCTGCAGGAGGCGGGAGATGCTGACCTGGCTGAGGCCGCCGCCGGCCAGCGACACCCAGCCCTCGTCCGTCCTCGTCATCACCACTGCGCGCACGCGGACAATGTGGTTCTCGCTGCTCCGCCACCGCCGTCGACACCACCGCCGCCGCCGTCGCCGCCGTGACATAGGGGGTTCAAAGAGACGCGCAGCAGGAAGACGGCATCGGTTAGCGCGTGGGTCGCGTGCACCGGCGCGGTCGTCCGGAGGACAGGTCCGCCAGCTCCACCGAATGCTTCGTCGCGAACGGCAAACAGAGAATCGGGAAAGTCGTTGCGCCCCTGTGTCGATTTCGCAATTCAAAAATATTCCGTGTTTTATTATTATTATAGTCAACGACGACTACGAGTGGATGAAAATCAAGTGCTACATCATCGTCATCATCATCATCATCGTAGCACTTGACGATGATGATAACGATGACTAACCATGAAAGAGCAAAGCGTAACGAGGATGAGAAGAGATTAACTGTGGTCTAAACGAAGGTGCTGACTGAGATAATTTCGTAACGTTACTAGAGACGACTATATATGTGTATACAAATAGATGACCGAGTTCAAAGGTTGGCCGACCTGGTAAAATTGAGGGGGGTGGGGGGAGGGGCTCCGGAGAGGAGGGGGGAGGGGCGGGGGGAATAAAATGCCCCTCACATCAACATTTAGTGAGTATGAATATTACGACTTAAAGTTTAAGTGATTTAGTCGACTAGATTGCACAAAGAGAAGGCAGTCGTCAAATAGACTAAGACAATGAACTGAAAAAAAAAATGGTCACTAATTTACCGCTACGTAAGAGCACCTATCGGCTTGCAGATGAAATCACGGGAGGAGGTGGAGGAGGAGCGATGATGTGACGATGAAACTGCGTACAGGGTGCTGCTCCACCCTTTCAGTCCAGGGCTGGGGTCAACTATAATTGTAATTGGGTGACTGGTAATGAATTGTGGTCCGCAATGTAATGGTAATATCAGCTAACAATGGCCGCCATAACTGGGATTACATAATTGACCCCAGGTCTCATTCAGACGACCGGGCCCATCGGTTTGCAACGGCGCAACAAATCCCAGGAAATATCTCCCGTTGCGAGTATAATGGAATTTCTTTGTTGCGTTTTTTGCTTCTTCTTCCAGTTTCTGTTAGTTTCCGGAACACACGCAAAAAAATTTGGATCTCGCAAAACCAGCAAAGACAACGAAAAAAAACGTTCCGGGCCCAGCAACGATCGGCCTTGCCCCGCAGAGGCGTCATCAAGACAGGAGTAGAGCGGTGAGGTATGGTGAAACGACCTCTACGACAGACATTGAGCGAAGAGGCCCTCATCCAGCAGTGGAATGACAAACGACTCGAAATTTTACTTGAAAAAAATGAAAGAAATTTTTTACTTTTTTTACGTTTTTATTCATTGTTAGTTTCTTTTGGGTTAGACCACGTCGGTATAAAATGCCATTTTTTTACGAAAACCCTCCACCACCCAGCAACAGAGCCAATAAAATAAAGTTGCCACGTCATGGGCAAATATGCCATTTCATTTGGTTATCCATGTGTGTTGAACTTCTTTTGCACCGTACATAGCAAACCGTGGTCAACAAACTAAACGCAAAAAGCAGTTCTAAAGAAATTAGTTTTCAGTTTAGATTTAAAAGTGCATTCCTCCAGTGGCTTCTTAATATCGGAAGAGCGTTCCAGACGGCCGCAAAAGAGCATCCGAAACCGTGCGATGCAGCATGGCGAAAGGCAAACTAAATCTTTGACAATTGTTTTTATTAACAACGTTTCGCTGGAGATTACATGCAGCAGCAGCAGCAGCATCATCATCATCGGGTGTTAACAAGAGCTCAGCTCTAGTGTGAAAAGAGCTTCCTGATCCGGGTCCTTAAGTAGGTGCCATGACATCATCACGGCAGCCGAACACAAAATACAGTGCTGCTGCTGAGCGTCATGAGCACAAATGACTCATTCCTGTGAATGCTTAAATCAAATCGTACTCTTTCATGTTGAACACCGTTGGCTTTTAATGAACGTGAAAAGGAAAAAAATGTACACTAAAGAATAAAACTTAAACGGGAATAAAGATTAGAGTCACGTGGATTTTTTACTCCGGGTCCTCTGGTTTTTCCTCCCACATTTATATGCATGCATTGAGATGATTTAGATTATTTTGGTGCTATAAATGTACATGAAAAATAAGTTTTCACCTCAGTGGGCTTTGCCTGGTAGGATGGTGTAGTTATATTAGTATGTGTTTGGGTGATTTGTCTACCATTATTGTGCTTTGCACTCTTGTCGTGTTTTTGTGCTGTTTGTTGTTGCGACGTTCTTACCCCACGCCCTGACTGGACATCTGTGAGAGAAAAAAGCTCGAAATCTCATCGGAATCCTCCTGCAGTATAAATACATAGTCTGAAGTGCGATTCGGTTCGACTCCTGAAGAGTAGTGCATGGTGAGAGCTGAAGAGAAACATTTCTGAACACGCGGCCAGAGCCGACAGACCACACTTGCGTGATTACGAGTGGCAGTGAAAAGTTTTGCGCGGAAGGGGGGGGGCAACGATTTGTTCGTGAAAAAAAGAACGCGTCGCTGAAACAGAATCAACAAGACGCACGCCGTGCACCTTGTGCCAGGCCGTGGTCTCAACAATTCATTTCTGGTCGTTGACAGCAAAAAAAACAAAACAAAGGCAAAGATCCCCCGTATAGCTCATACCAGACTGTTGAGGCAAGTGCTGTTCGCGAGCACCTATAAAGGCCGGGACGGCACACGAAGGGGTGGGTGGCCAGCACCACGCCCGGCTGCCTTTGTCTCCCCAGTGGCGATGTTTACACACCGCACCAGGTACTCACTTGAGGCCGAGTCAACCTAGGGGAGACCCCACGACCAGTTCAGATAATCGTCACTGGTGTTGGCTGTTAGCGAGAAATTGAACTCGGGTCGCCGGGTTCGTAGCGCAGCGCTCGAACCGCGACACTACCGCTCCACAGCAACAGCGGACACACACACACACACAAGGCCATCAACACCGCCATCAACACCGTGCCCTAACACATCAACCGCGTTTACAATTTCTGCAGCCGACAGGCGACCGGCTCCGTGTGCGAGCTGTCTGCGAGTTTGTGCGTAAACTCTGTGAAGGTTTTGATTTACGCACGGGCCGCGTGAGTTTACACAAAAGAAAAACACGCGGTTCATGTTCGACACCGTTTACCATACTTGGGGTTGAGCGCGGCGCGGGGACCTCAGACCAACAATTCTATGAGGACTTCAACTATTTAAAAAAAATACAATTTTTACCAGGCTAAGGCCCCACTCAGCTACATAAGGGCCGTCCATAAATGACGTCACGCACCTCGGTGGGGGGGGGGGTGTGAGACATTTGTGACGATGTGTAGCGAGGGGGGGGGGTTGAGAAATGTGACGTCACATCAAAATGCGCAACTTTAAATAAATATAGACAACACGTTCTACTTTATTAAATAGATTTTCTAATAAATGTTTTCTCCTACAACATCAGAGTGCAGCGCCACATTAAATACGCACTACAATGACAATAGTTTAAAGCCATTTGAAGCATGTTTTATTTTTTTTGGGGTGGGGGGGGGGCAGAGCTTTGTGACGTCATATTTGAGGGGGATCTGACTTTGTGACGCCGTGTGACAATGGGGGGGGGGGGGGTCAAAAATCGTAAAAAATCGCGTGACGTCATTTATGGATGGCCCCATACCTCTTTATAAGCCCCATTGATAGTTTTCAACCTGGCTATCACAAACGATTGCTCAACGAAGTGGCTTACCATGTACAGCAGCCAAATACTTTAAACGCGTGATGTTGCTTCTAAATGTGGAGGGAAAACCCGCAGGGCCTAGAGAAAAATCCACGCGACCACCACGGGGAGAGAGAGACACACAGCAGGCGTCAGGGTCGGGATCGAACCCTCACGACCTCCTGCACACCAGGCGAGGTGGTTAACATCTCGCCACCACGGTAGGGCTACGCCGCTGAAAGTTTCAGGTCGGCCTCCCGGGCAAATGCCGCGCGCGGTACGATCCGGTGCGATATTCCGACCAAATCCTCCTCCACGGCCTCCTCCTAGATAACGGCCACGCACAGCGTGCCGGAGGGTGCCGGCGCACGCGAATGCTACACGAGTCACATCCCGCCGAACAAACGGCTTATTAGTGGGGAAACGCAAAAGAGGAAGCGCGCGGGTGCGTCTTTGAAGTCCCCGACGCGAGACACGAGACGCGCCCCTCGTCCCGCGGGCCGAGCGGACGTCGCATTGGGCGAGCGGCAGTGCCGGGTGGGGGTGGGAGTCGTACTCTTAGGGTTTGTTCGGTAAAGTCACGTAGGTAAAACATAAAATTTAAAATTACTAAAAGTAATAATAGAAATAAAATTAGTATTTTATTTTATTTCTATTATTATTTTATTTTATTTCTATTATTACTTTTAGAAATTTGTATTCTTATTTTATTGTATTTCTATTATTATTTTATTTTATTTCTATTATTTCTTTTAGAAATTTTTAATTATTATTTTTTAACTACGTGACTTTACCGAAAAAACCTAAGAATATGAATCCTTGGTGGGAGTCGTGCTCAGCGATGATTCGGCAGACGCCGATTTACCGGCGGTCAGGCGTCTCCCTGTCGCTCTTCTTTTTTATTTACACGCTTTTTATTATTAGTATTACTTAACTCCCTCTGTCTGTTGTCGTTGTTGTTGTATCCTCAAATCTTGCAACTCAAATTTAACCCACTTCCCAATGTGGTATCGACTGCAAACTTGGTATATTTTATTGTTTTATTTTTATTATTTTATTATTTCCCTTCTACGTGACTTTACCGAAAGAACCAAGAAGATGAATCCCTGCAGTCACGAAATCTTTAAATCGAAACTTGGTATACTTATGTCATACTGATGACAATACTACATTCTATCATAAAAATATATTTATTTAAACGCCCCAAGCTTTTATTTAGTCAGTTACAAGAGTATATTAAACATATTATGCAAAGTACTTGAACAAATTTTTTTTTTACTTTTTAGTACATTTAAAAAAAGCGTGTTTAAAAAAAAGTTTTTTTTAATATATATTATTCACTCGTCGCTTCCTCCCCCACGCGCGGAGGGATGCTCGGTCTACCAGGTTCACCGTTGCGACTCACCCGGCGCCGCGTTCAACCAAAACCGCAACAACATCCATCGGCCACTCACCCACCCACCACACCGCAGGTCACACAACACTCATCTTTCCGGTATCCGACGCACATTCGATCATCGGCGCCGCTTAGTTGCCGAACGCTCGGTCACGTCGCGCCCTTCGTGCCTCTACTCGGCAACCCTCGTATCGGGGGAGAGGCGGGCGGAAAGCCAAAACCGGGGCAAGGAAATAAACACAGAGCGATGGGTGCGCACGACCGGCAAGACGCCCATTCGGACCGTCTTCGCCACCCCCACGTGCAGCAGCAGCACGGCCTCGCACTCGCGCCGCCGGTGTGCGGCGAGCAGTACCCCCCCCCCCCCCCCCCGATTGAGGCTGCCCGATCCGATGCCTCGGCCAATTCCCGGCTTATTCTCCAAGCTGCCACCACTTGCCGTGGGGGGGGGGGGGGGGTGGAAACAATGGGCCTCATTGATAGTTTACGTTCGAGTGGCTGACACAATGCCCCCGAGTCTCGGTTGCATGTGCGGTTTATTCCGGCGCGGCAGTAGCGGCGAGGACGGCAGTTTTGCAGATCCCACCACCACGGTTTCATCATCGCCGTCGTCGTGGTCGTGACCGTCATCATTATCACCCTCGTGGTCAGCCATGATCAATCCACTGCTGGTTTAAAGCCAGCCCTCATTCTTCCGTGATGTAGCAATCCACCCAGCACATGCAAACAAGCTCCATCTGCAGACAGAATTTTATCGGCCTTTAAATCAATCAATGTTCATTTGCTACACGGAAAGTCCAGTTTAGCCAGTTACCCAGCTAGGATCGCGAGGGAGGTCCGTGATGCATTGGCATAGAACAACAACTTCAAAGTGTTCCATACGGAGGAACGGGTAACAAAGGGACAGGACGCGTCAGACGTGCAGACAAGCCAAGGGCAACGTTTGGTTTCACTGCGTTCGGAGTGGTGCACAACCTCAAATAACGAAACCCCAACACATTCGTCAATAACGCAGCCATTTAAAATTCAATAAAAATGTAATAGATGTTTTCGGGCAATGTCTCTTACTCACAGCGCATGACCGTCTCCGCCACCCCTACGCGTGCCTGGCACACACACAGATGTGCTATGAGGAAGGGCCACTGCTCGAAACGTCACCTATTATACATATTACTGACGAACATGCCGAGTTAGTTTCATTAATATTCTTGGTTCTTTCGGTAAAGTCACGTAGAAGGGAAATAATAAAATAATATAAATATAAAACAATAAAAATTCTCACGAAGTTTCGACTGCAACACAAGCAATCATCATGGAAACGTCGTGAGAATTTTTATTGTTTTATATTTATATTATTTTATTATTTCCCTTCTACGTGACTTTACCGAAATAACCAAGAATATGAATCCCTGCAGTCACGAAAGCTTTAAATAAAAATTTTAGTTTAATTAATGTTAAGAAAACACCGACAATTATGCTCCCTGTCCGGCGTGGGAAACATTCCCAGCAGCAGGTCCTTCCCCACGGGCCGCATCCGCCCGCGGTTCACGCGACCGCTCCAGTGGGAAGCCCCGAGGCGTCACGGGTGCCGCCTCCCTGCACCGCCGATCTCGTCAAGGGGCATAAACCATCACGCGAACTCTGGTCATTTTCGCAGCGGCTTTTGGCGAGCCATCGAACAAAGACGGCATTGCACGCTTTCGGATACGCTTCTGCGGCACTCTGGAAGCCTCTTCCGATATCAGGAAGCCACTGGATCTATGCACCTTTAAATCTAGATTGAAAACTCTACTCTTTAGAACTGCTTTTTGCGTTTAGTTTGTTGTCCTTCCTCCACGCCTCCGATTAGCACGGTTGGCTACGTATGGCGCAAAATAAGTGCTACATACATACAAGGTAACATCATATGGTCGCAATAATTACACACAAATTGCTTGCCACAAATGCACCACAATGACCGCCTCCGTATATTTGTAGCATTTGGCGGTATTCAGTAACACCTTGATGTACAAAGTGGATGCGTAGCCTGGAGCTTTGTTTGCGTATATTCAAACTTCGCACATTAAATAACTTCTAACATTAGTACTGTGAGAATGCGTTCCCAGCCTTCGTCACTCACCATTTCAAACTATAAACACTTCATAATTTACCATTACTATTGTAAACAAAGACGATTTACCAGTGTAGTCAACGGTGCGGTCACGTGGTTGCATTGCCCACCAAACACCATAGCTTCGTCCAAGACTTAATTTCAGTGTGTTTATTTATTCTTCATTTTTAGCTTTGTGTGTAAAATAATGGTAATAAATTCTAAGTTTGTTTTACCCAAACTGTGTTTGTCGAATATATATATGCATATCGAGTTATTACTGGACGAATTTTGAGAGTGTGCCGGAATGTTTTACAAAGAGCAAATGAAATCGGCGGACGCCAAAAGACAGTCGGTAAAGGAAACAGTTTTGGCAAAGGGAATCCCTTCGATGGCTTCTCCGATCTTCCCGCACTTCCGATTAGCACGGTTGGCTACGTACGGTGCGGGAGAAGTTCAACGTGCACGCATGCAGGGTCATGTCATGATTGTAAACATTGGCGAATAAAACATCGGGAAGAAAAAAACAGCCATGCACATGGATTCTCGAATGCTTTCTAAAGCGCGTTGCTTTGCAATGTGCATCTGTCCTGGGAAGCATTTAATTATCGACAAGATAAACCCTGTTTTACCAAGTTTTTCTCTCGGGTAAATCCCTAATAGCAACACGACGTTACGCGTGATCATCTGAAAACGAATATGTCGGCGCTTTCAACCTTCGTTTGAAATCGTTTAAAAAAAAATCAGAAACACTCGTCGCTAGAATTTGGTCACGTCGCTTTGCTCCGTTGAGACCCGCGCAGGTGGCGACGTGGCGGATCCCCCTCGGGGGGTGACCTCGCGGAGGCACGTCGGTCACATCCACCGGAAACTTAACAAATAAAAACAAAATATTTTTTATTTTACCAGGTAAGGCCCACTGAGCTTTAAAGTTCTCTTTCCAGAAGCGACCTGGCCATCACACATGGTGTCTCAACGAAATGGCGACTTACACCATCACGTGGGAAATTACAGCAGTGGCCTAATACTCTAAAAGTCTAAAGGCATGACCGTTGATTCTTAATGTGGAGGAAAAACCGGAGGACCCGGACGAAAATCCACGAGACCACGAGTTAAAGAGAGACGTGCAAACTCCAAAAATACAGGCATCAGGGTCGGGATTAAATCTACCCAACTTCCTGCACATCAGGCGATGTAGTTCACATCTGGCCACCGCGAGATGCGGAGAGGGCGGCCACATTGCTTGTTTACAGGGCCTTCATCCTCCCCAGGGAGGCTGTGCCCAAGCGCCTACGGTTTCCGTGTGGGCAGAGACTTCCTTCCCAATCCCTCCTCCCAGGAACACACCCACCAGCCCATCAGCCTGCTGCTCTCTCTCTTCTCAATGGGGCCCTTTATTTTATTACCATTATTATATATTTTTTCTAAATAACAACCGCATCCTTTGTTGTCAAGGACATTCGCTGCGAGCACGCGATGGGACCGAGAACAGACGAACTTGTTGGGGAGGGGTGTAGTGCCGTTTGGAGTTAAAGCGTTTACTGAATCAACCCGAGCAATTCCCCAGAGATGCAAGTCACAGAAAAGCCTCATATGCAAACATCGTGTTCTCCAAATACCTTGCACAATGCCCGACAATTATTGCACGCCTACACCTCTGAATGGGGCCCAGACAAAACAACGATTCCGTTTCTACCTCCTCCGTCGGGTCAACATCAATCGTCAGTCAGTGTGCACAGCTGTCCACCCCCACCAAACGGCCCCCTCCCCCCAACCTGTGTCACTCTGGTAGAAACCGTACATCTCTGTGATACCGCTAAAGAAATCGTACGAGCTTTTAAGTTATTCATTTATTAGGTTGACAGGTGGCCCAGATGTCAGAAATGCTGAGCCAGGATCACTGAGAGCCTGGGCTCGAATTCAGGTTTCCAGCCGCCTGTTATTAAAGGTGATGGTCTCAGTCCAGTCACCAATAACTAACTTAGGTACTTAATGTATCTAAATTCCAGCTCCGAGGATATAAAATATCAGTTTGTCATGCGATGGACTTGACTCTCAGCGGCAAAGTGGGTGGGAAACTGCAGCCCCCTGCAGGATAGAACAGAAATCACTTTAAAGTGTCTCAGATGTAGCTCTGTGATAGCTTCTTCTGTGGGCCGTTCTCTAAATGAGACGAGATCCGAGTGGCTCGTCCATATCTTGACATAACACTGATAGCACAATTTTAATACAATTTAAGGGAGGTTATATTTATTTACTTAAAGTTATGAATCCACGCACAACGAGCTGATGCTTTCTTACCAACTACCAAGTCTGGGCCACGAAGTTGTATTCACTCTTATTTGACGAGCAACTGAATCTGCACCGGTGATGTGTTCTTCATCCTGAAGCGACACGCGGCCCTTGCCTAAACTGGCTCGTCAACTTTGACCCCCCCGCCCTGCCCCAACACATAAGGTCAACCGTGCTTCTCCTCTCCCATGTTCGCAATCAAACTTCGCTCATCACGGGTTTTCCTCGTCACGGATTTGACCATAAGGTGCCAAAAATGTACCGCGCTATAGTGAGTTAGTTACAGTGAGTTAGTTGTTATAGTGAGTTAGTCGGCCCATTCACGGCTGACTGTGAGATTCCCATCCAGTATGCATCGCAACACAGCACTGCACTCTTAACTGTACTGCCCGCGGTGATGGTGCCGCAGAAGAGTACAAACGCAATCATCATCATCATCCATAGTGAGTCAAAGTTAGTTTTATTTTTGTTTATTTTTTAAACTGGATAATAGTCACCGTACCTATGTTATCTACCTTATATTTATTTTCAAGTTTACTTTTATGTATAAGTGTACAGTACAGTTTTGTACACTCCATACATTTTCCTAATTCTATACATTTACTGTACAAGTCATATTTAACACTATCGTCAATATTCATCCTATTTTACATTCAAAATACTTCCTGTTTGTTTTCCGGGTTAATGTAGAGTAACGTAACAAATGAACGGGGTGTCGTATGACTCACCGCGAACCAAACCCTAACATTCCCATACGTATGTACGTATGCTGAACCTCTTTCACACCGTACGTAGCCAGAGCCTTTGAAGTTTCGTGGATCGCGGGTTTGCAGATATATTCGTGAACGTTATCCCCGTGATGGGCAAAGTTTTGGTGTAACACATAAAATAAACTTCAACTCCCCCGTTCATGCAGGCCATACACCACCGATCGAGAGGCTAAGAACCGTGGAACGGTCGCTAAACAGCACCAATACCAACACCTGCCATGCGCCACTACGTACCGGTGACGTCACCACGGCGCCTGTGCCAGGCCAGGTGCACTTCGAGGCCACGTGAAGTGTCAAAAGCTCGCTGACAAGGAGGTCACGGAACAGACCCAGGTGCCATGGGTTGTCCGACCGAGACGACTGGCAGATGCACCAGCTGTGCCCCCTGCTGTGCCAACTCGCCGCGTTTATAGCCGCCGCTGGGCTCCTCGGCTCGCTATTGCGAACGTCGCTCCCCTGCCCGCTGTTGTTGTTGTTGTTGGAGGGCGACAGCCTTCGACCGATCACGTAGCGTCCTTCACGAGCCTCCTCCATAGACTGCGCCGCCACGTCGCGCTCGCCCACCGCCCAGCCGACACGTAACGCCCGGCATCACAGAATCATCACCGGTGGGAGCGAGGGTGTCTGCACGGGGGAGAGGGACTGACTCACGTGGTTGTTATCTCAGGTGGCGAAACACGAAACTGACGGCTCACAGATTCACACGTGATAAGTGAAGACAATAATCATGTTTAAAAACGGCACGCAACCAACGGCAAACACGTTCGTGTAACCGCTGCACATGGTCCTGCGTCAATGATATAGCCCTCTGTCAAGCCCGCCGCTGGGTGAAGGCCTACCTTATGCCATGTCAGCCGCGAAGGTTGTTTGATCGTATTTCAGCACGGTGGTCTGGTTCAGATGTCACTCCTCACCAGTGCTGCACATAGCTGTGACCAGGGATCGAACTCAGATCATTTGGGTTTACAGCGGGGTGAGCTATTCACTACCCCACTTATCCACCTCACGTATAAATGTATTTAGAAATCGTTTTCAAAATATATATATCAATGTGAATGTATGCAGGGTAATTTCACGATTTGGGTAATCATTGGTGTAATTCTAGATTTGAAGTTTTCGTGACTGCAAGGGTCCATACTCTTTGGTTCTTTCGGTAAAGTCACGTAGGTGAAAATTTAAATAATAAAACATTTTCAATAAAAAGAACTAAATTTAATAATTTTATTTTACTTTTTTTTTACTTTCACCTACGTGACTTTACCGAAAGAACCAAAGAGCATTGGTATAGTATAATCACGAATGTTGATTTTTGCTTGGACAGACTATGCCAGCCAACTTTGCCTCTAAGTGAAGAATACATAATTCGTACCATCTTTCTTGATAACCGAGCGATGCTCATAAATGCTCATAAAACACCGCATTGTTGGACACACTTAGATGTGTACTGTATGTGTGATGAACTTTATTTCGCACCGTGATAATTAGAGCTGCGAAATGACAACGTTTCAATGACGAGCCGAGGTTCTCATCCACGCTGGGTGATTCTGTCTGACGGCGCATTCAGCTTCCCCATACGTATCAAGCCATTGCCTTAATCCATAAATAAGCGACGTTTTCTAAAAGTAGACACAATTACCTTCAAAATGACACCACAAATGTATTATTAGGATGATTAAAAATGTTTTGACTATGAGGTTGCCGAATTTTTTGAAACCGCCTTCCCTCAAGTGAGTTACGTAAAATTGCGGCTAATTTAATATTTTCCAATGATTATCTGGGACAATGTTACCCGCGGCAGCAGCAGCAGCATCAGCCACACAAACGGCCACCATTGAGCTCCTCTTTTTCACTCCAAAAAATCAAATGCAGTGAGTTCGAACTTTTGAAAGTGTGAAGTCAATGGACTGGAATAGCGCAACGGAGCGAGTTCCAGCGAATGAGGCCCACGGCCAAATATAAGTCACCGCCACCACCTCCGCTGCCGGCCAAGGCGTTCATTCAGCTTTGGCAGAGGGCTGCAATGCGGCGAGGGTAAACACGGTGGTCACTTAAGATTAAGTAATTTCTAAACAACGCAAGAACCTGGCTCGGATCAGCCCTGTTTGCGCGACTACACCGTGCATGTTGTTTTGCGGTAAAATAAAACATTCCCCAATGCCAACATCAGCAGCAGCAACAAAAAGACTGCACCTGGACAAAATCCAGACGCAGTCACGTTCGGTCCGGCCACAAGGCGGCAAAGAAGACGAACTCTCTGGCTGAAGATGACGGCGTCCGGCGAGGAAGCCCTGCAGGGCGCACCGATGGGTTAGACCCCCGCAAAAAAACTAACGCCGAGGGAAAAATATTTTAAGGGGATTTTATTACGAGACGAGATTTGCGTCTCAACGCGAATCGTTTCGCGCGCCTTTGTTGCGCAATTAATTCATTTAACGGTTTTTAACCGCGCGAGAATAATTTTACCTTTCACATTCGGCCAAACGAACGAGGTGGTGGGGGGGGGGGGATTCGTCTGAAAAGTGAAGCGACTCCGTGCTCAATTTTCCCCCCCTTCTCTCCGCCACCGTTCCAGCAGCACCAAAAATCTTAAAATCGACACCGACTCCGAGACCGTGAATAACCACTCAACACCGACACACGCCCATCTCTGCATGGGAAAAATGTGTGGGCGTGAGGAGCGCGGGTGTGGTCGGTGTGGACGGGGCGCAAAGCAGGTGGCTTCGTGCACTCGCCGGTGCCCGAGCCTGCGTCTCCCACGCGGCTCTCCCATTCCGACGACGCCGCGTCGCCGGATTTGCCGTCCCGCAAAAAAACGGTCACGGGCTGAAGTTCGTGGGAGCCGCCGGTTGAGCCGAAACGCGCGTGCGGATCGAGTGGACGATTCTTTGCAAAGAGGAGAAAAAAAGATAAATTTTAAAATCGGTCACTCGCTCGCCCGCCTGCGTCCGCACGTCGTCGAAATATAAATACAGCAACAAAAAAGCTGAATAAATTAAATATTTTCCTTAGGCCTGTACGCTAGAGCACGGGCAGGTTTTTGTCTTGAGGATGAAACCAAAAAAAGGCACACAAAGAGGAAACAAACATTTAAAAATAACGCGAAAATGCAGATGACATCGCCAGTGCTTTTGACTAAATTATAACCGAAGAAGTCTTGATTTAAAGCTTTCGTGACTGCAGAAATTCACACTCTTTGGGTCTTTCGGTAAAGTCACATAGATAGAAAAATAAAAACATAACCCCACCCACTTACCCTTGGGCTGCACCCATCTCAGGCCTATTATATAACACCCTGCTTCACCAGCTCTCTTGCTATATTTTTTCACCTGAGGACGATTGCTTGTGTTGCGATCGAAACGTCGTGATTTTTATTTATTATTTTTCTATCTACGTGACTTTACCGAAAGACCCAAAGAGTAATACCGAAGAAATATTTGCATTTTTGTTTTTTTCGGTGTTGTCACGAATTACCAGGATCAGTTGAGGATTTATTCTCATTTGAAGTTTTTTTTGTCTGTTTAACACATGTGGTTACCTCAACGGAGGTTACATTGGTTTGAACGTCAGCAGCGAGACTCCAGCCTCATCTCCCCCCCCCGGGCCAGCGCAACGTCCCACACACACCTCAATTAATCCACACGCGTGTGCAGCACACCTTAATCTGGGCAGGGATCGTTGTTCATTACGGGATCTGACTCACAGTCACAAATTTAGCGAGTTCAAACCCAGGCGGTCTGAGTGACTCAGAGGTCAGTCAGAACGCTGAGCTGGCACTACTAAGATTAAGCCGGGTTCTTAAGTGGAGTGAGTTGGTGGTCGCAGCCCGCTCACCAATGATGGGGCACCGCCGTGGCGAGATATTATCTCCCTCGGCCGGAATACAGGAGGACGTGGGTTCGATCCCAACTCCAACTCTGACGCCTGCTGTATATTTGGGGGGCTATTATTTTGTTGCCAGTTCCATTCGGATAAAAGCGCTAGACAGCTCAGTGGACCTTACCTGGTAAAACAAATAAAAACGAAGTTTCCTTTTAGACTCCACGAAAAAATCCCATCACAATTCATTTGGTTAGTACCTAAACTGGATAACTAGTGCACAGAACATTAGTCTCGGTGGCAGAGCCGTTGGGAAAGTGCTGTCCCGTACCGCGTGGAACAGAGGGCGCTTGAGAGGATTTCAGAGGTAGCTCTGTGGTATCCACTTGCATGAGCTGTTCTCAAACACAAAGGGCTGCACTGTTTTACAAGATCCGAATGAATGCTTGATCTCACGACATGACATCGATAGCACCATTGGCGTAAACTTCGGGGGGAAAAAGTTTACTTATTCACAACGCACTATGGCCCCGTTACCTGTTTTTTTTGTTAAATGTGCTTGTTATTTCCTGCAGCATGTTAAAGTATGGACTATATATCACAATGCCAACGAGGGGCAAACGTTTCCCGGTGAGTCGTGTCCAGTCCTTTGGGACAAGTCCTGTGAGCACCTACGGAGGCCAGCAGGACACACAAGGGCGCCACGGTGGCGAGATGTTAACCGCCTCGCCTGGTACACGGTAGCTCGTGGGTTCGATCCCAACCCTTGTATATTTAGAGTTGTATGTTCTCTCTCCCCGTGGTCGTGTGAATTTTTCTCCGGGTCATCTCGTTTTTTCCCCCTCCACATTTAGGGTATTTGGCTGTGGCTATGAAATGCAACGTGATGGGCCAATTCATCGTTTTTGGCCAGGCCGCTTCTGAAAAAGAGCTATATAGCTCAGTGGGGCCTTACCTGGTCAAATACACGCACACCTTGCAGCAAATGTCTCCCTTCCGTTGATGCTCACCACACCACACAAGGTACTCCACTTGAGGCCCAGTTAACATCGGGGCATTCCAGTTCAGGTACGTTTCATTGCCACTAGTTTTGTGCATCCGAACTACTAAACCACTGACACCGCTGAGTAAACTATATGAAGACAAACAGATACAAAAATGGCGACTAAGTGGTGGTGACACCACAGTGCTTGTACCAGACTAAGTACACGTAGTGTGTATACATATGCAGCGACCACAGCGATAGATTGAAAACGAATTCCTTAAGAACTGCTTTTTTGCACCTCCCGTTAGTACGGTTGGCTACATACTGTGCGTGAACGATATGAAATAATTACGTGGTTAAGATTTGTGCCCGTGAGCTCTCCGATGTGTTTTCGGGTTGTGCCGTGTGTCGCCTGGCACGATGTCTGACGTTTCGCTGCATGTGCAGGGGAGCTTCTTCCAACACGTGGCGCAGCCCGAAAGCACGTGGGGCGGCAGAGCCGTGCCGGCACAGGAAGGAGAACGCCTCCGCGGCCGCACTTCTGTTGAACATCGTTTGCACTCTCGTTGTCGTTAAATTCGCAACGAGAGTGAAGCTTGCGTAACCAAGCGTGCCTCGGGCAACCCATACGAGGGATAAAGTCCGGGGTTTGGTAAACGATAAACAGCAAACGCAGCCCGGGGGAGAAGCCACTCCTTCACACCGAGGGGCCGGCGATGCCAGGACGGGGAGCTGCAGTAAAGGTCGGAGACCTCGGGGAGATGGTAACAGGAAATGACTCGAAAAAGGGGCTTATTTAGCACTATTGTTACTCGTGGTCAAATTGTGTAATGCTCACTGGCTGAGAGCTTCCAAAACGCACCAATTATCATGAATTAATCACGTGCGTTTGTTCCTTCGTAACCATTAATATCCCACCTCTGGGCAAAGCACCCCCACCCCCCACCCCCCCCGAGGATCTTTCCATTCTTCACGACCTATTGCCACCTCCATCCACTACGACCCTCCGAATCTTCTAACTCTTGGACGAGCCGTCGAATTTTTCTGCCCACCTTTCGCCTTCCCTCCGCGCATCTCGACGTTCTCCGTAAATTGGTGCCTTGTTTGCTAACTGCACCGCCTTTCACAGTCACCTGCAAAGTGCGAACACCGAACGGCGAAGCTTTCGCTCGTGGTCAGTTCTGCTTGTGGGTTTGTGTCAAACTTCGATGGGGCAGAGTTGAACATCACCTTGGCCCTCTGCGGCCGCCTGGAACGCTCTTCCTTCCGATATTAGGAAGCAGCCACTGGAGCGATGATGCACCTTTAAATCATCGTCTAGATTGAAAACTCATTTCTTTAGAACTGCTTTTTGTATTTAGTTTGTTGTCCTTCCCCCGCACTACCGATTAGCATGGTTGGCTATGTACAGTGCGAAAGAAGTTCAACATACGTGCATACATTAGCCGCATCAGGTGGGCCGATAAGGCCCACACTGCTCTCATCCCCCATTCACTTCTTATTTTTTTCTACATATCATTTCACAACTGCAGCGCCGAAGTACCCGGTGGTCAACCTTCGCTCGTTCGGGAGCCGCTCTTTCTCCTCCGTTGGCTCCACGTGGACCTGCTTTCACCTCGGCAACCTGTGCTGTCGCCTTCCTACCGCTGTTCAAGTCCAGGATCAATATTTTCCTCGAGTCCTCTCCCACCTATGACCGCATGCCTCTAGATAAAAGGATTTAAAATATACATGTAAAACATGCCCACTCTTTCTGTACAGCATCTCGAGATGTGACCGCACTTGTGTAAAAAAGAAACCCACGCGACGGTTTTTAAAGTTGCGTGCCCACACACGTTCAAATGCACGCGAACATCTTCGAAAAGTACAAACGTCAAAATTGCAGACATATCGAAGAAGCGCGTTTTTGATGCACATAGCAGCATAGTGGGGCTTTAGGGGGCCTGCAGTGAGAGGCTGAGAGACGTTACGTAACTCGCGTCACGATACTCTCTCTCAGAAGCCCTTTCCCCACATGCCTTTGCCCCCTTCCTCTCGACACACTGCCGTATGCCGACGCTGTGGTATAAAAATCCACACCACGCTGTAGTTCTTTCATGATAGTCATCCACGGCACGATAGGACGCGGAGAGACAAAAAAACACCAAGCCAATCGTGTTGCTTAGCGTCATTTGAAAGATGACTGCGAAATGCGAAGAGATGAGACGCATGAACACAGAAAGTCTAATTCGTAAAAATGTGTTGATTCTTACATACAAAGATCCCACGTATAGCCTTAGCAAACTGTTGGGGCAAGCGCTGTTAGCGAGCACCTATGAAGGTCGGCACGGCACACGAAGGGATGGGTGGCCAGCACCACGCCCGGCCACCTTTGTCTCTCGAGTGGCGATGTTTACTACACACCGTACCAGGTACTCATTTGAAGCCGAGTCGACCTAGGGGACGCCCAGGTCCGGTTCAGATAATCGTCACTGGCGTTGGTGACCGTGAGCGGGAATCGAACTCGAGCGGCCAAGTTCGTAGCGCAGCGCCATAACCGTTACCACTGGCGCTCCACACATAACAACCTGACAGATACACATACGCTTACAAACGTGCCTCGTATTGGGGCCAGATGTATTTCAAATAACTCCTCTATTAGGTGATGCAGAGACATCTCTCTGCTTTATAGGTTGCAGTGCAGAACAAACCACAGCATCGCAGCCTCTCCCTGCACCATTCAACAAAAGCAAGATGACATTACATTGTGTAACAAATTTATATTTATCTTTTGTTCCTGGGTAGTAAGTGTTGTTTCCAAATTGCTTATGCCTCAAAAGCACAGAAAATTGCTATTATTCCCTGCAAACTTGGCTTTTGTGACCAGAACAGTGATATTTTGAAATTTACATATTTTCCAGAAGATTCAAGATATATTCAGTGCTGAGTAAACTTGGAGTAACTTCTAGAACATTCTAGAACTTCCCAGTAATATAAATAGTAGTATAAATACAGGGGCCTTAAGCCCACCAGTTCAGTTTAGTTCCAGCTGCCTAAGTGGATACATATCTGCATTTTTCTGAGATGGCATAAAGAGGCTGCAAGCATCCGGCAGACGCATTTTGCTATGTCTGCGGCCAATTTATCAAGACAAGAACGAAGAAGTACTCTGTGGAAGCATCTGCTACGATGTGTGAGGCCAACAAGGCATATTTCGGCATGCCTGTCAAAAATCAAGACAAACCCTGGGCACCTAATATCACCTGCGAGCAATAAATGTAACTCTGGAAGGTAAGATATATAATTGTTGTTCGAAATTTTATGTTATCAAATTTGTGACAAATTTTTAAATTGTAAAAGTTTTTAATTTTAAAATGTTATCCAATGTTATTGGAAAAAATATCATATATGAAAAATGTTGCGAGAATCTCTTACACATTAGTCATGGGTGAAATGTATTTTTGTAGGATGGTACAAAGGGGAAAGAGAGCCCTGAAGTTCGCTATCTCAAGAATTTGGCGGGAACCCACTGACCACTCAAGCAACTGCTACTTCTGCATGGTGGACCCTTCCAAACGTCGAACTGGCAAGAATGCACCTGCTATGTCGTATCCGGACCTTCCGTCGTCAATCGCCCCGGTGCCACACTGCCATGAGCTCCCCGTACCCACTCCTCCAGAGAGAGAGCAGCCGTCTTTAGAAGAGAGCAGCAAGTCAGGGAGCAAGGAAGACGTAGAACCAGATGACAATTTCAGAGATGGAGCTGAGGAGAGAAACCCAAACTACCCCAACCAAAAATACCCCAACGACTTGATCACAGATCTTGGTCTCACCAAGTCCAATGCTGAGCTTTTGACGTCTCGGCTCAAGCAGTAGAACTTGATGTATGAAAGTGTGCAAGTCGCAGATCAGCGGAAGCGTCACCAACCTTTTTGTAGCTTCTTCACTCGTCAAGATGGGCTCTGCTTCTGCCACAATGTGACCAGTCTGTTCGAGGCAATCGGGATCGCCTGTAACCAGAATGAGTGGCGCCTCTTCATTGACAGCTCATCCAAGTGCCTCAAAGTCGTTCTGCTGCTCCATAATGGTAACAAGTACCCGTCTCTTCCCCTGGCCCCACTCAGTGCACCTCAAACAGGATTACAATAGCATCAAGACCTTTCTGGACGCCTTGAAGTATGAGGAGTACGGATGGGAGGTCAGGTCATGGGAGACTTCAAAAAGGTGGCATTCCTGATAGGTCTCCAAGGCGGTTTTACCAAGTTTCTCTGCTATGCCTTTGGGACAGCAGGGACACCAAGGCGCACTACTACAGGTGGGACTGGCCACAGTGGACCGAGTTCTCTGTGGGGAGGAACAATGTCAAGTGGGAGCCACTGGTGGACCTCCGGAAGGTGCTGATGCCACCACTGCATATCAAATTGGGCCTTATGAAACAATTTGTCAGAGCTGTAGATAAGGAGTCGGCAGCCTTCAAGTATCTTCAATACTTCTTCCCTAAGATGTCTGATGCAAAGGTCAAAGCCAGTGTCTTTGTCGGGCCACAGATGAAGAAGATCCTGGAGTGCAATTAATTCCCCAAGAAGCTCACTAGTAAAGAGAAAGTGGCTTGGAACAGCTTTGTCGCAGTGGTTCGTGGCTTCCTGGGCAATCACAAGGTCGAAAACTACGTGGAGCTGGTTGAGAACTATGGCACAATGGGCTGTAGGATGTCCCTCAAAGTCCATATCCTTGATGCTCATCTTGATAAATTTAAGGATAACATAGGAACGTACTTGGAGGAGCAAGGCGAGCGCTTCCACCAGGATATACTGGACTTTGAATGCCGCTACTAAGGACAGTATATAATGAGAACATGATGGGAGACTACATTTGGGGGCTGATTCGTGAAAGTATTTACAGTATAATCGTAAATCTCGAAAAACTACTCACTTCTAAATCTTTTGTAGTAATTTTGTATTACTTTAGTGTAAATACATGTACATTTTGATTCATGTTGTTTTTTTCTGACTATGTGAACGAAAAGACACAAATTTCTCACTGAAAATAGATACATTCCAAAATATCACTGTCCTGGTCACAAAAGCAAAGTTTGTGGCGAATAATAGCCATTTTCTATACATTTTAGGCATAAACAATTACGAAATAACACTTACTACCCAGGAACAAAAATTGTGTTACCTAGTGTTATTCGAGTGAGCACACCCCCCCCCCCCCTCCCACACGCACACCATACTACTACAGTAAGAGGGGACCGTGCACGTTAACGAATGCCATTCCTAAACAAATTCACAACAACAACAAAACACGGCAACATTTCCAGTCCAAGTTAATCCATCTTCACTGTCCATTTCTTTTTTGACGAATAACTTTTGAGAAATCTACAATTATCAAAACGTGCTCACGACAGGGGCCACTCTGCGGTCATCGGGGTGGGTTTCGAGTTTCGGTCGGCCAGATTCTTCAAGGCTCAGGATTTATTTTTTTGCACTTCGACACTTTTAAATGGCACAAAAAAATAGCCGTTAGATTGCCCAACATTTTATGTTGATTCGTGCCATCGCCGTCATACCAACGTGGCTACATTTGTTGTAAGACGTGGCCCCTTTTTGTACACTATGAACACGTCACAGATATTTCTGCATGTGGCGCATTTGTTCACGTCAGCACGTTTCCATGCAGTGCTTGCGTATGACCCTCTATGATACAGAAATAAAATGTACGCGTAAGTTTCCCTGTTCGCCTTCCCTGGTTTGGGAAAGCCTTCATGCAGCCGTGAATAAATCGCGGGCGATCTGTTTACACGGGGAAATTTAATTTGTATGCGAGATGTTTACTATATCGCCTGGTATATAGGAGGTCGTGGGTTCTATCCAGACCCTGACCCCTGTATGTTTGGAGTTTGCATGTCTCTCTCCCCGTGGTAGTGTGGATTTTTCCCCGGATCCTCTGGTTTTCCCCTCCACATTTAGAATCAACATGCGTTAAGAGTATTTGGTTGCTATAAATTTCCACATGATGAGCCACTTCGTTGTGCTATAATATAATTTGTGGCCAAGTCGCTTCTGAAAAATAATTTTATAGCTCAGTGGCCCTTACCAGGTAAGATAAAAAAAAATATATAGATAAAATTGCATGCAACATTTGCGAATCTAAAAGCATCAATTCTCAAACGAGAATTTCTGGCCACTTTATTTCGCAGAATTACTGAAAAATTGTCCTAAACTGTAAAATACACTGCTGCTTTTAATTACAAGAATGGCAAACGAAATTAAGAATTACTGAATGGGTATATGGTGTTTTGGCACACACATGGCTGTACAGTGTACTCAGAAATATTATAAATGTACCCACCATCCATACATTCCAGACAGAAACTAAGACGTTATTTTCAGACAGCTTATGAATAACTGAAAGCAAGTTGACAAACTCAGTTTAGTGTTGACATGATATACTTTCGTTTGTCCGTGTATATTGTCTACATGGTATTGTATTGTTTTCCCTGCAATCTCCTCATTTACCCAGGAAAGCCTCATCTCTCTTTTTCAGGAGGCGAATTGCCCGATGATGCTGGATGTAATTACCAGCGAAACGTCGTACTCAAAAATTGTAAATGTTGTGGATTCACTCTTCAACACACCGGTGGGCTAAAGTAGTGAACTATTTGTCTTTTGCCAACGTGACACTTTTTTGCTGATTGGCCGTGTCGGGTGGTGGAGGGTTATGACACATTTATAAATAACGCGATCCAAACCAAAAACTTTATTATGAAGGAGGGGTCCTGCCAAAGACTGCTCAGTATATTCCAATTGAATAACTTGCAGATAATAACTTGCAGGAGCGCCGCGGTGGCGAGATGTTAACTACCTCGCCCGGTATGCAGGAGGTCATGGCTTTAACTGTATATTTGGAGTTTGCATGTTCTCTCCGTGGTTGTGTTGATTTTTTTCTGGCTCCTCCGATCATTCCCTCCAAATTTAGAAACATGCGTTTATTTTATTCGGCTGCTACACATTTCCACGTGATGAGCCACTTCGTTGAGCTATCATTTGTGATAGCCAGGTCGTTTCTGAAAAAGAGTTACATCACTCAGTGGGCCTTATTTGGTAAAAAAATAAAAAAGATTAGAATAATCTTCAAAAATTTGTTTTTATGAAAATAACGCCGGCAACACAATAGCCTACACTTGCGAATGACATCACCAGATAGTGGCGGAGTATGTTATGGGAGTAACCAGGGTGGGCCCGCTGGGTTCGAACCCCGCGACGCTCTGCAAACTTTCCTACGGCTGGATCGTGTCAGCGCCATTGTCTCAAATGCCCCCGCGAGATGTACTGCAGTGGGAGGCGCAGTCTAAACAACAAAATCATTACAACGAAGACGACGACGATGATGAAATTCAACTAATATTCGCTTATTAATTGATATTCACGTACGGAATAATTCCATCATTAACATTTATTATTTACGCCGTGCCTCCCAATGCAACGCATCTCAAGGCGGTGGGTAATGAATAAAACATGATGATTATTCGATGCAACGAAACAACATCAGCTCAGCAATCAATATCCGTCGATATTCACGGTGGAGTCTGAAAAAAATATTTTTCCTCGCCCGAATTCAGGTTCGGAGTGTTGGGCGGGTGGAGGTGGGTGGGTGGTGCTCCCGAAATAATTCCATGATCAGCCGTCTCTATTAATCATCTATTCATCGTCAAGACACCTTCACCACGATTGCACCACCACCACCATCAGCAGCAGCAGCACAAACTGCATTGAGGCGGCGGCGTTGCGCGGTGCCCCTCTGTTTTATGAATGGACAACCCCGCGTGACCGCGGCGCAGCCAATGGGAGCCGCTCTCCTCGCGCGCGCGGCTGCCCGGGGCCAGGCCTCCGCGGCGCACGAAGCGAGCGGGCGACGGCCGGGGGCCGAGGGGGCCCACGGGGGCCCTCGGGGGTGGGGGCACCGGTCGGGCCCCCCCCCTTCCCCGCAGATTTTCCTGCTCCCCTCCTCGCTACCCACCTCACGATCCCCCCCCTCCTTTACCCACAAACCACCGCTGCCACACACAACACACAAAAAAATCCCCGCCGCTCGGCGGTGGTGGGCGTGGAGCGGCGGCGGCCGCGCGCATTCACAAAAGCCGGGGCCCGGCCGCCGTCGTTTTGTGAATGAGCGCCGCGTTAATTCATCACCGAGGCGAGCGAGCGCGCGCGCGCGTTCGTTCCCGCGGCATCTACCACCACTAAACCACAACCATCAGCGACAACAACAAACACAACCAACAACAACAGCCATCGCCCGATTTTTATTCGCAAAAAATATTTTTTGTTTTGCGTTTGCACGATGATGCAATCGTCGTTCATCATTATCATTACCGTCATTATTATTCGCGTGTTGTAATTGAGTCAGGATGGTGGTGGGTGGGGGGGTGCACGCGAGGTGGGATTTTGGTGTTTTTTTTTTCTCTCGTTCTCTCGCCCGTGGCGGCCTGGGCTCGGGTGGTGGTGGTGGTGATGGTGGTGGTCGTGATCGCGATGGTGCCGAGCTCGAGGAGGAGGAGGCGGCGGCCTCGGGTGGTTTTTTTTGTGAATAAAAAGAAATGCGGCGCAGTCATGAATGAAAGAGAGAGAGAGAGGCAACGGGTTCCCTCTCGCAGGCTACAAACCCAGACGTCTGCACCGCACGGACATCGCCTAAACGACATCGGCTACATCATGCATCGACGCCGCCGTCACTAGCATTGGCATCGTCACTACCATCGGTAGATGCAGTGGCACCTTGACCACCATGTAATGTGGCCATGGGTTGGTCCCCCCATCATGACTCAGGTTACACACTCACACCAGCTGGCTACATCTCACACCACCACAATCATCACCTGCATCATCACTGCTGCCATCAGGAGATGCAGCAGCAGCAGCACGAGCAGAACGTCACTGGCGGTGTCAACCAGCACCATCAACAGAAACCCATCATCATCTTCGTGGGATGTGGCCACGGTTTACCCCCTCATAAGCAGATTACACGCACCACGGATATCTCTCAAATCAACCCCCATTAACATCATCTGCAGCAGCAGCAACACCAGCGACATCGACAACGCCGAACACAATCACGAATGAGCCGCGGCTTTTCCCTCACCGCACGGATTTCCCATCGCTTCACACCGCCACCATCAACAACAACCACCATCATCATCATCAAACAGCACCGGCAAAATGCCATCGCCACCACAATCACCTCGTGCAATACAGACTCCCCCATGAACATCGCCAGCAAGCGATACCATCACGGGCCGACATTATGAACACCCCGTGTGATTGATGATCGGTTGTCCACATCCAACAGCAGCATATGATGCCACCAGCAGCAGCAGCGTCAATACCATCAGGATCCCTCGGCAGAAGTAGCAGCAAAACAAACCACCATCTCCATCAGCAAATATCACCAGGAGTCGGAGCAACATCCATACCATCGCCAGCAGCAAAAGCGAACACCATCGCCACCACCATCAGCATCATCCATCACGACTCCCATTACCGTCAGCAACATCACTACCATCAGCTGGAAACAGCAGTAACGGCAGACGTAACGACACCAAGAATTGTGAATGACTCCCTCACCACCATCGACACATCACCAGCACCAGAGTACGGCACCATCAATGGCTGTAGCAGAAGCACCATCATTAGGAAAATAACCTCACAACCATCACGAATTCTCCCTTCACGGGTCCCACCACAACCACCATCGCCACCAGCAGCAGCAGCAGCTATACTCTAGCATACACAATCACCAAGACCATTATGAAAAGATGGATCTCCCCGCAACAACCACCGCCACCATCATCACCATCACTAACAACGACATCGCCAGCAGCAGTACCATCATCACCACCAACACGTCCATCACCACCAACAGCGACGACGGTAGTAGGCACTCGTGCGGCGTAGAACGTCGCGAATTCCAGCGAAAATAAACGACAAAAATAGGAATGATATTAGCAGTGATGAGATGGTGGTGGTGGTGATAACAATGGTGTGTGAAGGTGGTAACGATGAAGATAACGATGATGTGAAATTGGTGATGTAAAGCTGCTGGTGGTGGCGGTGGCGATATGAATGAAGGTGGCTGCGTAAAGGTGGTGGTGGTAGGTGGAATGATGGTGGTGGTGATGTGAATTTGGTAGCGATTGTCATAATACCATTACTAAATTGCAAAGGTAGTGATGGTACAATAGTGATGTGATGATTGAGATATAACTCGTGATGTGACAGTGATGGCCGACGGTTAATAATAATGCACGGTAGCAATTCGTGCAACGGTAACGTTAAGATAAGGTGACGGTGCTGATGGAAAGTGGTGGTGGTGGTGGTGATGGTGGTGATGTGACAACGTGGGTGATGTCCGACTGGTGGCGACAATCGGTGACGAACAGCCGCTGATGTGAAGCTGATGCTGGTGGTGGTGTGATGATGGTGGTGATGGTGATGATGGTGGTGATTGTGGTAGTGGTGTGGTGCTGATGTGAAGCTGATGCTGGTGGTGGTGTGATGATGGTGTGATGATGGTGGTGGTGGTGATGATGGTGGTGATTGTGGTAGTGGTGTGGTGCTGTTATGATGATGGTGATGCTGGTGGTGGTGTGATGATGGTGATGCTGGTAGTGGTGTGATGGTGGTGTGATGGTGGTGGTGTGGCGATGGTGGTAATGGTGTGGTGATGGTGGTAGCGGTGTGGTGATGGTGGTGTGGTGGTGGCGATGGTGATCACATCCACTCACTCATCTGGAAGAAGCTCTTCGCTCATGTTTCACGCGGCCGCGGCTCTCATCTTCTCGGGGGGCGCCCGGCGGGGCTGGCTCGGAGCTGGCCGCCTCGCTCGCCTCTCTGCCTCTCTCTCTCGGCCTCCACGGCCAGATGATGACGAGGACGAGGATGAGGTTGATGGTGAGGAGGAGTGCAGGTCTCGGTCTCCCCACCTCCGAGCTCACGGCTGGAGGACACAAGGCACACGACTGTCCGGGTTGCCTTGCTGTCCGCTGTGTTGCTATGTTGTTGATCTGCTGCTACTGCCCTCCCCGCGTCTCTTCCTCACGCTGTTGTTGTTGCTGCTGATGATGCTGCTGCTGCTGATGATGGTGCCGCCGTCGCCGTTGCTGATGCTGATGTAGTCGCGCTGGCCGTATGCTCCATCTTGCCGCTCCTAGGGCTGCACGAAGGACGCGAGGAAGGACCGAGGGAAGGAAAAAAGGAAGGAAGAAGCGGAGGGAGGGAGGGGGATGCGGGAGGAGGGGAGGGGAGCGCGGAGGACGGAAGTGGAGAGCGGAGATCTCACAGCCAGCACGCTCCCTGCCTCTCCCCCCCTCTCTCCTCTCTCTCTCTCTCTGCCTCGCTCACTCCCCCCGCCTGCCCCGTGTCTCCCTCCCGGGGTCCCCTCCCCGCGGGCCTGGCTGATGACAGCGGAGGAGGAGGGTTTGATAGTGGGAGGTGATGGTGCGTGGTGGAGTGTTGACGTGATGGAGGGTGGAGGATTGTTGTGGTGGACATGGATGGTGGAAGAGGGTGGTGGTGGTGGAGACGGGTTTATGGTGGTAGTCGAGGATGACTGACGGTGGAGTAGAGTGGATTCTGGGAGAAGGTGATGGTTGGTGATGGTGGTGGAGAGTGGTCGTAGAGTATTGATGGTGGTGGTCCACCAACACCATGAATGAGTGGTGGCACAACGCGTTCGCGTGCGCTGATCCTGTTGAGGGGGTTAGATGGTTGTGTAGGTGGAGGATGATGTTCTGATTATTTTTGAGGCGAAAAAAATGGTCTCCGCTCGGAGCATCTATGGAGTCTCGCAATACCGTGCAGTGTGGAATTTCGGACGGTCAAAAGAAGTAACATTGACACTGATGTGTCCGTTTTGTCAATCCACTGCTGGATGAGGGAGGGACCTTCCCACGCCGTGCGCGTTGTGTGCGATATGTTCCGATACTTCACGCCGGTCAGTGCGGATCGGCGATGTCGCGGGGGGGGGGCATAGGCGTACAGCACAGCGGTGAATCTTTCTACACTGCCCTCTGCTGACAGCAACGTCGCCCCCACAACCACGGCGATGCGTGGGTCCAGGGTCCCCCGTTCCAAGCACTCGCCAGGCCCACAACGCTGACGAGATCGCATGGACGCTTCCTTGGGTGATTTGGTTACACACGCGGTCACCAGAATTCACCCCGGACTCGCCATCGTCAACATTAAAATATTTACCAACAAGATCAAGATCTATTCTGAACACGTCAGCAGCACGAGACGATGAGCATCAGTGGACGTAGCGTGCCTGTCCTGGGCCCTCCAACCTTGTCCACTCGGGGCCCTCCGTTGGCCTCCCTCTGTGCAGTTGCACCGCCTACACACTTTATTGCCACACCACTGGTGTTACAGACAATTATAATGCTATAATAACGTGCTCGAATTTATGAAACTAAACTTGTTTTTATTTAACAGATAAGGCCCACTGAGCTATACAATTATTTTTCATAAGCGACCTGGCCATCACAAATGATAGCTCAACAAAGTGGATTATCATCACGTGGAATGTAGAGCAGCCAAATATTTGAAAAGCGTCACGTTGATTCTAAATGTGGAGGGAGGCCCCGGAGAAAAATCCACGCGACCACGGGGAGAGAGACACGCAAGCTCCAAATATACAGCTGGCGTCAGGGTCGGGATCCAACCCACAAACTCCCGTACACCAGGCGAGGTAGCCACCGTAGCGAGATGTTATATTGCGCACATAACGCCTGGGGCCTTCTCAGAGTGCAGTCATTTTTATCCGAGGGAACACCCTCATGGCACCTTGTTCCCTGTTGATAGTTAAGATCAGGAACACACCGATGGCTGCCAAAGGGTGAAACAAAAAATTAAACTTTAGCATAAACGCCGCAGCTGTAACCTGCGCAGCAGCGCGCAACACATACACACACATCTGCAAGCGGTTACAACTCTGCCAGGGGTATGTACGTGTGTATGTGTGGTATTTATTTATTTCCTGTCAATTAACCCAGCTTCTGAAATTAGACCCCCCGACCCCTCCCCTCCACTTCCTCTAACAACCACAGCCACCACTAAGCCCACCCCCTCCACCACTACAGCCACTCATGCACAGCCCAGGCCAGCCACCAGGGGGAGCCACACCGCACGTGTGATGAACTCCAGGGCAGCGTGAGGGTGATGTCGGCTGGCTAGTGTGATGGGTGCTTGGGTTGCCACCTCTCCGGAATAATGGCCATCGATGTTTCCGGTATTATGAATCGATTGTACCGAGATCTCACGGTGTAGCGTTTATAATTTGGTGACGGTAAGCTGCAGTTTTCAACATGTATGTTGAACTTCTACATCATGGGGCCTCCTTGCCAGTACCAAAATATGAGAATAGGGTTTTCCCCTTTTTTCTGTCAACAAAACAGGTCTTAAGATGTTAAAACACCAAACTGAAACATTTTACAACGAAACAGAGGACAAGGAGATAGAAGTGGAACAGCATGGTGGTGGTGTGAAACAGCATGGTGGTGTGGAACAGCATGGTGGTGGTGTGGAACAGCATGCCGGTGGGGTGGAACAGAGTGACGGTGATTGGTGTGGAATACTCACCCAGAGGCGGAACTATGTCGGGGGGTACGTGACAGCGTTACGCGATGCACAGTGGGCCCAGTCGGCCACAAGGGGGGGCCCCCGAATCAACAGATAAACATGTTAAGACAAACAATCTTCAAAATAAAATATTCCAACAATTAACAATTAATGACAAACAAATATTTTTTTTTACAAATGACAAGAAAAATGTTTTTCGAAAAATGAACACAGCGTCAAATCTCGTGGCGCTACTGCTGGTGTCAGTTACTGAACACCGCTGGGCCTCATAACACATTCCTGCGGAGGGAGCTGGTAGGAACGTTGGGTTGCTCGGTCAATGGCCAGGGTCAACGGCGGCGTGGTGTATTCCGCAAATATGGCCGACTGTGAGGGCGGGCACAAGCCGGCGTGAGTAGGTTAAACGTTGAGTTTTATAAGGGCACCACGGGGTGACCAGCCCCTCCCCACCCAGCCCCACCCCTCCCGCCCCCCACCCAGACCCACCCTCCCCACCCAGCCCCCCCACCCTCCCCTCCCCACCCAGCCCCTCCCCTCTCCACCCAGCCCCACCCCTCCCATTTTTGGATGCACGACGGACGGACGGCCACAATAATCCCCTGGGGGCTGGTGGAACCAGGAGGTTCCTACCAGTATTATTGGATCTTTCGGTAAATGGGTAGCTGCGCCCCTGCACTCACCACTCCGGTCAAGGTGTTCCACACAAGAGCGTGATGATGGTGATGATGGTGATGATGGTGATGATGCAGGGCAGTTGCGATGTGCAGCACTGTGACGGCGCAGTGCCGTGCGTGATGGACGGAACGCGGCAGTGATCCGCAGAACCGAGATACACAGCGGTGGTGCATCCTGCTCAACACTTGAGAGGGGACACGATGTTTTGCTTTCGAGAGCAGTCATTTCCACGAACAACTGCGATTGCTCTAAGTTAAGTTTGCATCGTGTAAAGTTGCATGCATTTAAAAATAGAAATATACATCACGAATTGCTATTTTAATGGAAATTTTATTCGTAAAAGAAACGCTCACTGTCACAACCTCCGATTGGCGCGGTTAGCTGCGTACGGTGCGAAAGAAGTTCAACACATGTAACACATCTGCCTAAACATATTAAAGGGGGGGGGGGCGACTGCTCCCTTGACCCTCCCCTGGCTGCCACGGTGGCGAGATGTGAACTACCTCGCTCGGTATATGGGAGATCGTGGGTTCGATCCCGACCCTGACGCCTGCTGTATATTTGGAGTATGTGTGTCTCTCCCCATGGTCGCGTGGATTTTTATCCGGGTCCTCCGGTTTTTCCCTCCACGTTTAGAGTATGTTTTTTCTGCTCTACATTTCCACGTGATAAGCCACTTCGTTGAGCTATCATTTGTGATAGCCAGATCGCCCCTGAAAAAAGAGCTACACAGCTCAGTGTGCCTTACTTGGTCAAATAAAAAAAAAATTGCATACAACATTTGCAAATCTAAAAGCATCAATTGTCACGTGAGAATTTCTGGCCACTTTATTTCGCAGAATTACTGAAAAATTGTCCTAAACTGTAAAATACACTCCTGGTTTTTTATTCCAAAAAATGACAGGCGAAATTAAGAATTACTGAACGGGTATGAGGTGTTTTGGCCCCACCATCCATGCATTCCAGACTGAATCTAAGACGTTATTTTCTGATAACTTATGAATATCTGAAAGCAGTTCAGTTTTAAAGGGAAATAGTTTGATTGCGCCTCTGATGTTCGCGACTCTGTGACGGTGCTGTACCGCGTGACGGCAACACGTGATGACGGCACGTGATGACGGCACGATGGTGCTGTACCTTGTTCTCTGTCAATACTGTTCTCAAGGTATCGCCAGACCGTAACGGTATTGAAAAATCTGGCAAATAAAGTGCAGATCTTTGGGCAATTGCCTTGTATAAATTTGGCGATATCTCCATATATATAAAATAAAAATTTGTGAATATTTGTGTCTGTTCAAAATGTTTAGCGTACTTCCCGACATGCGACAAACTTGAAATTTGCTATGTGGGTACTTTCCAGACTGTACACCATGCAAAATTATAAAAATAGACTTTTGTATGTTTTTTTTGGGGGGGGGGGGGGGGACGCAATTATGCATATATTTTGCATGGCAAGTGAGCTGTGACGACACATCTGTCATCAATTATTTAATTTAATTTATTATTTTATCTTTAGACGTGACTTAACCGAAAGAACCAAATAATCATCTGTCATGTGACCCGTGTGCGGAAGCGTAACGGAGTGTGCCTGCTGATGTCACCCCCCCCCCCAACCCTCCGCGGATAAAGTGAAATACAAATGTGTTGCAGGTCTAAGGCGTTCTTCGCGCAGCGTTGCTGCTTTATTATTGGAGTCGTTTACTGCCGTACGCACCCTGAAAGTTGTGTGCGTTTGCTGCAAACGCGTGTATGTGTACCTATGGACGCGCGCGCGTGTGTGTGTGCGCGCGTGTGTGTGCGCGTGTGTGTGTGTGTGCGCGCGCGTGTGTGTGTGCGCGTGTGTGTGCGCGCGCGCGTGTGTGTGTGCGCGCGTGTGTGTGCGCGTGTGTGTGCGCGCGTGTGTGTGCGTGTGTGGGGGGGGGAGTGGTAGTGTCGTGGTTAGCGCGCTGCGCTATGAACCCGGCGACCCGGGTTCGATTCCTGCTCACGGCCACCACTGGTGACGATTATTTGAACCGGTCCTGGGCCTCCCCTAGGTCGACTCAGCCTCAAACGAGTAGTAACTGATGTGGTGTGTGAACATCGCCACTGGGGAGACGAAGGTGGCTGGGCGTGGTGAATCCAAGTCCCGGGCGAAGCCGGGTAGGAAAGCTCGTATAATATACATTCATTTGTAACCCCCGTCCCCTACCTCCCCTACTGTCGTGTTTGCCTTTTAAAAACAGCTGTGAAGCTCAATGGGTTATTTACTCGCATAATAAACTTTCCGATTCTGTGTCGTTGGAAGCGTCGTCATCAATCGCGGCTGTAAATGAGGGTGCGGGTGATGTGTGCTGTGTAGACTTTACCGAAGGTGCAACATCCTGGTCATCTTTTAAATACTTTACTGCTCGCAAAACCGTTGCCCCCCCCCCCACCCGCCCCCTCTAAGCACATACAACCTGGATATGGACTCTGGACTCATTGTTATCACGAGAAGCCAATGAAACACGCCGCCCTTTGGTCCCCATTGGGGGCCGTCCATAAATGACGTCACGCACCTGGGGGGGGGAAACATTTGTGACGATGTGTGACGAGGGGGGGGGGTTGAGAAATGTGACGTCACATCAAAATGCGCAACTTTAAATAAATATAGACAACACGTTCTACTTAATTAAATAGACTTTTAATAAATGTTTTCTCCTACAACATCAGAGTGCAGCGCCACATTACATACGCACTACAATGACAATAGTTTAAAGCGATTCGAAGCATGTTTTATTTTCAAAATGTAAATATGGTTTTGGAGGGGGGGGGGGCAGAGCTTTGTGACGTCATATTTGAGGGAGGGTCTGACTTTTTGTGACGCTGTGTGACGAGGAGGGGGGGGGGGGTCAAAAATCGTTCAAAATTGCGTGACGTCATTTATGGACGGCCCCGTTGTGAGATTTCCGACGCGAGTTACCACGTGTTGACGCGCACAAGCACGCCCTGGGGTGCGGGCGAGAGACGAGATGTTAACTCCCTCGCCTGGTCGGCAGGAGGGCTGAACGATTTGGGGGAAATATCTAATTGCGATGTTTCTGACAGATATTGCGATTTCGATTTGATTTGCGATTACGTTTTTTTAAAAGTCAAGCTTCAGTTCAATATTCACTGTGTAATAGATTTAAAACATGTGACGGAGGATTACCACATGGTACCATCAAAATATCAACTGCTCTAGATATTCTAATGCAAGGATGATAACTTAAAACATATGAATTGCTTCAAACATGGATTTATTCAAATGTGTTAATTGAAACAGAACAATCAAACATCGAACAAGTGTTACATCTTGACTTAAAGCTTTCATGACTGCAGGAATTCATATTCTTTGGGTCTATCTACGTGGCGTTGCCGAAAGACTCAAAGAATAATAATTAAGTTAAGTAAAAGTTATAATAATAATAATAAAATAATTCCAATAAGAAAGTTATAGGACCTTTAAATCTAAAAAAGCGCAGCCTTTGCGATTTGCTAATCGCATTGTTTCAAATTGCGATTTCGATTTGAAATCGATTAATCGTTCAGCCCGAGTAGGCAGGAGCCCGTGGGTTCGATCCAGACCCGGACGCGGACGCCTGCTGCTGTATATTTGGAGTGTGTGTGTGTGCTCTCTTCTCCCCCGTGGTCGCGTGGATTTTTCTCCGGGTCCTCCCCAATTTCCCCCTCCACATTTAGAAACACGCGTCGAGAGTATTTCGCTGTGCTCGAAACGTCCACGTGATTAGCCACTTTTTTTTGTGGCCAGGTCCAGTGGCGGCTCCTGCAAAATCTCTCAGGGGGGGCAAATGTCTGGATGATTGATAAGGATAAGGTCCACCCATGCAATGGATAAATTAACAGCTTAAGCATGTAAAGGCAACTTCACTTCTTTAATATTAATGAAAAATAAAGTGACTCTTACAATACATCTTATTTGTTTCTATTCTCACTATGAATACAATCCACTCAAGTTTCTTTTATTAAAGATTCCACTAGGTGGCGACAAATTATATTGTTGGATGAAACGTGCTTACGCATGATGACGTAAGCACGTTAGGGCGAGCCCTCCCGGAAGCCATAGAGAATGCATTGCAGCGCCCCCCGGTCGAAAAAAAACATCTTTGAATGTAAGTCTATGGGGCCACTCGGGGCGATTCTCAGCCGGAGTGAAATCGCCCAAAAAGAGGCGGTACTCCACAGAACGTGACATGACGCTGATTGGACTATATCCAGAGGCACAGTGACGGCTAGCGTGACTCTGTGGTTGAATGACATTGGTGGTGCGTCGCCCAATCACCCTAATGAAGAAACCGCCCCTGGCCAGGTCGCTTCTTGAAAAATGCGCCACATAGCTCAGTGGGCCCTTACCCGGTCAAATAAAAAAAGTGGATAAAGTTTCGTTGGTTCACGGCCCTCAGCGCGGTCTTGAGAAGAACACTTCAAGGACACCGAGCCACCGCCGGTCCCGTTACCTCCAGCGGGTTCGACGTCTCAACTTGGCCAGGTAACGATGAATCAAGGCCGTAGCCATGGAGTCAACATTGGGGGGGACCAAATCTTCCAGGGCGTCTGGGGGTCCCAACCCAAAAAAGTATCTAAATTTTAAAACTATTTCCTGCCTAAAATATTTTAAAAATTCACTAACACTAGTCCATATATTGTGGCCAAGGTTTAGCAAATTGTTGTTTTTATTTACATAGCATAGCAATATATATTTTATAGCATTATATTGGGAGGGACATTTTGAGTATATTTGAATATTGGGGGGGATGTATTATAATTACGGCCTTATTATTAGTAGATGTTTTTTGGTTAGATCGCGTAAATGTGTCGTAATATGTAGTCATATTTTTTGACATTAACCTCCACACCTCCACCTCGTCTTCGCACCCGATTGGCTCAAGTGATGACATCACCTTTACGCTCTCATTTAAAACCGAAACAGGAGGGCTTCTTCACAATTCTGGCCATCGCCTGATAAAGCCGGTTGTATACTCGCTGGCGAAACGTCACTCGAATTGTAAATGTTGTGGGTTACCTCCACAACACACCGGGTGTGTTGTGGCTTTACTCCACAACACAGCAGTGTGTTGTGGGTTTACTGCACAACACAAGCGGTGTGTTGTGGGTTTACTGCACAACACACCGGGTGTGTTGTGGCTTTACTGCACAACACAGCGGTGTGTTGTGGGTTTACTGCACAACACACCGGGTGTGTTGTGGCTTTACTGCACAACACAAGCGGTGTGTTGTGGGTTTACTGCACAACACACCGGGTGTGTTGTGGCTTTACTGCACAACACAGCAGGTGTGTTGTGGGTTTACTGCACAACACAGCGGGTGTGTTGTGGCTTTACTGCACAACACAGCAGGTGTGTTGTGGGTTTACTGCACAACACACCGGGTGTGTTGTGGCTTTACTGCACAACACAGCGGTGTGTTGTGGGTTTACTGCACAACACAGCAGGTGTGTTGTGGGTTTACTGCACAACACACCGGGTGTGTTGTGGCTTTACTGCACAACACAGCAGTGTGTTGTGGGTTTACTGCACAACACACCGGGTGTGTTGTGGCTTTACTCCACAACACAGCAGTGTGTTGTGGGTTTACTGCACAACACAGCAGTGTGTTGTGGGTTTACTGCACAACACAGCAGGTGTGTTGTGGGTTTACTGCACAACACACCGGGTGTGTTGTGGCTTTACTGCACAACACAGCAGTGTGTTGTGGGTTTACTGCACAACACACCGGGTGTGTTGTGGCTTTACTCCACAACACAGCAGTGTGTTGTGGGTTTACTGCACAACACAAGCGGTGTGTTGTGGGTTTACTGCACAACACACCGGGTGTGTTGTGGCTTTACTGCACAACACAGCGGTGTGTTGTGGGTTTACTGCACAACACAGCAGGTGTGTTGTGGGTTTACTGCACAACACACCGGGTGTGTTGTGGCTTTACTGCACAACACAGCGGTGTGTTGTGGCTTTACTCCACAACACAGCAGTGTGTTGTGGGTTTACTGCACAACACAAGCGGTGTGTTGTGGGTTTACTGCACAACACAGCGATTGTGTTGTGGCTTTACTCCACAACACAGCAGTGTGTTGTGGCTTTACTGCACAACACAGCGGTGTGTTGTGGCTTTACTCTACAACACAGCGGTTGTGTTGTGGCTTTACTCTATAACACAGCGGTTGTGTTGTGGCTTTACTGCACAACACACCAATATGTTCGTAATGAATCGGCATTTTTGGTTACGCGACAAACCTTGCCAATTTGCTGTGACGGGTGGTGGCGGGTTTAACGACATATTTATATTTACGCGATCGAACCCAAAAACCTCTTATGGATTGGCCAGGCACTCTTCAGTTTCATGATAGAATAACTCCCAGGACAGGCGGGATTTGCTTAATTTGCATAATGTATTCCCCGAATGTTATCCCGATTGTGCAATCAGCGTCGCGTCACGAGACAAATAATCCATTTGTCTCGCAGAGCAATGAGCCCACCTTCGTGGTTCAGAAGGGCCCAATGAAGCAAATAGGAGATGCCTCTGATGTTCCTGACAGTTGGCTATGTACGGTGCAAAAGAAGTTAAACATACCTACATACACTGGTTCACACAGTAGGGGACGGCACTTCCCTTCCTGCTATATTTGATTCTGAGAGATGGAATTTAACCAAATTTAAGTGCGTAACCAAATTGAACGCGATGGGGTTTTTGTTCAGTCATTAATGACCACCAAATCTGAGACCAACTCGAGACCACCAACTCTGAGACCAAATCTAAGACCACCAATTCTCCACCAACTCGCTGCCACTAAGAAAACCAGTTTCATCGTGGACAGTCAAAACCTGGATTCTAATGATCTCGGCGGTGCCGACGCGGCTCTCTCACCTCCGAGCTGCCCGGCCATCTCAAGGCAAAATACATTTTAAGGGAGCACAAAATGCTTGCAGTGTAGATTTCTGATCTTGGAAAGGAAGTATTCTGCATTGCTTCAAGCATGAATCCAAGTTTGACTTGTTACCGCATCACACATCTAACGGGCTTCACTTCCACGTCACGAGATTCAGAATGACAAGATTTCCAAAGGTCGGAGTAATTGTTCATCAATTGCTTCGACTTAGAGAGGCGTCAAAGTTCAATGCCGTGTTCTGTCAGCACAATAAGATAACAAGTTCGATCATTCCCGTTGTTAAAAATTCCCACAAAGTACCCGCTTGTAATCTTTTAAACAGTTTTTTTTATTGTCATTCCATTGCATTTATCGTCTTTCTCACCCATACAAAAAACGGTAAGAAATGGCAAACAATAACGAGATTGTGTGTGTGTGTGTGAGTGTATGTGTGAGTTGCGCACAGAACACAAAGCAAAACTGATCTGGGCTCCGATGGATCGCACTTCCCTGCAGCGGTTAGCGCGCTGTGCTACGAACCCGGCACCCCGAGTTCGATTTCCGCTCACGGCCAACACCGGTGACGATCATCTGAACCGGTCCTGGGCCTCCCCTAGGTCGACTCAGCCTCAATTGAGTACCTGGTGTGGTGTGCAAATATCACCACTGGGGAGACAAAGGCGTCCGGGCGTGGTGTTGGCCACCCGCCCCCTCGTGTGCTGTGCCGACCTTCATAGGTGCTCGTTAACAGCACTTGCCCCAGCAGTCTGTTACAGGCTATACGGGGGATCTTTGTCTTTGTTTTGTGTGTTGCGTACAGAACACTTAGCAAAAACTGATCTGGGCTCTGATGGATCGCACTTCCCTGCAGCATTGTCAGGAAACCCAAAATATACAGCACAAACGGTTGTCATCCCTTAAAAAGATCTTATTTTATATCACAAAAATAATAATAATCACCAATGTTAAGCAAATAAAAATGTGACAGCGGTGGTTGTACCTTTGTAAATGGAATGTATCATTGGGCTTTACATGCCCAATGAAATCAACCTGCAACTAAAAAACACAAAACCCTGCAAAAATATTTGGATATGAAATGCAATGCAGATGTTGTACGTTTAAACCCTTTTTTTTTTATTATGGGGGGGGGGGGGTGAAGGGCCTGGGGGGGGTGGAAAGGCATAAAACCTCTCTTGTCAGACGTCGAGGCAGATTCGCGTTCGATGCGGTTAAGCAGAATTAAGTGGTGGAGTAGAAGTTTAAGCGATGTTAGTAAATTGATTATACAAAATTCGGGGGGGGGGGCATTTGACAGGCGGGCGTTGGAGGTGCAGCAGGAATGTCGGCGCGGCTCCCCCTTATCGCACGGCCACCCCCAGCTTTTCGAGCACCCGCGTGCCCTTCTCGTTGTACTCCTCCCTCGTCATCCAGAAGTTGTCCTTGTCCTTCATGATGTCGGCAAGCACCGCGCCGCCCAGGAACACCATGTGCTTCCGTCGCGGCGGGTCCTCGATGCGGATCTTGAATTTCTGCGGTGCCGCACATAAGAGATGGAACCGAGAACGTACTCTGTGTGAAGACATCTTTCAAGTAAATATTTTATTGGTTTACAGTTTGCCGACGACTCGTTTTTAGGTTTCACCGTGTGTTTCGCACCACATGCGCTGGGGCAGTGTCTTTTTCTTCAGGAGAAGAAGCTGCCTCAGCACAGGTAGCAAAACGTCTAAACATCATGCCGAATGACTCGCGGTACAACTCGCAAAACACATTGGAGAGCTGTACAAGCAGCACTCTGTCACAATCGCAAACTAATGCAGTAGTACGTCTTCCGATGTTCCCCAATTTTATTTTGACTGGGCCATCGGTGACATTGTGCCAAGATGAAGGATACCTCGCAGAGCAACACAACCCTCTGTGTTCATGAACGGCCCAAGGAAGCGGATGTCACAGAGCTACTTCTGAGATGGAGTAGAAGGGCAGCACCTTCCTACTCACTCTGCCACTGAGAATATTTTATGCACGACTAATCCAATTTAAGTGCAGGACCAATACAATGCAATGGGTTCTTTTTCGTGCAGTCATTGGTGTTCGGGCTGAGACCACCAACTCGCTCCACTTAAGAACCCGGTTTAATCTTAGTAGTGTCAGCTCAGCGTTCTGACTGACCTCTGAGTCACCCGGACCCACCTGGATTTGAACTCGCTAAACCTTTGACTGCGTGTCATATCATGTGACCCAACAATGATCCCTTCCTCGGGTTAAGGCCTACAATATACACAAGTGTAAAATCGTCACGCGTGGGTCAAAATTGACACACTTAATTCTCAAGAGCTGGAATTTTGACAAATTTAACCCAATTTTCAAATGATGGTTTTTTTTGTGCATAGCCTCTTGTGACCTAGCTGAGACGATCAACCCCTCTGGACTTGCAAACCCTGTCCAGATTCTTACACTGGCTAACCGTTGCCAGCTTAGCCACTCTGAACTCTGAGCCCCACTATCACCCAAATGTCATATAACTCCAGGCTACAAAGGATAAAAACCGCACAGCCCCTTCCTTTGCGGTGGCCTTTATATTCTACGAGAATGTCGCAAATACCCAATGCACATGTATATTTATTTATTTGCTTCTAAACAAACAATGGGCAGTTTTTAAATGTACACATATCCAACATGTCTTGTTGTTTGAGGCTGTAATACAACCGCTGCGGTGGTGAGATGTTAACTCCCTCGCCTGGTATACAGGAGGTCGTGGGTTCGGTCCAGACCCCGACGTCTGCTGTATATTTGGAGTGTGCGGTGTCTGTCTCCCCGTGGTCACATGGATTTTTCTCCGGATCCTCCGTTTTTTTCCCTCCACATTTAGAATCAATGTCGTGCGGTGTTTTAAGAGTATTTCGCCGCTATGAATTTCCACGCGGCGATGAGCCGCCACTTCGTCGAGCCATCATTTGTGATCGCCAGGTCACTTTTGAAAAAGAGCTACGCAGCTTAGTGGGGAGGCTTGCGCCCGGTAAAAATAAAATGTAGTCCTGCTTTTGTTTTACCCACAACCGTCGAAACGTAACGCTGCACTGCCAGAACATTCTGCCGTGAAACCCCGCGAGGCCATCGACTCGGGAGACGAGAGGAGCGAGCGAGCGAGCCGTTCGACGCCGTCGGAACTTACGGAGAGCTTGTCCACGTCGCCCTTGAGCACGCGCTCCAGGTACAGTTGCTTGATCTCGCGCTCCAGCCGCGACGGCAGCCCCGGGTACATGGTGGAGCCCCCGGACAGCACGATGTGCTTGTAGAACTCCGGTCTGCAGAGCAACAGGCGAGGGGACCAGGGTGGGGTTAACCACCTCGCCCGATATACACGAGGTCGTGGGTTCGACCCTGACACCTGCTGTATATTTGCAGTTTGCGTCTCTCTCTCTCCACGTAGATTTTCCTCCGGGTCCTCTGGTTTTTCCCTCCACATTTAGAAACACGCGTTTAAGAGTATTTGGCTGCTGTACATTTTCACGTGATGAGCCACTTTCGTTGTGCTATCATTTGTGGCCGGGTCATTCAATGGGCCTTACCTGGTAAAATAAAAAGTTATGTTTTTGTACTTGTTGTTGTAATGTTCTTACCTGCCTCTACTGGACATCTGTGAAAACCCTACTGGACATCTGTGAAAAAGAGCTTTATAGCTCATAGGATTCCTCCAGTATAAATAAATATCCTGATTCTGAGTCTGATTATAATTTTACTTTAGTATCTGTCACAATACAACGTGACCGCATCTCAAGATGCCTTACAGAAACAGTGGGCGTTTACAGAAAGAGGCAGTCGGTCAGTCACAGGCAGGGCGGAAGGAACAAATAAAATAAAAAGTCTCGAGCCTAAACTTGAACAGTGGCAGGGAGTTGACGGCACAGATGGGGCTGGGGGAAGAGAGTTCCAGACAATGGGGGTGGCAGAGGAGAGCGAGCGACTTCCCACCCAGCGAAGGTTGACTGGGAGCTGTGACGGAAAGCCTTGATTGCCGGAGACAGCGTGGAGGGGAGCAGAGTGGCACGAGAGGGGAGATAGGTCAGTGCATGGATGGGAGTGGTGAGATGAGAGGGGAGAGGTGGGTGAATGTGTGGAGTGGAGGAGAGTGAGATGAGAAGGGAAATAAAGGTAGGCAGAGGAGAGTCCACAGTGGATATTGAAGACAGTTGAATTGACCTGGGATTGCATTGGGAGCCAGTGGAGGGAAGTGCAGTATTGGGGTGACGTGGCCTATTTTAACAGGTGCGGTGGTGACGAGTCTAGCAGCGGGAAATTTTGATCATCTCATGCCTGGCACGTGGTGCAGAGTAATAAATGAATCGTATGAGCAGCACCAGCAAGGACAACAGCCCTGCTGCTCTTGCAATTCCAATGGGACAGGAGCGGGGCGGGACGGGACCCCACTATCAGTAGCTTCTGTTTACATTGCTCAGATCGCTCCGCCAATGCATTCTCAACCATCGAGGAGGGCAGTAAGGTTCCACCAAGCGCATCAACAGGAAGTTTCAAAGTTGCACCGTAGCGAGCGCCCAGAACCGGCACAAGCCGTGGTTGGCCATGGGCGAGCCGGTGCTGGTGAGGGGGCGTCAGGGCCACATTTCAGCCGGGTCAGCCGGGTGGGTCAGTAACCCGGCGGAAAAATATTTCAGCAACCGGCACACCACGATCAACATTCCTCTCACGTACGTTGAACTTTTTTCGCGCCGTACCGTATCCAACCGTGCCAATCGGCTGTGGCCAACTACGAGTTAGTTACACGCCACCGAATTCCAGTCTACCAGCGACCCGGCAAATATTCAGTGACAAGTAAAGCGCCAGAGTGGAGTGTATTTTGCAGGAAAGTGTTCCACACCTTGGAGAATTTCAATGGCACGACGTCTCATCTTGAGTTGCCACAAACCCAAGTCCGCAGGTAAAAATGTGCTTCTCCCCGACATCCCTCTGTATGAAAACTGCTGTCATCCGTTTCATAAAAAGCTAGCCTAAAAACCCGAGAGCTTTTGAAATATATCTCTGGGACCATTGTATGTGTGCCGTTCGCCTTTCGGCGTTCTCTGGTCTGACACTGATGAGACTAGGCCATGAAGAAGGCTGTCTCTTGTGTAGGCCAATCATTTTAAAAGACAATGCAAACATTAATTATCAGAGCATGTTTTTTTGATTGTTTTACCACAAGTACGTGTGGTTAATGCAGACTGCAAAAGGTATCTATTTGGTGTTTGAACATTTTAACACCGATTTTTTTTGGCCATAAAGTGTTGAATCTATTCCCATTCGTCATACTTTTGAAATGGGTTTGTACTACTGAACACATTGCAGCCACCTCCGTGGAGAAAGTGCAATGAGGAAGCCTGAGAGAGCAGGCTCAGGGCTGGCAGAAGTTGACTTACAACAATTCAAATAGAACAAAACACGTGGATTAAGCGCATTCGTAGAAGCGAAAGCAAGAAAAAGCGAGTTCTATGAGGAAGGGTGCGGTGAAAAAGAGAGAGAAAATTACAACATTTCTGCTCGACGACTTTAAAGGAAGCGGGGGCAACGCGCGCCGAAACGAAGAGGAAAACTCGAAGACGGGCAGCGCGGCGGGAGTTTAAGCCCGATGCCTGTCGTCAGGCCGAGGGCTGACGCAATAACACCTCCCCCCGTGGGCCTCCAGACACAGGCGGCACGATGGTGCCGGCGGCCCCGCGCGGGGTGCCTCACCGCGTGTCGATGTCGGCCGCCTGAATGGTGTTGAAGAGCAGCTCGGCCACGCCGACGCTCTCCACGTCGATGAGGTGGGGCTGGAAGAGGGCCTCGGGAGCCTCGAAGCGCTCCCCTCCCACCTTGATGATGCGTCCATCGGGCAGCTGCGGGAGAAACGATCGCATGTCATAATAATGACGCTGATAATAAATGAACGGATGATTGTGAAGAGTTAGGCTCGGCGTAAAGACGAAACGTTAACGCTTTCCCATTCCATTGACGTACATCGGAACAGAACCGGAATAAATAAATTAAACAGAATAACGTTGTCAATACCGAGGCAACCGCAAGGCCATGCGGGAGGGCGTGGCACAGTTTGGTACCAGCTATCGCAGGGCGCGGTCGTGTCGCTACAGTTCTCTGTGGCGAGTACAATGTCTTAAAAATACAACGGCGCTACGCCTCTCTAAATAAATTGAACGCTGAACCGCTCGCGCGTTCTGGGATTCAGTGGTGAACAGGACACCCCAACCTGCAACTTGCAACCATCTCGGAAGGGGAAAGAGTTAAAAACGCAACACAGAGTGGTTTAACCGGAGGTATAAACTGATAACTATTATTACCATTACGAGGAGCCTGTGATCTAACCATGACACACGATCTCATCACATCATGGAAGCTAAGCAGAGGAGTTCAGCCCGATGAGTGCTCGGGATGGCGCGACGCCCTCTTGCCGGAGGACACTCGGCGTTGCGGTGCGGGGGTGCGCGCGTGCAACAGACGTACGGTGTAGGACTCCACGAGCACCGTCGTCTCGAGCGCCAGCTTCTGCTCCTGCTCGATGTTGTAGCCCACGTAGCAGAGCTTCTCCTTCATCATGCGCACCGTCTCAAAGTCTGCCGAGTGGTTGAAGGCGTACCCGCGCAGCAGCAGGAGCTACGGCGGATGGGGCAAGCGGTGCGGACAACGGACGGGGGGGGGGGAATTATCAGCAAGGCCCAAGCGGTAGCGCGTTCGCCGCTCGTCGCAGAGGTCCGCAGGTTTTAATCCGGCAAGGCTGCCCTAGTTATTAATGCAGGGCGTAATAAATGTGCTATTGCACCAGTGAACAATGATGATTCGCTGGTATCATTGGAAAGTCGGCCATCGTGTTCTGGCGTAATGGTCCAAATTCTCCAAATTTGGAAAAGTTACACCGCAAATCACTTGGTTAACGTTTTGAATCCGTTCCAAGAAAACTACTGGTCATTGAATATAGTAATTACATTTCTGCCAAAACAGAAAACGCAATGCGAACAAAGCCAGTCGAGGTCGAAACGCTCATAAATGGGCGTCTCTGATTGGCCGAGGGCATGGCTCAGCCCCACTTACGAGCACTCGGATTGGCTGAAATTGACGCTTGCGTGCCTAACGTAAACACATACCGTTCATCAAAATGTTACCGTAAGGCGAAACCATGGGGTCCTATGGGAGGCGAAATGTTTACCGAAAACCCATTAACCGATGTCACTGTTAACTGAGGGACTACTGTATCACTTCGTGATAGCATTGCGCTATAATAAATGGTGCGAATACCAAATGTGCTAAATGATTATTGTAATTCATCATAAGCAGGCCCAGCTAGTTAAGGGTTCAGCCATTATACACATGTAATAAACACACTGATAATGCATTTAAGTGATATGCAGTCAAAAGTAAAAGCAGAGTTGTTGTGAGACTGTGATAGCCACGTACAGACTTGATAAGACGTGGACGGATAATGTTGAGTGCAATGGGAACTTCGACGAGAGTCAAATGACAGAAACATCTTGATCGCCGGGTGTGGTAATTCCGCACTCAAGAAACTTTTTTCACAGCAGAAACAAATTATGATCATTTCACGTTACTAAAAATACACACGAGTGAAAATAAAATCTTTAAGATTTTGTCAGGATAAACATGCAAAATCATATTTGTGCGACGCAGTAGCAGAGTGGTGATCAAATTTGCGCTTCTAATCGTGCAACCCGAGTTCGATTCCCGGCCATGAATAACATCGGTGGCGAGTCATATCTGGACCGGTCACAGGCACCGCAATGGACCGACACGCATTCACCAGCACGATGAAGTATGGTCAAACAAATCCACTATGAATGACACAGCTTGTAGAGGCCTTTGTCCAGCAGGTGGCTTGACAATGGGATGTACATTGTTCATTAGACATTATAATTAAAGATGTATTTGGTTAGGTCATTACAAAATGTATCTTACAACCCTTTCTCAATCCACTTCTGGATGAAGGTCTTCGCGGGCCACCTCAGTGATGAGTGTATATCGCCACTCGCCCCCCCCCCCTACCTTGATGAGGTAGCGGGTGATGTCACGTCCGGCAATGTCCAGGCGGCGGGTGAGATGGGGCAGAGAGAAGCCCTCGTACACAGGGCAGATGTGTGTGACGCCATCGCCAGAGTCCACCACCACTCCCGTCAGCAGGCCTGTGCAAACACAAAGATCCCCGTATATAGTAGCTTCTAACAGACTATTAGGGCAAGCACTGCTCGCGAGCACTTAATTAAGGCCGGCACCACGCCTAGTCGTGTTTATCTCCCTAGTGCTGATGTTTACACACTGCACCAGGTACTCTTTAAGGCTGAGTCGACCTAGGAGAGGCTCAGGACTGGTTCAGCTATTCGTCATTGATGTTGGCTGTGGGTGGGAATTGATACATACACACACCTATCCAAACACACAAATGCACACAGACACACATGCACAGATGCACACACAACCACATGCTCATAACAGCCTCCACCACACAAATGATGCACACAATAGGTTGCCAGTAATTTAATGCTATCATGGTCATGCAAACATTACCCCAGATATTAGAATGTGCTTTGGAAATATGCACATAGTCGTGTATAATATATAGTACAATATAATAAAAAAAGTTAACAGAACGCAAAGCTTTTAAGACCAATGTCAACAACATCAAACCGAGTAAGTTATTTTGATGGAAACCACACCGCTGAGAAACCTGGGTTCACATCCAGGAAGCTGTCTGTGATTAAAGCTGCTTTTTTACAAACATTGCAGAGTGGGTGGGGGAAGTGCTGCCCCCTAGTGTGTGGACCAGTGGTCACTTGAAGGGATCTCAGAAGTAGTTCCACGACATCCCCTTCTGCGGACCGCTTTCTAACACAAAGAGCTGCACTGGCTCTGCGAAATGGGAAAAAATAGTGTGCGTGTATAAAATACGTGGGAAGTGATAGTGTAGCGGTTAGCGTGCTGCGCTACGATCCCGGAGATCCGAGTTCGACTTTCGCTTACGGCCGACACCAGTGACGATTATCTGAACCAGTCCTGAGCCTCCCCAGGTCGACAGCCTCAAATGAGTACCTGGTGCGGTGTGTAAACATCGCCACTGGGGAGACAAAGGCGGCCCGGGCGACGTGCTAGCCACCCACCTCCTCGTGTGCCGTCCCAGCCTTCATAGGTGCTCTCTAACAGCACTTGCCCCAACAGTCTGTTAAAGGCTATACGGGGGATCTTTGTCTTTGTTGTCCTTGTAAAAATACAGATGTACTTCTTTAAGCGTGACGCGCGAAACCGCCGTGCTTACCTTGCGCGTAAAGTGTCAGCACGGCCTGAATGGCGATGTACACCGCCGAGAAGCCGTACTGCTCAAACATGACCTGCGAAGGGGATGACGGGCAAGACGACACTCCGTTAAAACCGTCATAGGCCACGGCTCCAAGCCCTCTTCATAGCCTATCGTCGTAATTCAGACGAATCGCTTTTATACCATCCGAATGTGCTGAATTGCCTTTCAAAACATTTGAAGAAAAATAATTATACTCCAAGCCAACTCATAGGTGGCGGCGTCCTTCGTGTAACCTCCGCACTCCAGAAACTCCCAGCAAGTCACACCAACTCACCCAGGCACTGCGATCGTTCCAACAACAACAACAACCGCCATTCGCCACTAAGTGGCAGTGACATCACCACGGTGCCAGGCTATGTGCACGTTGAGACCACGTGAAGTGTCAAATGCCCGCTGGCAGGAGGTCACGGGGCAGACCCAGGTGCTACTGGTCGACTGACTGAGATGATTAGCCGATGCAAAACCTGTGCCCCCTACTGTGCCAACTTGCTACGGTTTAGCCACCCGGCGCTCCGCTCGTTGTTGTGAGCGTCGCTCCTTTGCACTCTGTTGTTGCTGGAGGGCGACTCCCTCCAACTGCCCAGTAGCGTCCTTCACGAGCCTCCTCCACAGAGGCCGATCTTGACACCACTGGTACCAGTCATCGGTAAGTCCACTAAACTCCACACACTCCATCTCTTCTCTAGCCCGTGCCGCGCCCATTCCCGTGCTGAGGCTCAACATCCATTAAATTACATCCGCACAAACCACGGCAGATGCGGATACCTGATCCACAAATGGAAAATTAAAAACTCTCCAGCATGCGACCGTGGTCGTCCAGAACAGACCATGCAATGTATAATGACGCAATGCCTGATCCACAAATGGGAAGGAGACATCGTGGCGATACACCTGCATGTGAAATTGTATTCGTTGCTCTGCTATCTGCATCAGACGAACCGAAGAAAGAAGACTGTACTTTTACGATCTCTCACGACGACTTTGCTCCCTCCACACTTTCCCGAACCTGCACCGACCAGCCGAGTGAATTACGGTCACATAACTCCCACCACACGACCTACATAGCATGGGGAGTGGGCCCTATCCAGCAGTGGATTTCCATTGTATAAATGTGCAGTGACATGGAATGGGTCACTGCGTAGCATAGCGCGGGTTGCTGGCAGAGAAGGGGATCTGCGGTTGCAGCAGCCCTGACTCACAGCAGGTCACGTGACAAGCCAGAGAGAGGGATGTAGGGGAAAAGTGACAGAGGGGGCACGTGAGGGAAGCCCGGGAACCCGCTGGTAGGTTCTAGAAAGGGGGCGTGGTCGGGGTGGAGCGAGGCCACGCTGGGAGGATAAAAGGGGACCCCGAGCGAAGGTTTGGGGCTTTTGCTGCTAGAGTCTTCATCGTTGTCTTCACCTTCTCGGCATCGTCAGACAGTCTGCCAGCTGTTCTGACTGGGAGCTGTAGTTGCTTAATTGTGGACTGTGAAGGCTGTTAATATAAATAGAGTGCCTCCTACTCCTAGTGTCTCTGAGTGTGTCACTACAAATGTATCCTGCATATGTTAGAGATTTCAAAGATACGCATAAGTCATGTCGTTGTTGCTGTGCATGTGTCAATTGAACAATAAAGGGCTGCGTATGAACGTGAAACCCTTAATCCGTCGCCGACTCGGTCAGTGTATTATTTGGTTCTTTCGGTTAAGTCACGTCTAAAGATAAAATAATAAATTAAATTAAATAATAGCATACGACGTTTCGATTGCAACACAAGCAATCATCATCAGGTATAATGAAATAGCGACATAAAATAATTTATTATTTTATCTTTAGACGTGACTTAACCGAAAGAACCAAATAATAATTCCTGCAGTCACGAAAGTTCTAAAATTAAGATTGAACCACTTCTACGGGGAAGTTTTGAGCTTATCCTTTTTTTCTCTCTCTCTTCTCTCTGCCTGTGTCTTCTCTTTGGAATGTTCACACTTAAATTCTAACTTAGCAATCTTTGAAATACGTAATCAACCAGGCTATGCGTTAATTGTGTGTTGACCGACCCTCTGTGTTGTATTACATTACATTTCGATATTTTACTAGGTTATTGAATTTTAGTTTGTCCTTCTCCTGATTTTCAGACTTGCTTGCCGTGTCATCGCACTTGCAGAACCTTGTTTTTTGACCACTCATTGATATGCAAATGTTTTCTCTAACCCCCTCCCTCTCTCTGCCTCCTCCCCCCCTCTGTCTATTTAAGGCCACCCCACAGAGATGATCACCCCTCTCTGTTACCTGTGTTGCTCCCTCTATGTATCTTGGTGATATCTGTCTGCTAATATGTCTGTCTATAGTTTTCTGGTTAGATTTTATGTCGCTATTTCATTATACCTGATGATGATTGCTTGTGTTGCAATCGAAACGTCGTATGCTATTATTTAATTTAATGTATTATTTTATCTTTAGACGTGACTTAACCGAAAGAACCAAATAATAATTCCTGCAGTCACGAAAGTTCTAAAATTAAGATCAGTCAGTGTATCTCCCTAGGGGTGGTTAATTGTTTCCATTGTACACCGCCAGTGGGGCTCGAGCGTCGTCATTACGGCTACAGCGCGCGGCCGCCCGTACTTGCTCGGTGCCGCGAGGTCCCGGCGCCACCCGGTACGGACGTTGCTGTCATTTCCTGCGCGAGCGACAGGGCCGCCCCCTTTGCTGTGCTCGTGGTGGAGGTGGGGGGGATACAGGGGGTGAGACCTTCGCCACCGAACCCGTCGTGCCGGCTCCCTAAAGTCTTGTTTGTTAAAGGTGCTGCCCTGCGATTGCTCTGCAGAGGACACCCTCCCCACCCTCTCTCCTCAGGGGTACGTGCCCTACACTACCACACTGGCGACACGTCGTGCCAGAGGTGGGGAGTAACCCACACTTTACCCCAAACACACGTCACCTGCTGATTGACCGACTCTGACTCATGCCCACTATAAAAAGCAACGAATTGGACAAACGTCCCAGTGGCGCAGCCCGGCAATTGCTCGCTCACAGCACGCTGGCAGAAGAGCCTCCACGAGAGGAATCCCTGGAAAGCCCCTCTAGAGGAGTTTGGCCTACTCTTCCACACTGGCCAGGTGTCTGGGGGCAGGGGAAGGGTGGGGGAGTCCAGCGTGCTTGCTAACCGTTACACCACTGTGGCAGTAGCATCCAGCCACTGTTGCGTCTATCCACTGTGCTTTGCTTAGAGCAGATTTTTAAAATAATAATGAATTAATTGAACGCCGCACCCAGGACGGCCGCAGTTGAGAAACGAGGCGTTGCCGACCGGTGGAACTCAACTTCTCACTCACAACGGTGACATTTACGGCCAGGAAAGTAAGGTCGCGAGGTCAGCTGCCAGACCCCGACGCCACACCGCACCGCCTCCGATTAGCGCGGTTGGCTACGTACGGTGAAAACGAAGTCCAACGTACATACGCGCACATTCAACAGACCGCAACACCTTTGCGCAAACGGACGAACGAGGAATGCACACTGCACGACAAAAAAATAACCCCCCCGCACGCATTTCACGATCGACCAGGTGCCTTGCACGGCACGAACCGCCAGCTGCCGGCTCTCGCACGCACGTTTGTTCGTTCGTTGGGAACCGTTTAGCATTTTTTTGCTGTCCGGACCGCGCACTGGGAGACGGCAGTTTACGGGCGCAATTATATCCGACGGACGCATCGGTTTGTTTTGAAACCTGCCGAGCCGGGCCACACCCATCCCCGTGCGGGCGCGCGTCCCACACGTGGCGCTCCACTACCTGCAGCGCGTCGAGCCTACCCTACTGTACCCTATGTGGCGAAAGCAAGCACACGCACGGCAACACTCCGCACAACCGCGGCATGAATGGTGAACGCACAGACACCCCCGGCGGTCAAATATCGGCTAGCAGGGGGGGGGAGGGGGTCGGGTTTACGCCCCGGTTTGGTTCAATGCCAGGCTGCCAATCCAGGCGCGGATAAACCAATCGGGTATCTTGATCACGCTTTTGTAAATTCGTGCTCGTGTGTTTCTTGAATGCAGAAGCCGCATATATAATCACACCCCTTCGGAGCAAGGCTGTGTGCTTATATCTGCAGTGCGCTTGTATCAGAATCTGTCCTCTGCCTCCTCCCCCGCCACCGGTGTAACATAAGCATGTTGCCGACATAAAAACAGCGCTTGTACTCTACTCAGCATCAGCCATGGTCAATCGGCTGCTGGATGAAGGCCTCCTCAAGTCACCGCCACCTCTCACTACCCTCCCACATAACGACGTATAATGACTAGGCGTGCTTATATACAGCTTGGTACACGCACCACATTTATATAATCACCCGATTACCATCGGAGGGTTTCACAACGCGAGCAGCGGGGGCGGCGTGGCATCCGCGATGCGAGACCGGGGGAACACAACGTTGCTGGGCCAGAACCCCGACTTTCCACCCATGACATAAGCTTGCCAATGTAAGGGGGCATAGGTTGCCTCGCAGGTAATGCCCGTCCTGGCAACGCCCACCACACCTTGGCACGAGCGCCACTACCCCACGGGCTGCCATTCTAGGAAATGGCACGTGACTACAACTCGCTGTCGCCCTCCGTGCCGCTTTAGTAGCCGCGGAGTATTTGCAAAATCTTAACGATGATGATCATGCAACTTCACTCGGTGATTTTTTTTTTGATTCGCTATCACACTGCTTGCGGTACTCTCCTCCCCGTCACATTTACAAAACTATGTTGTCCATCGCTCAACCGAGGAGATGGGAGTGATAAATCGGTTCCGTTCATGAGTAGGAGTTGGATGGATTGTTGCATTGCAGATGGTGGACGCGGTTTGGGGAGGCTTTCATCCAGCAGTGGATTGACCATGGCTGCTGATTGATGATGACCTGTAAATCTTAATCTTGATTTGGCGCTTTCGTGACTGCAGGACACATCGACAGACACACAAGCAGAGAGAGACTCTCTGTCTCCCCTCGTTGTGTTGCTCTTGTTTTCGTGCGGTTGCGGGGGGCTCCTGGTCTCTCATTGACGTGCTGGTTTCTCTGCCCCCCCTCTCTCTCTGCCCCCCTCTCTCTCTCTGTTTGGGGCCTTGACATAGGGGCATTGTTTCTCTGTGTGCCTGTGTGTGTGTCTCTCTCTCTGTGTCTCTGTGTTGTCTCTCTCTGCTTGTGTGTCTGTCTGTGTGTCTCCGGTTCTGTGTTTTGTCTTTCTCTCAGGTTTGGCAATCTTTGAAGGAGCGTGGTCAACCAGGTGGCGAGTTGGCTGTTGTGTTGGCCTACTGTCTGTGTTGTATTGCATTGTATTTCTGGGTTTGCTGGGTTTGTTTTCTTTCATTTGTGCCTGATGGTGGTTGCTTGTGTTGCAATCGAGGCGTCGTGTACCTTTGTTTGATTTGTTGCTTTCTCTTTCTACATGGCTTTGCCGAAAGAACCAAAGAGCAATCTTAATCTGTCTACCTATTCCTTTTTCCTTCTACTTCAAACGACAAAAGCTTCACCAGGGTTTTTTCACCGTCATCGCACACCTATATCTATTAGCCAAATACACTTGACTTCCTGTCTTTCTATTACAGTTCGCGGTATTTATATTTGTTATACCACTGTCTCATCGTACACGTGTGTCGGCTCTACTGGTGGTCCACAGGCTACGCAACAGTCTTCTGTAGTACAACCGGGGCGGTGACGCGGTGATGCAGCCCAGCGGTAGTGAGTTTCACCGCTTCTACAGGAGGGTAATGCTGCTCGAATCTGGCGGCCGCCCTGGTTTAATAACTGCGGTGCGTTTGTAACCGGACGTCAAGGGTCCCCTGATGTCACTCGCAATGAATAGTAGAGCCATTGTACATTGGCGTCACGCTCTAGATTGAGAAAATAAAAATTACCCTGTAATTACTCAATTGGGATCGCGCATGGCAACTTCGGGCCCTACTGTAAAACTACTGCAGACTGAGCAAAACAGAGCGCCTTCCTTCGCGAAAGCCTTGCACCGCGAGAATGGCACGAACACCAAACGGACTCAATTACTCTTATTCAGAGAGTATTGCAAAACAGCCATTAGGTCATCGAGCAAATGGCAGCTTCTTCTTTACATACCGAATGACAAGTCAGTTTGCTCTCTTCCTGTTATTGCACTAACAGTTGTGAACTTGCAGCCGGTTCAACATTCCTGCCCCCCCCCCTCCACTGCACCAGTGCAAAACTCTTTTTTGGCATTTCGCGGCATCAATATATGATCGCATCTCGAGACGCTACGCAAAACATCTCGTGGACATTCAATTGCCGAGCGCACGCGCCTACAGGCCAAACGCACGTCAAGCGGCCAGCAACGAACGGCGACCGTCAAAGATGTAACAAACAAAATAAGTATAACCCGTAAAAACAAAGTTTTTCACTCTAAATCCTTTATATGCGTGGCAGCTAGAATCCTTTCGTCCTCTGGCTTGAGATGGCTACCACCTATGGGTCAGATTATTGTCTGCAGTATTAAACAATTGCTAATTAAATATTTAATTTGTTTTCCCTAAGCAGTGAAAAATTTTGGAAAATTTTTTCACGAACATTAATTGTCTCGCACAACGAGTCTGTGTGCAAAATGTCAGCTCGATTGGATCACAGGAAATGGGTTAAAAAACGACCGAAAGGTTTGCACGGTCGTAAGCGCGCAAGCAAGCACGCAAGCAAGCACGCAAGCAAGCACGCAAGCAAGCAAGCACGCATGCAAGCAAGCAAGCGAACTTAATATAAAGGATTTTAAAAAAGTGCGGCCTCTTTTGTAGATGTGAGCGGCGAGGTTTATCATTATGAGAGTGCGGGTGGGCGAAAATAAAACGATGGGAGAGGAAATTCCAAAGTCGAGCCGATACGAGCCACCCCCAAAATTGACGGTAGTTTTTGATTCCACGTATTTCGCCATTCAACAAGGTGACATGAATGCGGATCAAGCCAATGGCAGAATCTCAGATGGGCAGTAGCGCACGCCCAGTCGGCTCAGTGCATCCAGTAGCCAGTAGTTGTGTGGTTTTCATGTAACTATGGCAAAGAACAACTCCTCGTCTGTGACAATAACCACGAGCAGCTATACGCGAGAAGGACAGACAAACCCCCAACATCCACAGCGTGGCCGTGCTCCTGGTAAGCGGTGTAGTGTAGTTTGCAGCCGTTCCAGACTCCATTGACCCAACGGACTGAACGTGTGGGTTTTGAGACTGGAAAATTGCAGAGCCCTTGGTGCAGGTATTCGGTGATGTGACTGGAACCTCGCGAGGTGAAGTCATGGCCATCAGTTGCTTGTGAAACGCTACAGCGCCTCTGACAGCACCAGATGAGTTTCTGATACACAACCCCCAGGGTTGACAAAAGGCGATGCCTGGACACATCCTGAATGCAGTCGGGCAACATTCTAGGGATACTCACAAAAGGCTTATACTGAGATAAGATACATCCCAAATGTTATCCCAATCGTGCTATCGGCATCACGTAACAAGATGATTTCTCGACAAGAGAGATGTTATTTTTTGTGTCGTTTGTTATAACTTTCTGACCCATCCTTACTGGATCTATACAAAAGAGCTTCATAGCTCATCGGATTTCTCCAGGATAAATAAAGATTCTGATGTCAGAGAACAGCCCACTGAAGTGGATTCCAAGGAACTAACTCTGAAATATCTCAACATGATCAATACGTAATTAGCTTCCAAATATTTTAATTTGGCCAGGGCGACCACTGGGCACTGGCGAGTGCTATCGCTTGTGACCATCTGTGGCGGTGGATTTCTGCGTTGCGCTCTGGCCGGCTGACCGGTTCCTGCTTGCTCATGACCCGCCACGGAGGTCACGTGACCGACCGGCTGCTACGGGGAAGGAGCCGCAACTTCCCTTATCGCAGGAAAAAACGTGGCGTGCATAGGTGGCGATAAAAACTCGGCGTCGAATAGCGCAGGAAAGCAACTACCGCGTTGTGTAACTTCCCATCATTATATTTTACACCGACGCAAAATCTGCGTTATTAACATTCACCCGCACTGTGCACTTGTGGTGCCTGTGGTAGTATCTCATGATCATCGGCAGCAGCCATGTTCAATCCACTGCTGAATGAAGGCCTCTCCCCCAGCCGTCGCCATCTCTCAAAGGCCTGCGATGTAACATTACGCCATGGCTCAAGAGATAGCCACTGTCATTGCCCACGTGGCGCAGCAGCCGCCAAGGTTGTGGTCGTTAAAATAAACCTGCTCAAATGTTTTTGCGCTGCGCATGCCACGCCGAGACTGGAGGAGGGACGCACGTTGGGTTGCCAAAAGTCTGCGGGTTGCAATGCCAATATCACACACGTGACAAATGACAACATGAAGTATATGCGAGGACACGCGGACACTGCGATGGGGCTCTGCTTCGCTGTGAAGCTCCGAGCCAACACGGCCTGAGCTGTGAGGGCTGTGGCCAGGCGCGAGCTTAAAAGGCCACGCAGCAAAAGGCAAAACTGAAAAGTGAACAACGGCGTGAAAAGCGTCTCCGACGAGGCGGCTCCGGAGGTGGGGAAAGGGGTAGCGCCACGGGGCTGGGCTGCTAGTATTGGCTGGTACTAGCGGCTGGTTGGATGTTTGACTTGGGTTGGGGATTACGGTTGGGGTAACCGCAATCAGGCTGGGAGCAAAGTTAATGCTCGTGGCCAGTCGGTTAGTTGATGGGGGTCAAACCAGTAGCTTGGCTCTCGAATGTGGGCAGAGCAACTGCACCAGAGTCCACAGGCCGGAGGGGTTCAGGTCCCAGGTTACGACAAATGGGGGGGGGGGGGGGGGGGGGGCGAGATGAAATTCCTTGTAACATGGCCCCAAGTGGCCCACGGTACTCCATTGGGTTGGGGCGCTTCCTAGTAGCTGCTTAACTCGTCGCTACGTGTATGGACGTTTAGTATCCTCCATCCCCAAACCACTCGCTCCCACCCCTCCTCCACCATTCACAATGCACGGCCCCGGTCAGCTTTTCATCCCCCTTAAACTGTTGCAACGTTCACACCACTGCCGCCACCAGCAGTGCAGCGGCGGCGGCGACGACAGCGGACTCGCCTCACCTCAATGATCTTCTCGCGGTTCTTCATGGGGTTCATGGGCGGCTCGGTGAGCAGGATCTTGCACTCGCGCGTGTTCACGTTGAGCTTGTCGGGCCCGAAGGTGTAGTCCCACAGGTGCTTCATGTCGTCCCAGTTGCGCACGATTCCATTCTCCATCGGGTAGTTCACCTCCAGCATGGAGCGCAGCTCGCTGGCGTCGTCGCCCACCATGAGGTCCTGGAAGCAGGGGGGAAGACGGCACGCTCAGCCCGGACGCCGCCACGCGCTCCGCCGTACACAGTTTGTAAACAACAATAATTTTTTTCATTTTTTAACAGCTCTCATCTTGTAATTGGTGTGACTTTGGCTGTGTGTCGCAGGCCTATCTGACGCGAGTTTGAAGATTCTTTGTCAAGAAAACACTTTTGCAAAATCATAACACGTAAATAATCGTGAGCGTCGTTTGGGGGAGAATATAAGTAGCAAAAGTAAATAAGCAGACAATGCGGCCCGCTTATATCCTGGGTCAGCCGCAGCGTCACAGGCGTCTGGTGATACTGCTGCGTTGATGATGTGTTAAAATGTCCAAGGTGCTACGAAGGGACATGACCCAAAACGTTGCCAATTCTATTTTATATTTCTTTTTAAGGCGATGGTATTATCGATGAATGTGTGTTTAAAAAAATGTATGCATGGGAGTGACATCACTAGCGTGCAATGATTACACGCTTCACCGGCAGCTTATTTTTTACATGGTACATCTAAAATTCTTACTTTTTGGTTTTTGAAAGTTACTTGTCACGGTTTGTGAATTTGTTCGCCGATTTGCTGTAATTAAACTCCGGTATCCGTTGAAACAAGACAATCCTGGTTTAATTTGTCTCCTGCCTGGTTGGAAGTCAGGACAAAGGTGCAGCAATTGCTAACTTGGACAACTTCCGGCGGTAGCGCCTGCAACTGCAGGAAGCTCGAGGCAGCCCCTCCAGACGGTATTTAGCCTATTCTTCCAAAGTTGTCAGTAAATCCCATTTATACGACTGAATTTTACGAATCAGTTCTTCAAAGTCATTTCGGACAACCCAGGAAACACAGCCAAGGTGCTTATGTCTACAAGCGCTATTAATTTTTCTTGCGTGTCGTTTTTTTCATCCCATCCCCAATTGCCGCCAATTTCGCTTTTAATAACAAAAAACTAACTATTTTGTTGAATATTCAAACACCGTGCGCAAAACATTTAAAATGTTCGCTTTTGCTCCTGGAAAAGCAGGGGGCCGTGCGTCGGCATCGCCGGGAAAAACGTGCAACCCCCCTTCTGCCCGTCGCCACCATATCATGGCGGCTCTCCGACAACCCACGGCGGGCGTTCAACAATTCGCAGGCAACATCTATAAGGGCATCAGTCGCGGACAACAACATTGGCCGTCGGCTTTGCATGCACACCGCAAGGATTAGCAGTTGGGGGGATACAACCGAGCTGGGAAGATGTTAATGCACGGTTTTTTTTTCATTCGGCAGGCGTTACAAACACAAATCGTAAAAAAAAAAATTACGAAATGAGGAATTAATAAATCAGTGTGGGCGGCAAACAAGACCACTCAGTTTGTTACTTTATCGAAAATATAACAAAGCAACGGTCGTTATACGGGAGGGTTGTTTGTTCTTTTTGTCGTAAATTATGTACTTACCATCTTTCTGTTATTCTACTTCAACATGTGGATGAAGATGAAAAAGAAGATTAGGAGAACTACAGTGAGAAGAACATGTTTTGCATCAGGCAGCTAAAACAGCGAAAAGCTGGAGAGAGGGGGCAGGTCACAGCTCACTAAAGAAATAACACAGAAAAGTACAAATTAAATCAAAACAAAACAGAGAAAAATAGTAAAAAGACTTCAACAAGCAACAAATATAAAAATGTATCTTCATTTGTCTCCATCGAGTGAAAGCGAGGTTAACAACACCGGTCGTCTGGTTCTTTAGAGCCTTAATTTTAAGCGAAAAGGATTCTCGCTAAATTCTCACTTCGCAAGTGCACAAATGTACGAGCCCAAAAACAAATAGCACCACGTCTGTCGAAACAGAACGCGGCGCTCACCGCTCGCCGTCGTCACCGTTATGAGGAAACATCCCCAAAATGGAAGTTCGCCAACATCCGTCCGTCCGTCACGTACCTTGATCTCGATGTTGCCGACTTTAGCCGTGGAGCGGATGATCGGTCGCCCCACGAGGGCTGGGAAGATGTGTTCGGGGAAGTTGGAGCCCGCATATCCGCACTTCACAAACTGGAACAACAGCAGCAGCAACATCAGCAGTAACAAATTAAGAAGCCGGGTCAGGTGACGCTGTTAATTTGGACATCCTGGTTTCGGACCCGTGGATTGCTTGATGCAGTTTCAGGCGACACATCGTAGCTAATTGCGGTTGTGAGAATTGTTCTTTGACTCACCGGTGAGCCGAAACATTAGTTGACGCCTTAAACGGTTGTGCACGTAAATGCTGGAAAATGTTTGGATAAGTCGAGTGGTGGAGGGTTATACAAGAAAAATATAGCCAAACCATTAGGTGGCCAAACCCCCCCAAAAAGATCAATTATGAGCAATAATCAAATGGGCAGTGAAAAACCTCAATATTCAATGAACATTTATGAATAAAAAGAAACACAAAAATATCGGTACACTTGGTAACATGCGAACATCAAAACCACCACAAGCAACAGTGCCGTGTAGCTCTCCGATGTGTTCTCGGGTTGTACGGCGCGTGCTGTTCAGGATCACGTCCGACGTTTCGACCTAGGCGCAGAGCTTCTTCGGCAACCGAATTTCATTCGAGAAGCTCCGAACACATCCTTCCTGAACACGCGACGCAAACCGAACACGCACCGGAGAGCTGAACCTACGGCACCACAAGAGAAACTTTTTTTTTCGTTATACAAAAACCTCTCGCATACAGTGAGACCGCTAACAGCTCGGAAAGCACAGTGCACCGGGGCCTGCTTGCCTACATTCCTGATAGCCCCACACTTGGCGGTGTTTACTCCCTGCCCTCCAGGAAGAAACCCGCGCCGCCACCACCAGCTAAGCAGCACGACGTTTCCTGCTGTTCCTGCTACTGCTGTTGCTTCTGATGTTGCTGCTACTGATGTTGCTGCTGCTTCTGATACAGCGATTATTGCTTCTGATGACAATGAAATTGATACTGCTGCTTCCACAGCTGCTACTACTGCTGCTGCTGCTATTAGTGGTGGGGATGACGCTGCAGCATCATGATGCACTAATCGGGATGCTAACGACATATTTTGCTGAGCATTTGTTAAAAAGCACATGTTGCTGTGGTGGTGGTTTGCATATTGCCAGATGCTTCATTGTTTTCATTGTGGAAATAAAAATGAAAAAGCCATCACTTTAAATATCCCTGCTGCACAATTAATGTGTCGAGATAAACATGTTTAAGCGGAGCAAAATGTTTAACGTGCAGAGCAACTGGCTGTGTAACGAACAGCAACATTAATATGAGGGGGCAAGGTCATACATCCGACTTGCTGGAGACCAAGTTGAAGACCAAAACGTGGCAGTCGGATATGTGAATACCTAAATTTGCGATTACTGGGCAAAAATACATCGCAAACTGCTTTACATGTAGGGAAATGCTTGCCTGTGCTTTAAGAAACGAATGTACACGAGATTAATAATCTGTGACTGTGTGACAAGATCGGATTTGTAAACGTCTATAAACAATGACAGTTATACCCACCCATGCACAAACAAATACGGTACTGCAATGGGTGTGGACAATTAATTGGTCAGGGTGGATGTGTGACGGTCAGATGGATAGTGACGTTTTGTCGTCGTTGGTTTGAGACTGATCGGAAGACAGTACTCACGGCTGCTTGCCTATGTGTGCATGTTGAATTTCTTTTGCACTGTACGTAGCCAACCGTGCGAATCGCAGGTGCGGCTCGATTGTTAGCGGTGGGGCCAGTACTGGCGACTGGTTGGTTAGGGGTTGGACATGGCTTGAGAGTGTGCAGGAGTTGCAACTGCACTGGCACCCACTGAGTGACACACGGGTCACAAATGCTTGCCCAAGGTAGGAGGAGGGGGGGGCATCGATTTCTTGTAGGAATTTGACAGTCTGGGCGTCAACCTCAGCGCACAGCCACGGTTACGGAATTATGTCACAGGGCAACTCCCACCTTGGGAAAGTATTCCCGCTGCACACTTGAGATGACAATGGCACATTTACAAGCAAAGTATATCGGCGTGTGGGGGGGGGCACTGGCAAACTTTCCACTCGCGGTGATGCAAAGGTGAGCTAAGATTAAAAAAAAGTTTGCAAGTGTGGTGCAGAGGCGAGAGCGCTGGCTGTGTGTAAACGCAGGGCGTTTGCAATAAATAAAGTTAACTGCTGCACACGGTGATATCGTCACGCTGGCTGAAGAGGAGTGGGCATCAGTTAAAAAAGCTCTCGCGAGCCCAGCTGTGGCACGGTGGGTCATACACCCCCTGCACGGCCCTCTATCCGAAGCCCCGTAGGCTATGGAACTCACACATATCTATAGCTGTGGCCCTATGAGCCAGAAACACACTGCATACATCTCAATGTGGGCCCATTGGCCGAACTACCACGCACACTTTTCTCTGTGTGGGCACATGGCACCACAACAAGACCCACACATTTCTATGTGGGGTCCCAAGTAAACTCACAGCTTTCTTTATTAAGCGCCCCATGGGCTAGACACCATACACACATGTTTATCTGGGGATCATGGCACAAAAACCACGGAATACTTTTACATCTGGGGCTCCATGGGCGACTAAGCCCACACACATTCTGTGGTCCCCATGGGCCAAAAAATCTAAACGCTTCTATAGCTGGGGACCCCAAGGGCCATAAACCCTACACCTGCCCTCCAGCTGTCATATCGCGTGGCTCACTGGCGTGACAGGGACAACGTCCTGGAACTAGCGTGCGAGTTTCGCAGAAACCTTGAATCGAAGAGAGGTGTCTGCTGCTTACCAGCAACAAGTTTCCTTACTCGGCCTCCTGTGCAAATAAACAACCGAATTACACCACGGCCCGGTAAAGTTACACAGGGAGGGAGGGGGGGTGAGTGCTTTAATAGCAGCCCACACCAAGTCTCGATGAGGCGGCTTCAGAGCTTGGCTTATTCATCGGCCACATACCGAGGGCGTGCGTAACGTAGTGTGGGGGCGCAAAAAACAAGACACAAAGATCCCCCGAATAGCCTCTAACGGACTGTTGGGGCAATTGCTGTTAGGGACCACTGAGTTCGGCCTGAGTGGGCGGATGGATGGCTAGCACCACGCCCTTCCCAGTTTCTAATATTTCCACACAGCAGCAGGCAAAATTTTAAAGCTGGGTCGATATAAAGGAGCCCCAGAACCGCTTCAGATGTTCGTCACTGGTGTTAGCCATGAGCGGGAATCGAACTCGGCGTCACTGGGTTTGTATCGCCGTGTGCTGACCGTTAAGACGACTGCTTCCTATAGTGTAGGTCACACACACATACGTGGGTCACACACACGTGGGTCACACACAGTGGGTGAGCAATCCGTAACGCTGGTCCCTACTTAGGTTGCATGCAACCTAAGTAGGGACCAACCTAAGTTGCATGCAACCGAATCGCTTACATGTTGGATGTCTCCGCAACCAGAGACGTCGCGGCACACAAGCAGGCGATTACGTTGCGCGGTTTCGAGAGCGATTTGGTTGGTTGCACAAACGAACGGCCAGGTGTAGACCCGCCTTTAGACATTGCGAGCTGCTGTTGCGAGCTATCGGCGTAAGGTGGTGGGAGGGGGTGCGCAGTGGCGGTGGTGGGGGGCAGGCGGGGGAATAAGGACATCGAGGTGTGTGGATCCAGCTCGTCCTGGGGAACGTCGCGAGAGTGCATGCCAAGAGGAAGCGCTGGGATCTATCGACCATCGTCGTCATCGACCTCTGAACCCTGAGCTGATGACACCAATGGATGGATGGACATGTTGAACATGTATTGACTCGCTGCCCCCCCCCCCCACCAAACGATTTAATGAATTGTTGCAATTTGGGGGGGGGGTCACTATCCTATTAATCAGTTATTATTTAAATTTCGATTTAGAGCTTTCATGACTGCAGGGATTCATCTTCTTGGTTCTTTCGGTAAAGTCACGTAGAAGGGAAGTAATAAAATAATAAAAAGAAAACATAATAAAATAATTCTCACGACGTTTCGGCCACAACGCAAGCAGCCGTCCTCAGGTGAAAACTAGGTCAGACGCTGTCTCCCCGACAGACCTGGTTTTGACCTGAGGACGGCTGCTTGCGTTGTGGCCGAAACGTCGTGAGAATTATTTTATTATGTTTTATTTTTTATTATTTTATTACTTCCCTTCTACGTGACTTTACCGAAAGAACCAAGAAGAGTTATTATTTATTTCACCATTGTGAAAGTACAATAAAGTGTCTGCAGGGCTTTGGTCAAGCAATCACATAATTCACGATGACAATTGAGTCATTTGCCAATCTATGAATGAAATTAACGTTGCATAAACGTGCACTGACACGTGGTGGATTTTCGGTGTTTTAATGGTATAAGTGTCATTACGTGTTTACAATGTACGTCTAACGTGGCACACTGGATACTCACAATCGAGATTTTGGCTTCATCTCAAGGGATTGTAACCAGGTTAGGAGATACTTTATGAAGAAAAATCTTCCGCTGGATGAAAGCATTCCCACAAATGACTGACATTAAAACACCATTGCATGAGCCTAGATGCAACACCAGCCCGTCGTTTTCTATAAATTATGAAGAGCTGTTTCTCGCACGGTACGATTTGATGCACGCATCGTAATCGCAAGATACTATTTTAACAGATGAATCATTCCACATCTCACCGATGTACACACCCACCCACAAGTGAAATGCACTTGTAATTCGATGATGGCTCCATGAGGACCTGGTGTGTGCAGCTGAAATGGTATGCAAATAAGGAATGCACTGTACCGATTTCAGTGCAGATAACGAACAACACATCTTGGCATCAGGTGACGTTTCGACGCATATTTACCAACTCGGCTGGAGAGCGCCCAATCTCAACACATCTCGGAAGCTAAGCAGGGCTTTTGAGCCGCCAATAGTGTTTGAATGGGTGACCGTCATGTAGAGTACACTTCTGTATTTCCACGTCTATGCTCCCCTGCCTTCCAACAACTCGCACTGACCAGCATGGGGAAGTATGGTCAAATAACCGCCATGACCCGTCCAGCAGTCAATTTAAAAAGGGGCACGATGGTGCAATATCCCTTGCCAACTCGCTGTGATAACATTCGCAATGTTATACAATTCACGTTATAAACCTTTGCTGTGTATATTGTCCATACCGTATTGAGTAATTATCTCAAATACCCCATTTGTCCTGGTGCTTCGAGATGTTAATGCATGGGAGGCGCTGTGTAAAAAAATCACCGATGATGGCTGATGGTCAAGAGTAGTGACGGAGCGTTAGCCAAGGAACGGAACGAGTCCATTAGGGCGATGACATCGGCTCGTGTGTTGTATGTGCAAGGTGGAATACTACTGCACAGGATCACGCTACGTCTTGAGGATGTTTTTTTTCACTAGTGGACTGATGACAAAATTATTAATTGCTACATTTGGTTGAGAGAATTGTTCTCCAACTCACCGGTGAGCTGAAACAATAATTGGCGCCTTGTTAAACACTTGCACCACGTGACAATTATTACTTTTGGCTGTGTCGGGTTCTTGGCCTCATAAATTTGGTCAGATCATCACGTGGCCGAAGACAAAAATCAATTATAAATCTTGGCAAATGATTATGCATTTTTACGACACTTGTTTACCTAGGATAGCCTCACCGAGTCTCAAGTTTTTGTATGAGCTGGCAATGATTACTTTAGTATATTCCAGTCATTTTTAAAGTAATGAAAATATGGGCCATGACGCCAGCACACAATGGCCTACTCTATCCAATAGTAACTGCAGCTCCCTTTGATGCTGTTAATCCTGCATAATGCACATGCATATGCAGGACTAATCACATTCCTGCATTTCCCATAAATATGCTAAATTCCTTTTGATATGCAAATTCCTTTGTCAATGCGCCCAGCTTATATATATGCTCCAAGCTCGTGTGCTGTTTCATTCAGACTCTGTCGCCTCGACGGACCTGGTTTTCACCTGAGGACGGCTGCTTGCGTTGTGGCCGAAACGTCGTGAGAATTGTTTTATTATGTTTTATTTTTATTATTTTATTACTTCCCTTCTACGTGACTTTACCGAAAGAACCAAGAAGATGAATCCCTGCAGTCACGAAAGCTTTAAATCGAAATCTATCCAATACTGTCACAGGATCTTTAACGTCCATGTATTCTTATGGTCAATACATCCGTCGTATTAATCAGGACTTATGTTGAGTCATTACTGGAATACGGATAATGTCACTGCCAGGGTGTGAAGCCATAACAAAGGCTGTTCTGTACATCTATCAAAAGCACTGGGCGCTGGCCAAATCCGCACACGGTGCACACTCAGCAATGTATGTGGTAAGTAGTACGCTCACTCCACACTTAATTATTCCGAGGCAGAGTTTCGGGAAATAACATCCAACCCACACCACCACCACCACCACCCCTTTTCCGGACAGTGTTTGGGAGGGGGGGTTGAGTTTGGTGGGCACCGGAAAATATTCCGCGATAATTTAAGCTCTGCTCACACGAGTACTCCATGTGCATGCAACTCGTGAACACACCACACACACACGCGCGGTGCAGTACTTGTAGACTAAGATGTACAGTCCCGGCTTATCTGGTGGAGTACAGAACGCGTTTCGTCACTTCCTGCATGTAAAAGGGAACTTCTCGGCTAGTGCAGGCGTCTGGAGCATAGCACAGTGCACATTCACCCCCCCCCCCCCCCCCCCACGGGCATTAACCACGGCCTTCATTTCAGCCGGCTCGGAAAATATTTCAGCACCCGCGGCACACCACATCCATCAATGCACCTCTCGCTTTGGGCTGTTGGCTACTTACTAACTTAGGTCACGTGCCACAGTTCACCAGCGACCCGGAAAAATGACGCTCTGCATGTTGTGTGTGTCTTTCATTCACCATCATCATCGGCCATGGTCAATCCACTGCTGGATGAAGGCTTCCCCAAGCCGTCGCTACCTCTCGCGGTGCTGCTACTAAACAATCCACCTTCACGCACGAGCTCATTTCATCGCTCCATCTCCGTTGTGTACGTGCTCTCTCTCATGCGCGATTCCCTCTCTTGTTGCTAAACCCTGGGCAGCCCATCCTGCCTTGGTGGCCCCAGGGGGTTAAATGTTTGGGTCAAGGCACAGGTTATATTTGTTAGGGTCAGGGTTAAAGGTTTATGTCCAGGTAAGTTGGTGGTCCGGTTAAGGTTAGGGTCAGGGCGATAGTCAGGGTTAGGTTGAATATTGGGTCCGGTTTAGTAACAAAAATATGGATTGGGTCAAGATCGTGTTGCCTTTAGGCTCAGGAGTCGTGCAATTTAAAACGACTCCATGCTGGAGCCCTGGAACGTCCCTTACAACAACCACGTGATGTTTCCCGCATTACCGTATATCGTTACGAGGTTGTTCTGTGCACCGTCTGGATTCTGCCCAAGTGGATCGGAGCCAGAGCCGATTCAACTCTGAACCAGAACCGAGTTCGATCCCAAACAATACCGCATGGAACCGGGACCCGATCTGAACCGAACCGCTGGGGGGAGCGCGGGGGGAGGATTAGTTCACTTCCCGGTGTCGCGCGTCGCTTCCGCTTATTTATACAAAATGTAGCAACTCGGCTTCCTCCCCCAGCGGGGTAGGGGGGGGGTACGTGGGGGGGGTACGTGGGGGGGTACGTGGGGGGGGTACGTGGGGGGGGTACGTGGGGGGGGTACGTGGGGGGGGGTACGTGGGGGGGGGTACGTGGGGGGGGGTACGTGGGGGGGGGTACGTGGGGGGGGGTACGTGGGGGGGGTACGTGGGGGGGGGGTACGTGGGGGGTACGTGGGGGGGGGGTACGTGGGGGGGGGGTACGTGGGAGGGGGGTACGGGGGGGGGGTACGTGGGGGGGGGGTACGTGGGGGGGGGTACGTGGGGGGGGTACGTGGGGGGGGGTACGTGGGGGGGGGTACGTGGGGGGGGGGTACGTGGGGGGGGTACGTGGGGGGGTACGGGGGGGGTTACGTGGGGGGGGGTACGTGGGGGGGGGTACGTGGGGGGGGGGTACGTGGGGGGGGGTACGTGGGGGGGGTACGGGGGGGTACGGGGGGGGGTACGGGGGGGGTACGTGGGGGGGTACGTGGGGGGGGGGGGTACGGGGGGGGGTACGTGGGGGGGTACGTGGGGAGGTACGTGGGGGGGGTACGTAGGGGGGGTACGTGGGGGGGGGTACGTGGGGGGGGGGTACGTGGGTGGTACAGGTGGGGGCACAGGGATTGAGGGGGCACCCCCCTAAACATGGGCTCTTAATGGTTTAATCTTTAGCTCCCCCCTCCCCAGAGAGAGACAGGCCTGTACACACAGTATATAAAGACGAAGATCCCCGTGTAGCCTACGCAGGCTGTTGAGGCAAGAGCTGTTCGCGAGCATCTATTAAGAACGTCACGGGGGGGGGGGTGCAGCTAGTACCACGCCCGGCCGCCTTTGTCTCCCCAGCGCTGCAGCTCCACACACAAACCGAATCCGAGACGCGTTCAAGACGTAACAAACCTAGCCAAGGCCCAGGAGCGGTGACGGTAAGCGCGACTGACGTTAGCCGTGAGCGGGGAATCCAACTCCAATCTAGACGCCTGGCCGAGGCCGAGGCCGGCACCGGCTCGACTCGGGGGCCCAACCCAGCGAGCGAAACGAGCTGCGGGACGCGGCGAACCGAAGCCAGGGATCATGGTGGGGTGGTGGGTGGAGAGGCGGTGTGGATGGGAGGTGTGGAACCCTCCACCCCCCTCCCCTCGGCTCTTAACGTTCGACTCCGCCGCCGCCGCCGCGGCCTGTGAGTGAGAGGCGCGTGTCCGCGCGTTGGGCCCCACGGCGGCCGCCCCGACTCACCCCCGTGCCGTTGTCGCACACCACCACTCGCCGGCCCTGGCTGTCCATGGCGCCCGTCTCAGCTGCTGGGGCGGCTCGCTGCTCGCTGCCGTTGCTGAACCCGGGGGGCGGGGGGGCGGGGGGCGGGGCGGCGGGGGGCGGGGCGGCGGGGGGCGGGGGGCGGGGATTGGGTGACGAGGGGGCGTGGCGACAAGGGAGCGGGATCGTGGGGGGGGGCTCGTGAGGGGGGAGGGCTAGTGGGGGGGGGGGCGGGCTCGTGGGGGGGGTCTCGTGGGGGGGGGGGCTCGTGGGGAGGGCTCGTGGGGGAGGGCTCGTGGGGGGGGGGGCTCGTGGGGGGGGAGGGCTAGTGGGGGGGGGGCTCGTGGGGGAGGCTCGTAGGGGGGGGGGCTCGGGAGGGGGGAGGGCTCGTGGGGGGGAGGGCTAATGGGGGGGAGGGCTCGTGGGGGGGGCTAGTGGGGGGGGGGGGGAATAGAAGCCGCCGCCCTTCGTCGTCGTGGTCGATCCACTGCTAGATTGTTCTCACTCGTTTGGGGACTGTCACGTTGACGCCGGTCAGTGTGCGGGTTTCGCTCGTGCACGTCATAGACGTTAACATTGTAAATGTCGACGAAACATTGTAAATGTTGACGCGAAAAGTCGCGAAGGAGAATGGAGTCCCTAAAAAAAGCGAAACTTGTGAGTTGAAACGTCGAGTCGATTTTTTGGGTTTAAATTGAATGGTGACGATCGAAATCGTTGTGGTTATAACAAAAATTAAAATCGATAGGGGGGCTTGGTGGTGGTGGTGGGGGTCACGGGGCGTGTGGGCGGACTCGTGGGGGGGGGGAGGGGCTCGCGGGGTGTGAGGCTAGAGGGGGGAGGGGCGGGGTGTGTGGGGTGAGATAAGGGGAATGGGGGAGGGGCGGGGCTGGTTACGGCCGGGGTGGTGGCGGGCGAGGGGAGGGGCTCCTCCACCGGATGTCATTTTGTGGGGAGGGGCTAGGAAGTGACGTCACGATCCCCCAGCCACCCCTCCCCCTCTCTCGCTATGTCTATATATGGTCACGCACGCTATGGGTCCCGCCCTCATTGGCCTTAACGTTTCATTGAAAAATATGTTTCATGAGTACAATAGTTATTTTTGGTACAATAATGCGTTTGTCTGCAACTCAATGGCCAATTTCGAAATTGTTCATCAGGATTTAGTTTCGTGTGATGTATTTCTCCCCATGGTGTAAAGCGTGTCGGCCCCCCCCCCCACCTCTTGTTATCCACCCTGTCGGATGATGTTGCTTATAAGAGGAGCGCGTTGTTCCCCCAGTCGTCGCGAGTTGTCGACTTATCCCGACGAAGGCAACTGTCGCTGGTGAAACGCGTTGCGCTGATTGGGTTGGGGGCGACTTTGATTGACAGGCAGTGGGTCACGTGACTCTTGGCCGTCTCCTGAAATGAAAAGCAATGTGGGACATTTCGATTTAAAGCTTTCGTGACTGCAGGGATTCATCTTCTTGGTTCACGTAGAATGTAAATAATAAAATAATATTTTAGCTCATTTTATTAATTTATTATATTATTTTCTTATTTTATTTATTTCCATTCTACGTGACTTTACCGAAAGAACCAAGAAGAGAAAAAAAGATGGGACTTTGTAGGGACGAGAGTTGCACTTGTACGTTACAGACCTTTGCTCTCAATCCACTGCTGGATGAGGACCTCTCCGCACACACCGTGGGGGTTATTTGCTTATCCTTCACGCGGATCAATGCGGGTTGGTTCAGGACACGGTCAAATGGACGCGGGAGCATAGAAGTACAATACAACAAACGGTAGCTGCGACGCTGCCCCCTGCTGACCACCGCGTCTGTATGTTGCTGCCTTGGAACGTTCTTACCCAGCCCCTACTGGACATCTGTGGAAAAGAGCTTCATAGCTCATCGGATTCCTGCAGTGTGAATACATATTCTGGGAATCACAGGGATTTAGCAATGTCCTCAAAACAATCGCAAATTGGTAAATACATCGATTGAAATTACACACATTGTTTGGTGCTGCTGCTGCTGCGTTGACAGTGGTGCACAAGTACATTAAAACAGAATCAGAATGTGTTTTTTATACTGGAGGAATCCGATGAGCTACTAAGCTTTTTTCCACAGATGTCTCAGTACAACACTTATTCAACAACAGCGTGGCCTTTGTTAATGCTTGATAAATTAGTGCATTAAACATTAACACCAAGTAAGACTTCCAACGTCCTTGGGTGGGCTACACATTAACAGACACACACACACCTCATCCGCTGCCGTCACTGCACCAAGGCCTTTGGGGCCGTCCATAAATGACGTCACGCGATTTTGGACGATTTTTGACCCCCCCCCCCTCGTCACACGGCGTCACAAAAAGTCAGACCCCCCCTCAAATATGACGTCACAAAGCTCTGCCCCCCCCCCCAAAACCATATTTCCATTTTGAAATTAAAAAACATGCTTCAAATCGCTTTAAACTATTGTCATTATAGTGCGTATTTAATGTGGCGCTGCACTCTGATGTAGGAGAAAACATTTATTAAAAAGTCTATTTAATTAAGAAGAACGTGTTGTCTGTATTTATTTAAAGTTGCGCATTTTGATGTGACGTCACATTTCTCACCCCCCCCCCCCCCCTCGTCACACAACGTCACAAATGTCTGCCCCCCCCCCCCCCCCAGATGCGCGACGTCATTTATGGACGGCCCCTTTGCAGTTACAACAGAAAGTGACTAAGGGCGCTGTTACTGTAGTCAATTGGCGGGTCAAAAACCTGCCCTCGAGTAATCGATTACTGCAGATAATTTTGAGTGGAAGTGGGCAGCCTTCAACGCGGCCCACTCTGTTGAGTGATACATCACGACGGAGGCTGATCACCCGACCGAACATCGATGGTCGTATCTCCCGGTCGTCGACATATACGACACAAGCGCGCCCGAGATGTTAACATTGAACGGCTCAATGATCAATAATAATAGGGGTTTTCCCATTTTTTCTTGCAACAAAACTGAATCCTTTTTACAATAAACCACGTCTGCATTAACCACCAATACTCGTGGTCAAAATGCAAACAAAAAACACACTGATAATATATGCAAAAAAACCCAATTATATTTTGGTACTGCTAAAATGTTGTAGATGACCAAATAATACAAAATGTCCGAGGCAATTAAATATTTTATTTCTGGAACACTCTTTTTTCCCAGGGGTGTACTTAGCTCCGAGACTGGGGTACCAATCAATACGAAATCGGTGGTGTTCCTCCGCGATGTCGAAACCCCAAACATCAGCATAAAAAAACAATTATCGAAAAATTCAACTTTGAATAGTGCATCGTGTACAGCTCGTCGAGATGAGTCGATTGCCGCATCGCCGACCATCAACTGACTGCATCGCGGGGTTATATGGAACCCCGGGGTACCGCCATAAGGTTTACATTTTTGTTTGCGGGACGTTTGAAAATGTGACCCGCGAGACGTATGACATTGGAAGTTGTTGGGTTGTTTGCGGCATAGGCTGGGGCAGGGAGGGGCGGCGAAGGTCCCTCCACCCCCCCCCCCCCCCTTTGCTCCGCACGGACGCCAGTGGTGCCGCTCACTGACCAAAGTAGTGAAGTATGGATAAAAAACGGGTACGGTCAAGTATGCCCTCGTGCAACAGTGATGGACTGGCAAAAGCACGGTAAATGGAATCAATCTTATACACAGTACATTTTTATTTAAGATGGCACATTGCTGCTAACAATATCGAGTGTTGTGCATTTTCAGATTTGATCATCAGGATCTTTAAACTGGAAGAATCCGAAGAGCTATGAAGCTCTTTTTCACAGGTATCCAATATATTTTATCGCGCGACTGCTGCAAAAGGCTGCACAATCGCAAGCACTTGCCGGAAATGTGAGTTTAGAAGAGCCAATCTGTAGACTTCCAATGCACAAGAGGAGTCAGACCAGATGCGTGTCGCCTTTTTGGGTGGAATGTTACTCAGTACTTGCCACAAATGAATCACACTTGCTCGCTGATCTCGTCAAAGAGCATAAACGATCACCCGAACTCCGGTCATCCACGCAGCAGCGGTTCTCGGCTGGCCATCGTACAAAGACGCTCGCCGCATCGCGCCCTTTCAGATGCGCTTCTGCGGCCGTCTGGAACGCTCTTCAGATATTAGGAAGCCACTGGAGCTGTGCACTTTAAAATCATCCAGATTGAAATCTCATTTCTTTATAACTGATTTTTTATGTTTATTTTGTTGTCCTTCCCCCGCACCTCCGATTAGCATGGTTGTCAACGTACGGTGTGAAAGAAATCCAATATACATACAGTGCTTGTTATTTAAACAACGACGATTGCTAATTGCTGTTGTCAGTAACTTCCCATTGATGGACAACAGGCTTTCCCATTTTCCTTCCATTCCATCCTTTCCTGAGTTCTTGTCCCTTAGCAGACTATCAACTCTTTGACTTCGTATTGATTGTAATCCGGGATTCATTTCTTTATAGCTGAATATGTTTCTCGCGGCTATATGCAGTAAGTGGAACTTTAAATGTCTAGAACAGTGGTTCTTCTTAACCTGGGGTGCACGCATCCCCTGGGGGTGCGAAATGCCCTTTCTGGGGGTGCGAGACACGGCCAGATTTCATTGGAAGGTAAATCATCGAAAACACAAATTAGGCACGGGCACGTAAGTACAACGACTTTGTTTCATCAAACCCGATGTATTTATTAACATTATAAAAACAAATTACGAACGCTGCAGTAAAGGTTAAGAACCACTGATCTAGCGGCATTATCCTGGACTCGAAACCGTCTTTCAAGACCCACGTTGACGACCACCGCATGGCCAGGAAGATAAAACAAAACCAAAATTGGATTCCTTTACAAGCAAACAAACGCGCCTTCCACCTCATAATCCGTCGCAAGAATATGTGTTTATACTGGAGGAATCCGATTTCCCAGTACATTCCACTCTACGCCCCTCGATAGAACTCCACATTGCGAGCTTTACACATTTACTCAAATCTGTCCCCTTCCCCCCTCCTGGATATCCGGAGAGACCATCACTGGGATAATCTTCATCGTTACGGTCCTAAACAAATCCGATAATTACCTAAATGACCACTTAGTTCCCTCTAACTCCCTCGCCTAGTCTCAGAAGTGCCTACTTATTTCTCCTAAAAAATCAGTTTGCTGAACCCTTTGGTATAAAAAGTTCTGCCTGCGTTGCTGCTCCACATTTGTGGAATCCCCGTGCCGCTCATCTACAGCTTGGTTTTCTCCCTTCACTCCCCCTATTTATTTCCCAATTAGGCCAAAGCACAGAGCAACACTTAGTTCTGTACTTAACTTTTTTTTTTATTCTGGCACCGTTTGCTCCTAGTATATTTGCACGGTGTTGTTTCATTAACCGCGTTTCGTGTACGACCGTTTGTAAGATGCGCAATATTCTTTGAGGACCCCTGTCCTTACTCTTTGGTTCTTATTCGGTAAAGTTACGTAGAAAATAAAATCAAATAATAATATAGAATACGACATTTCTGTTGCAACAGAAGCAGCCATCATCAGGTAAAAATGAATGGTGTGTATCTCGCTCGGGGTGTCTCTGCATGTGTGTCTGCCTATGTTGTTTCCGTGTCTGTATTTTATCATTCATTCTTACCTGATGATGGCTGCTTGTGTTGCAACTGAAACGTTGTATTCTATTATTATTTGATTTTATGTTCTACGTGACTTTACCGAAAGAACCAAAGAGTAATTCCTGCAGTCACGAAAGCTTCGAATCTAGTTTGACCCCTGTACTCGTCCTCTGCAATATTGATGGGGTTTCTTTTTTACTTGTCTGCTGTGTTTTCTCCTTGCTGCCGCTGTGCTCACGCAGCACAGATATATCTCCCTTGTAAAAGATAGCCGGGGGAAACAGCTTAAAGGGACCATCCGTTTAAGATTTTAAAAAATCTAAATAACACGAGAACGCACACGACGCACCAACCAGCAGAGAGCGCTGTTCGCCCGTGAATGGAGTTGAACCTCCCTGTTGGTATATTTTTTGAGACCACCTCTTTCAGATTTTGACTCAACGTGTGTCAATCATAATCTTTGGTTCTTTCGGTAAAGTCACGTAAGTATAAATAAAATACATTAAATCACGACGTTTCGATTGCAACACAAGCAATCATCATCAGGTGGGAAAACCACAGCAAGAAAATGTTTGCAGAAAATTTTCACTTCAGCAAAACATTCTTGCTGTAGTTTTCCCACCTGATGATGATTGCTTGTGTTGCGATCGAAACGTCGTGATTTAATTTATTTTATTTTATACTTACGTGACTTTACCGAAAGAACCAACGATTATGGATCCCTGCAGTCACGAAAACTTCAAATCTGGAGCGTGTCAGCCAACCAAGGTCCACCACGGGGGGCAGGGGTTATCTTTTTTGAGACCACCCCTTTTAGACTCTACGCGTGTCAATTAACCAAGGTCCATAACAGTGACCAACGATGTGGACAGCAGGGGCACAGGGGGTCTTCACCTCCCCGAATAATCGTCAGTATTCATTGTTAGAGGTCCACCCATCACCCTTTTTTTACCGCTGCCATTTCTACCACAAGCCCCGTCCGGAATCTCTCTCGGTGCAAACCGTGACCCCCGTTGCAAATAGTAGTGATGTGTGGCTTAGTGCAGTGGTTGAGACTCCGTGTCAATGTCTTATGAGTCGATGGTCTCCTCCCGTAGGGGGCTATCGCACTGCGCTGCGAACCCGGCGACCCCGAGTTCGATTCCCGCTCACGGTCAATCGCAGCGGCGAATATTTGAACCGGTCGTGGACCTCTCCCGAGGTCTGCTCAGCCTTAAATGAGTCACTGTTGTTGTCTGTAAACATCAGCACTGTGGAGATAAAGGCGACCGGGCGTGGTCTTGATTATCCACCCCGCCGCGTGCCATGCCGGCCTTCATAGACACTCTCAAACAGCATTTGTCCCAACAGACTGCTCAAAGACTAAACGGGGAATCTTTGATGTCCTCACGCATGTGTGGCCGTTATTCTGATTCGCAGGATATCACTTGACTGCCAAATGCCAGCTGTTGGAAATGCCGCTATCACGCTTTTTAGTTCTCTAATCTGGCTAAACGGGATATTCCGTGGAACAAATAAAATAAACTATGTTCTCGCAATGTGATTTCGGGTTGTACCGCATGTTGTTCGGCGTGATGTCCGACGTTCCGCTCTACGCGCCGGGAGCTTTTCTTTACGAACTTCACTGAGCAGCTCACTTTCTCCCTCGATTATGCAGCGTTGCTGGCTGATGCTGCTGCCTCATCCTTGACGCTGATTGGCTCAGACATACGTCTAAGTCAGCTCAAGCCTCCCGTAAATTACCGGAGTTGTGTGTGGTCTGCCCCACTCTGTCTCCCTCCCCTCTCCCCGATGCCCCCTGTGGAAACAGACGCTGCCCGCCGTGCAGCGAGAACCGAGAGCCTTCGTGTGGCAGGCATCTTCCTCTCAAGCCTCATCTCTCCCGAGCCTTTGCTCCCGTGTCTGCGTTCCCTTTCCACCCCTTTCCTCTTATTTCCTAGTCTTCCTCTCATTTTCTCTCTTCCCTTTACAGTTCCTTTTTATTACACGCTTTTATTACACGCTGTCGTTGTTGTATCCTCAAATCTTTTAACTCAATTTTAACCCACTTCCCAATGTGGTATCGACTGAAAACTTGGTATACTTATGTCATACTGATGAAAATACTATATTATATCATAAAAAATAAAAACATATTTTTAAACAATCTTTTTTATATGTTATGTTTCGGCTTGGGTCTAATTGTCCACGGTCAACTGACGTTGGCTGTAATTGGTCACGGTCCCTTACGTTATGGCAAGCTTCGGGGCCACTTCCTGGAGTTCTTCCATTACTAGTACGGTACATTTAATTAAAGTGTGTTTTAAAAAAAGTTACAAATATATATAATTTATCTCGTTTTCCATTACATTATAATCCTTGATTCTGTAGTGGTGGTGTTGACGTGCGCCGACAGTGATGGATCACGGGTGCGCGGGGTTGGGCACGCGATGTGGACGTGGTATGAACGCGCGCGCCGGTGGTGAGGCGCGCTGACACAAGCTGGGAAAAGAGGATCGTAGCCAGCGCGCAGTGATTGGTCAAATAAGATGGGTGCTCTCAGCGACGTCCGCAGGAGGTGCATAAAGGGAGACGCGCGAGAGCACTCGTGGTCAGTGTTAACCAGTTGAAGACCGAAGACGGAGTGGAGGAGGTAGTGGCCCGAGACCCCTAGTCCCGCCGTCCTTGTCAGGACCGGGGCCCTGTGTGGCTCGGAGCCGAGACTGGGGAACCCGTAGTCCGACGCCCGCGTGGGTCGGAACGGTGGTACCCAGAGCCGAGACGGACACCCCAGCCGGGTGTGTTCCGGAAGGCTACGGGGCGTAAGAGCCCGTGTCAGTATAGCTGAGTGGGTGTTAGTCACCCGAGTAGCTAAGTGGGTGTTAGTCACCCGTGTAGCTGAGTGGGTGTTAGTCACCCGAGTAGCTGAGTGGGTGTTAGTCACCCGAGTAGCTAAGTGGGTGTTAGTCACCCGTGTAGCTGAGTGGGTGTTAGTCACCCGAGTAACTAAGTGAGTGTTAGTCACCCGTGTAACAGTTTGGTGTTAAATAAAAGAGTGTGCTACCCGTGAAGTCGTCTCCCGCCGAGTTACTACTTTACAACTGGCGTCAGAAGAAAACCTGTCTTCAAGAAGAATGGACACAAGGAAGACTTCTCGTACCCACGTGCAAGATCGGGGAGACGACGGCGTACCGGAGACACTAACCTCGGGAGGAGAGGGCGAGGAGTTGCCGCCAATGCAGCACTTCGCGGAAATGGCCGATGCTCCGCTTGCCTCCGACACCAGCCTGCAGGACGCACACTCCCGCCTGGCGGAGTTGCTGCTCGCCGCCGCTGCGATTTTGGCGGAAATCTCCGTTCCAGCGGGCGGAGGGACGGCTGCGGGGTTGGAGGAGGCGGCGCGGCTGGAGGGATCCCGCCAGAAGGTGCTTCGCGCCAAAAGTTTTGAAGTTGGCGCCATTTTTGAGGGTCCGCCACCGGTTGGCGGGAAACGCGGACACCACGTGGCCAGAGATCTCCACACAGCGCAGCCCGCGTCATCGGCGCGCGCCGGAGCTCTCCATTATGCGCCTGCAGACGGAGCCGACATTTTCTGCAACCACAGCGGCGCGCGGGAAAATAGTTCCGACGACGACGACGATCGAGTCCTCCAGCAACGATTGCCCGCGCTGTCGGTGTTCAAGGCAGACGGGGGCGACTGGGGAGCCTTCCAGCGAAGGTTCCTCGCACATCAAGAAATGTCGGGGTGGTCCGATACCACTGCCCTACGCGCGCTGCCAGCGATGCTCGACGACGACGCGCTTGCAGCCTTCACATCTGCCCCGAGGTCGTCCCGCTCAACGCTCCAGGCCGCGCTACACCTGATGGCTAAGGTGTTCGGGCCACCCTCGACCTGTCGCCACCAGTTCTACGATCGGCGGAAGGTGGTTGGAGAAACAACGCTCGCCTATCGCACGGCGCTGCTCGCCCTGGCGGACTCAGCTTTTCCCCGCATGGACAAGGAGGGGAAGGACGCCATGGTGACGGAGCAGCTGCTGGCGTTGGCTCACGGATTGGGAGTTCCCATTAATACGGCGGACGAAATGGACATCTGCTCCCTGGGGATTGCCACAAGTATTCACGCTTACGAAGTCCTAAAGCGGAAGCCGACGGTCGTCTGCGCATCGGTGGGGGACGGAGCACCGGCCGCCACGATCATCGGACCTCAGCCTGCTGTGCCTCGGGAGGAGGCCTTCGCTGCTTCAAGACCGGGGGAGTGGAGAACGGGAGGTCGTTCGCCCACACGTTCATCCCGCAAGCTGGAGCAACCGAAACCTACGACGTCCCTCGTCGTCTGCTACAACTGCGGCCTTCGGGGCCACGTCAATGTGGTATCGACTGAAAACTTGGTATACTTATGTCATACTGATGAAAATACTATATTATATCATAAAAAATAAAAACATATTTTTAAACAATCTTTTTTATATGTTATGTTTCGGCTTGGGTCTAATTGTCCACGGTCAACTGACGTTGGCTGTAATTGGCCACGGTCCCTTACGTTATGGCAAGCTTCGGGGCCACTTCCTGGAGTTCTTCCATTACTAGTACGGTACATTTAATTAAAGCGTGTTTTAAAAAAAGTTACCAATATATATAATTTATCTCGTTTTCCATTACATTATAATCCTTGATTCTACTCGCCTCCGCCCTCATGTGCCACGGGTTAAAAAAAATATAACAGTCGCTAGCCATGCCAGGGTTACATGGATAGGTGGCAGCCATAGTTGTACCCACTAGTATATAAACTAAACGATGTTTTTAATTTCACCAGGTAAGGCCCACTGAGCTATATTGCTCTTTTTTCAGAAGCGACCTGGCCACAAGGTAATTTTTCGTTAGTCAGCCTAGGGTCTATTATCAACACTGCAGTTTACTGTCATATATTCCATCAGGAATCCACCAGATTCTTGGTACAAATCAATTCCTGCCGCGCAGTCGGGGAACTGGCATGTGTTTTCGGTCTGGTGATATTGCGTCGAGCGCTTTCACAATCGACGTGCACGGTTGTGGTAATGGACCCCGCCGTCCGGTTGAGACATTTGATCGGGTGGAAAAAGGTAGCTGCTAGGCACGCACAGGCCGAAATCACACCGGAGGGCCACACTGCACAACCGCGGACACCAAACGCAGTAGTGAAGACCTGTAAGGGGCCGTCCATAAATGACGTCACGCGATTTTGGACGATTTTTGACCCCCCCCCCTCGTCACACGGCGTCACAAAAAGTCAACCCCCCCCCTCAAATATGACGTCACAAAGCTCTGCCCCCCCCCCTCCAAAAAAAATATATAAAACATGCTTCAAATCGCTTTAAACTATTGTCATTGTGCGTATTTAATATGGCGCTGCACTCTGATGTTGTAGGATAAAACATTTATTAAAAAGTCTATTTTATTAAGTAGAACGTGTTGTCTATATTTAAAGTTGTGCATTTTGATGTGACGTCACATTTCTCAACCCCCCCCTCGTCACACATCGTCACAAATGTCTGACCCCCCCCCCCCAGGTGCGTGACGTCATTTATGGACGGCCATTAAACACATCTTTTGTTTGTTTTCTTTGAGCACCGTTCCTTGCCAGTGCCGCCCCTTTGCCGGGATTCCGAGACACTTGGCACGGCGTCTGGCCGCCGGGCGTCCCGGCCCTCGAATTGAGACCCGATGCTGGAAGAATGTGCTCCCCAGATTGTCTCATCGCGAAGCCACGCTCCCATTCATCCATCACATTCAGCCTCGAGAAGTCTGCACGAGCAAGGCACAGGCGTCGCGCGTTTGATTCTCACCCCGAATAAACAATGGCTGGGCTGAAGTAAATTATACTGGTAGGAACCTCCTGGTTACACCAGCCCACAGGGGATTATTGTGTCCGTCCGTCCGTCGTGCAGGGAGGGGCTGGGTGGGGAGGGTGGGGAGGGGCTGGGTGGGGAGGGTGGGGCTGGGTGGGGAAGGGCTGGGTGGGGAGGGTGGAGCTGGGTGGGGGGTGGGAGGGGTGGGGCTGGTGGGGAGGGGAGGGGCTGGTCACCCCGTGGTGCCCTTATATAACTTAACATACTCACGACGGCTTGTGCCCACCCTCAGAGTCGGGCATATTTGCGGAATACACCAACCCACCGTTCCTACCAGCTCCCTCCGCAGGAATGTGTTTTCCAGATCAGCTGGTATTATTAAGACACTGGGTGGACGGGGCAGCACTTTTAACAACATGGTTGGTTTAAAAAAACGGACACATTGGCAGTTGTGTACAGACAAATGAAAATAGCGAGTCTGGTTTTTTTATATATTGAATCACAACTCTTCACGGTGGCCAGGTCACAGAGAGGTCAGAGCGCTGAGCTGGCACCGCTAAGAACCTCGGTTCGAGATCAGGAAGGAACCTGAGATTAAACCGGGTCCTCAACTGTACTGAGTTGATGGTCCCAGTCCGATAACCGCACAAAACAAAATCTCATTCACTTTGGCTGCGTATTTAATTTGGTTAAATTCCAGCTGTGAGAATTAAAGTGATCAATTGAACATCTCGGTGACAGAGCGGGTGGGAAAGTGCTGCTCCTAATGTGTGGAACAAATGTCGCTTAAAAGCATCTGCGAGGTAGTTATGTGATATCCGCTTCCGCGGGGTGTTCTCTAACAGGAAGGGGGAGGGGGCGACGCACTGCAGCGCGCGACATCCGAATGCGATGCTTCATCTCGTGACATGATGCCAATAACGCAGTCGTGATACAAGTGTGGGGGAAATATCTCTTTAAAATCACGCTCTCTTGAGGCTGTCACGTGCAGGTAGATGTAAATAACATGAATGCAGTACCATATCATAGAGTTTATTCTATTAAAAATATTGCTGGTCACAAGCAATCATTCTAGGTATACAGTGTATAAATAAATCTACTTCTATAAAATTAAGGCTGCACAGGCCCGAACAGAGGATTTCCCAAACCCCACATTTTACCCTGACAGTCCAGGATCAAACACTTGCTGCTGATGTTGTTGTTGTTTTCTGGACGGGACGCACTGTCCCTTAGCTCCAGTCTCTGTTTGGAAATACATTCATTGGAGGGACCTGCCGACACAGTGGGACTGTTACAGACATCAGCCAAACCTCTCCTGCCATCTAAACAATGTAGCACAAAATATATTCCTTTGTTTTCAATTCCGCCAAAACCAAGGTTGTTTTGGTGATTAAATGACGATGTACCATCCCTGAGCTCTTCTTCCGGGGTGATTCGATGATTTTGGAACATCTTCGCCAGTGCTTCGATGATGTCTGCACGCGGTGTGTGTTTTTATTTTATTTTAAAATGTCAGATGAAAATAATCTGCTCGTCTTCTCCACCGCACTGACCACAGAGTTGTGGTCGCACATTTCCCAGTAAACGTCCTTCGCTGCGTCCTTCGAGACGCTCCATCACCTCCATCACCTTCATCGTCATCATCGGCGGCGAGTCTGAATTCCTCTTTTTGTTCAATCGCTTTGTTTTTCGTGTGTGTGTAATGCACGACTGAATATTGAGAAAGCCACTCGTCCATCCGTCTGTCCAGTTGTTCCCATCTGGGGTCTCGGAGCTACCCCGGACTCCGCCATTCCATTGCCCGTCTCATGGTTTCCCATCACCGATCCGCATTATCGGCCACCAGTGAACTCCAACAGCCCAGTTTGTGTCCTGCTGCTAAATCAGCTTGTTTTTTTCACCAGATTTTTGTTGGACAAATAACATTTCTACATTTCCTCTTCAGCCAATTAGGCATTTAAAAGGAGGGGGAGGGGGGGGGGGGGCTTTGCCCAAGGTGGGCATCTGATCCCTGAGAACGACTGTTTAAGGGCGATTTCTAAATTTAAATTATTATATTTCAGCAGTCGCGATGAAGCTCTCTTCAGTTCCCTTCACTTCTCCCGCAGTGGCGTGGCTATCGATTGTGCGGGAGGGGGGGCCCTCGAGTTGGAGGGGCCCCCGTTTAGTTTTTTTTAGCCAGGTTGAGATCTCGGGAGACCTGGGATTGCCTCACTTGCAAAAGCGAGGGGGCACATTTAATTCGCTACGGCCACTGCTCCCCTCCCGTTCGCAGCACTTACCCACACCTCTCAACCCACTCCTCCGCGCCACGTGCCACGCACGCGCACACACGCCGCAGTCTGAATGTACAAACACAAAGGCAGCCTACACGTCGTTAATTAATACTACAGTACAAGGTGATCCACTGATAGATGCCCCAATGTGCTCCTAACGCCCCCCCCCCCCCTTGCTCTCCCCTCAACGCTTGATGTCCAACGTCGGCCGGCCATTGTCGGACATCGGGAGAGTTCCGTCGGATTAGTGGGGGACGTTGTAGAGGCTTTTGTCCGCCCGCTAAAATCGAAAGTCTCATGCCCCAAGGCGCCGCCACTACTACCTCCACCACCTTGACGCCGCGCAAATCCCTGCGATGCAATCGTCCACCTCGGCACCTGCATGCGGCAAAAACTGATTTCTCCGTATTGTTTTGGTGGGGCATCTATAAATGTATCACCCTGTGTAACACTTCCACGGGCGTCTACGCGCGCTTGGTTACTACTACGCCGAGAGCCTGCTGCTGCTGCTGTTGTTGTCTGAGAATCTATGCAATGAACACATTTCAACATTGTTGTAATTAAAAAAAACACACGGCCTCAATGCGCCATCAGTAGTACCATATGAACGGTTGCCGTGAGTGTCCCACCAACGTGCAGCAGCAGCAGCAGCGAAAAAAAGAAGGCATTTGCAGGTGTATCCTTGGTGCGGTCGTCACGAGTCAATTTGATCATCGTCGCGAGTTCCGCACGAACCCCGCGTTGCCCCACAAAACCACAGGTCACGCACGGCGGCGCAGAGCCGCCGGTCCCGCCGGCACCTACAGTCGGCTCGCTGGCTCGTTCACTTTCAAACTACAGCTTCCCGGCAGTCCCATCGAAGAGGCGTTTTTTGCGCGGTCGTGCCGCGCCGCGTGTCGTTGGGCGCGCAACGCTCGACGCCCCCGCTCGGAACGTCGGGCGTCACGCGGCGCGCGACGTCCGACGTTTTGCGCTCGGGAACGTCGGGCATCGTTCAGCGTGACATCCGACATTCCCGATGCCCGACATTGCCGAGCGTAAACGTGGTGCGGGATGGCACGTGTCGCGATCCGTGAAGGCACGCCACGGAGAGCTCGCGCGGTTCGACCCGCTAGAAACTGCGCCGCAGTTTCCCCGGCAGACCTCGCGCGGCGGCGGACTTTGAGCGAGACGAAGGGTTTAGACTCCTCTCGCCATGCCGCCTCTGTCCCAAGCGAAACACGCTGCTGGGGTTATTCCCGCCAGCGTGTTGAAAAAATAAATTATTTTTAACAGACCCTCTTTAAATGGACCGCTGGACGGATGGGTCTTCCACACCGTCGTGACGGTCATGAGGCTTGTTTTCACCACATATCAGTATATGCAACAATGGCTCTTCGTTGTAGCCGATACCTGAATTGTCCGTTGTGTGCTTTCGTTCAAAACAAAGTCGTAAATCTATGGGAGCCGTTTTGTTCTTCCGCGTCGGAGACGGCCGACCGCAGTGGCGCTCGGTGAGATGAGTCGAGGCAACGCGGCAGCTTATCCGCAGCCACGAGCGCATGCACAGAGCGGTGACGATGATGGCGGGGTGGGGGGGGCAGTGGAGGCGGCTCTCCGGCTAAACAGGGCTTAGCACCCCCACAACCCAATTTACCGGCTTTAAAATTCACACGGCACAGGCGACGAGGTCCGGCCTCTACGGAGCCGGGCAAGGCTTCGTAGAGGCCCCGTGCTCTCGGACGATGTCAGCGCTCTCTCCGTTCTTCAGGTGTTGCTTTTTTTATTAAAATAAAATTAGTACTTTTTTAAAGAAATATTTAATTTATCAAAATGTATTCCAGTTCTCCCAAAACAACGTTTTGCAGACTGTGTGCAAGCCCTGTTCGGAGCTAACACTCGCATTCTGAACCCACAAAGGGGGAAGTTCAATCTGTAAACGTATACATTTTCCGCGTCTCGAACGCAGAACCGAACGTGCATTCACCCAACAGAACACACGTGTTCCCATCAACCGTGCAACGGTGGGCCAACGTCGGCCCAACGGTTGTAACCACACGCCAACGTTGACTCAACGTTGGCACGTTAAGTGGGTCTGTGTGGCACACTCCATCGGCAGTTTAAAGTAATCCGAGCGCTCTAATGCCACTGTGAACACTGTTTGAACAACGATACAAAGATTCAAGCAAAACATAATTCGCTCCAGCGGTGGTCCACCCATCAAAACTGACTTTCGCGTCAAAATGCCCTCCGTCACCAACGAGCGGTGAGGTTGTGGCAGAAGCCGACGAGCGACGCCGCCACCGCCGCTTCCTCCACAACGGTCGCCCCGGACGCACCCGCTCGCGTGCGACGGATCTTCCGTCGCACGCACAAAAGGCCGCCGCTCCATGAAACCGCAACGCTCTCGGAAAACCCGACGGCTTCGATCGGCCGAGGCCCGTGTCGCTGTCACTCGGCTGTCGGGGATCACGATGTTGTGTTGGCGGTGTTCGGCACCGCCCCACAGTCGCCCCCCAATTCCTCACGTTTTCTCCGACCTCTGTTCGTGGAACTCTCCCGGGCAGCACGTGGACAGAACCATAGAAGTACCGCGGAGGTTTCCACAGTCGTGCCATGCGGCTCTCTAGCATCGTCGGGTTCTGCCGCGCGTTGTTCGGCATGGTGTCTGATATTTTCTCTCCACCTGCTTCGGCGAAGCTTCTTCTACTCTTCCCCGCATCCCGGCACGCGTGGCCAAAGGTCAAACGTCGCGCCGAACGGCATGCGCCGCAACCCGGACACCGTGAAAGACTCCGGTGCCGTCTCAGTGGCAGGCACAGAATCCTGTAAACGCGCCAGGTGAGTCAACCTCCCAATATAAATAACGCAAGCGCAAACGTTGTTTGCGATCAAACCGCAAAAAGAAATTACTAACGCCGTGAACATTGTGTTCTTTTAACACGAAGACACCAGTTTCTGTGCTGAATTGGAAACAAACGCTCCTGCGCACAACAAGCAAACACAAGTTGACGTTGCGGAAACACATCGCAGTAAAGTAACACGACGCACCCTATGTACAGGAGGCCTCCCCGCCAGGGACGAAATGTGCTCTTCGCTTGCTTACTTACAGAGATACCCCCGCGACTCGGCGGCGGGCCGTTCCAGCGTCCAACCCGGAGTCCTTATCGATTCTTTGGTATGACCGCTCGCGTCGCGCGGAAGCTGCACAACAAACGCTCGGGAGTGTTTTCCCCCCCTACGGGCCGAGCACTCGGGCATCGGCGAGACGCAAAACTGTGGGCGATTCGATGCTGTTGGTTGGTTTTTATTTTTTGGCACACAAACCCCAACGCCCCCGCTCGAAGTCACCACTCTGCCGGAGCACGGACCGCTCTCAATCGGTGCTCCTGCGGCATCTTCGGCGAATGCCGCGTTCCCTGATTACATTTGTTTTTTGTCGTTGCGTCAACGGACGCCCGGTGGCCGGTCCGCCGGCGACCCCCTGTTCCCTTCTGAATCAGGCGCTCGACCTTCACAGAGTCGATCGCCCGCAGCCGGAGGGCAGCCGGCCGGCCTTCTCTCTACGCAGCTCTGTCTGGCGGTTGGCCGATATAGTTTGATTCCGGGCTTGCGCCAATGCTGGCCGGCGCTCACTTTGATTCACTCCCCACCCCTCCTCTTGTTTTGTCGACGGCGGCGAGTCGAGATGGAATTGCCAGGACGGGAAGCCGTTCGCGGTGAAGGATTTGCCAGCGCCGGTGGCTCGCCGACAGTAGCCGCCTCCGGTGTTACCGGGCGATGGCAGAACCGGCAACATTCCGGGAGCCGTATTGGACGTGGAAGTTGGGGTCCTGGCGCGCCGCACCAGGCACCTCTGCCGACTCCGCCGCGTTCACGTCATTTGAATGACACACAGCCCTGGAAATGGGAAAAAGTTATGAATATAAATCGCTGTAGTGATGCTCTGCGTTTGTCGTTGCTCCTGTGATGCACGACTTTTTTCTGGTTATTCATTGAAACAGACGCTTTTAGCCCCAAACGGCTCTTGGCTGGTTATAAATAAAGCATTCTAATAATCGATTGCATCAGTAATTTAAACGTGGTGCTCAAAGCACAGTTCTAAATACTTCTGTGGAAATAACATTAAAATAAATAAAAATATTTTACGGAATATTGTTTTTTACGTGTGTGTATCAAAGGTGAAATATACACTCTCAAAATACATTTCGATTCTGCGTGATTGAAGGCAATGACGGTGATGCATTCCAGTCAACCCCTTATCAGTGCCTACCTTACTACAGACCAATTCAGACCTTATTGATCTCCCCGTGCCCTTATAAATTTTAATGTTAATTCTATAAAGTCAAATAACAAGGGAGAAACGCAAACATATAGAAACAAACATTTGTTTTTGGCCGCATTTGAAACGGCTGTACGCTGCATGGACCCGAAAAGTCAATTTCCCTGCGCAAGAATACGGGTGGACCGTATGGGCTGACAGGAATGGGTGACGGGCACTTGCTAATGCTAAACGCACAGCGCACGGGAATTACAAAGCCATTTTTAATACTGCAGGTGGATTTACACTGAGAGACAAAGATGAACACGTGGATCAGAGAAGACGTGCAGGTCAGGAAAAGCACGCGGACCATTGGGCACGGATGCGTCGTGGCTAGAAGGGATGATGGCCGGTGGACGAGACTCACACCGGAGTGGCAGCCAAAGGAGGGAACGCATGCCCAGAGAGAGAACACGTCCACCGCATCGACGGAGCGATGAAATTAGCTTGTGTCTGGGAGCTACACGGTTCGTTGCACCGTTGAACCCACGAGGGATGGACTCAGCTTGGAGAGGCCTTTACCCAGCAGCAGATTGATCACAGCTGCTGTTGCTGCTGCTATTGTGGCAATGATATTGATTTGTTTTTGATAGAGTGCCCTTCGTGCCTCAAGAGTGCAAAACAAGCGGTAAGCAGTCGTCCCTGTGCGGCACGATGTGACTCGGCACCCGGCTCCCCAGCGGGCATCAGTCTGGTGCCAGTAGAGGCCGGTGATTGCCGCTGTCGTGATGTGCTCCCAGTCGAATTGGTTGTGATAGTGGCGTCGTGCGCACCGACCTCACGGACACGCCGATGGGTGCTTGCTCTGCTGCTCCGTCGCCGGCGAGTGCTGCCCCCCGCCCAGCCCCACGCTGCCCTCGCTGCTGCTGCTGCCGCTGCTGCCCTCCGTGCTGTCGGCTCGCGCCGCCGTGACCGCCGCCCCGTCGAGCGCCAGCGGCTGCCCCCTCCGGCGGCTGCCCCACTTGTGCCCGTCGGCGCGCTTGGGCTTCATCTTGGGGAAGGTGTGCAGGCCGGAGGGGTGCTCGCCCCACCGCGAGCACGCGCGCGCCTCCATCCACGCCTGGCCGTCCGCCCCCCCCGCGCCGCCGCCGGATCGCTCGGCCGCCCGCTGCAAGCACAGGGGCGCCAGGGCGCCAGGGCCCACACCGGGACTCGAACTCAGGCCACCGGCCACGCCGTCCACGGAGCGACCGTCGCTGTTGCCGCTGCGCACGTCCTCCGCCGAGAAGGTGAACACCTCTCCGTCAGACACTGCAAGGAGACGAATGTGGTGGGGGGGAGAGGGGGGGGTGTTGGTAAGGGGGAGCGTGGCTTGGGGCACAGCCTGGCGGCGACCGGGCGGACGGTGCGGTGATGGCGCGGTTCGCCGCGTCGTTTCGGTCGCGACGACAAATCCACGGCGACGATTCGCGGATGACGTTTGGGGAGGATGCAAAGTCTGCCTCGGGTTTTCCAGTCTGGGTACATTCAGTTGCGTAAGAGGATTACAATGGCAGTGGCTTCATCGTCACCCGCACTGCACTGATGCATCATCACCGCACATTACCGTAGACCCATAGACTCACACAAAAACCCACCGACTCGTACAGACGCACACGGAGGCCATAGACTCGAATAAAGACCCACAGACTCACATAGAGACTCACAGATTCACACAGAGCCCCAGATACTCACGTAGAGGCCCAGTGATTTGCATAGAGACTTACCGACTCGCAGACTCACAAGGAGACCCAAAGACTCACATAGACACCAACAGATTCACACAGAGACCCACAGACTCACACGGAGACCCATCGGCTGACAGAGAGACCCACAGACTCGCATAGAGATCCGACTCACATAGAGACCCAGATTCACACAGAGACCCACACTCATATAGAGACCCATACACAGAGAACCACACTCACATAAAGACTCGCAGACTCACATAGAGACCCACAGATTTACATAGAGACCCACAGACTCGCATAGAGACCTACAGACTCACATAGAGCACCGTACACAGACACATACTCACAAAAACCCACAGACTCACATATAGACCCATAGACTCACATAGAGACCCACAGACTCGCATAGAGACCTACAGACTCACACAGAGCCCCATACACAGAGACCCACAGACACGCATAGAGACCCACAGACTGACATAGCGACCCATACACAGAGACCCACAGACTCGCATAGAGACCCACAGACTGACATAGAGCCCCGTACACAGAGACCCACAGACTCGCATAGAGACCCACAGACTGACACAGAGCCCCATACACAGAGACCCACAGACTCGCATAGAGACCCACAGACTGACATAGAGCCCCATACACAGAGACCCACAGACACGCATAGAGACCCACAGACTGACATAGAGCCCCGTACACAGAGACCCACAGACACGCATAGAGACCCACAGACTGACATAGAGCCCCATACACAGAGACCCACAGACACGCATAGAGACCCACAGACTGACATAGAGCCCCGTACACAGAGACCCACAGACACGCATAGAGACCCACAGACTGACATAGAGCCCCATACACAGAGACCCACAGACTCGCATAGAGACCCACAGACTCGCATAGAGACCCACAGACTGACATAGAGCCCCATACACAGAGACCCACAGACACGCATAGAGACCCACAGACTGACATAGAGCCCCATACACAGAGACCCACAGACACGCATAGAGACCCCACTGAGAAACTGGCATGTGCTGGCGAGCGGCTTCATCATCGACGTTTTCTCCAGCGGTCGGCAGAGCCCAACACTCGTGCAGCAACAGCATCGTCATCGTCGTCATCGTCGTCGTCATCATCGCCATCATCACGTGGTGGCATCGCTTTCCAATTGCTCAACTATCGACCTGCACGCATCACCTGAGACTCGAAAACCCGCGGTGGTGTTTGATGCCTCTTCGATCTGCATCCACGAACCACCACTGCGGATTAAATTACATACCACTGTTGTAATTATTGCCCAAAGCTTTAACCCCTAAGAGAGAAGCAGTAAAAAAAGAAATGTCTCGCATTAGCGACTTGTTTTTAAATCGCTTAATTTGGATTTTAAAAAATTCGGACTGAAGCTGAAGCGCGTTTATGTATTTTTTTTTCATTTACAATGTCAAAATAAAGCTTAGAAGCCTTGAGGTTAAGCAAGAAGCGAACACATTATCGTTCTTAACAAGAAGCGTATTTATTAACGCAACATGGAACCCCCGTACTTACTCGTTGGATCGGGCTCTGGTGACCGTTTGCGGTTTTCTCTGCTGCTTCACTGAAAGACGCAATCATGCAATTACCATCCCCTTACGGAAAACTTCGCCTTAAATGGATCCTGGTTACGCGCCTCTGCATTCATACGGCAGTTGATTTGTCATTTGAAAGCCAACAAAAAAAAGTAATTGTTCGTCAAGTTCGAGTTTGTTCTTCAGCGACAACGGGAAATGTTTGTAACAATGAAAATTCTCGGTTGATATTCCCCGCAAAAATATGTGGTCACGTTTATCAATAAACAGTGGGTTCCTACGGCTCAAATTAGCCTTGAGTCGTTCGGTGCTCATCCCCCGTTTACTGCCCTGCCGAGTGAGTGGTGGGCAGTCCACATTCCTCGGGTGGGAGCGGGTCTATCCATAGGATAACCGCTGTTGGCTCCCGCATAAAGCGGTACCAATTTTATTCACCCCATAGTAATGATGGGCTGAGTCAACTGCCCCTCAACCGGGATTTGAACTCGCAAACCTTCAGCTTGCGAGCCGCTCGCTCCACCACTGAGCCACCCGGCTGGATTTATATAAAAAGAACAGAATAAAAAATATATATTTTTAATCATCCTATATATTTTCGTATGTAAAGCAGCTTTTATTCAGAATACATTGGTGCACAGCCGTCAGCTTCTTCAGCAACCGCTACGAGCGTGCGGGAGCGAAGCGTCGGACACCGTCAACGATCAACACGAGAGCGCGTCCCGTCGGGGAGCCGTTGCGGCGTGGGACCTCACGCGCAATTGCCCCGCGCGCGATTACACCGCGCGCTCACAGGGAACACGTGGACGGTTTCTCCGGCCGTTCTGGCCACTACTGGCTACGCCGGCCGCTCTGCCCACCATGGCCGCGCCGGCCGCGTGCCGTGCCGGTTGCATCGCTCACTGTTGCCGGGGCTGCTGACTCCGGGCGTGCTTGGCAGCGAGCGGTAGGTGTTGGGCGAACAGTTCTCCGACGACAAGCTCTTGGAGCGCTTCTTGCACTCGCTCACGAACTGCTCGCGGCACTGCTTGTGGCAGTTCACGCCGCAGTCTGCGAGCGTGTTGGTGGGTGGGGGCAGGTGGGGGTGGGGGGTGCGGGGTGGTGGGGGGGAGTGAGAGGGCACAGGTCACAGGGCGGAACAAGCGGGTTGCAGGTGAAGCCACAGGGTGGGCGACCATAAAAATACTTGGCTCCATTCAGCCTTAACTTATCTTTAAAACAAAATTATCCTGGAGGGCAGGGAGTGAACACCGCGGAGTTCTGGAGTTATCAGCAATGTAGACCAGCAGGCCCCAGTGTTTTTCAAATTCACACCCGATTGGGCTATTATCGGGCGTCGTGCCACGGGACGCAAACTCTGGCGGCGAGCGGCGCGACCCTCCGCGGATCGGTCAAAAGGCTCCCGGCGGTCGGCATGGCGCGCACGGCCGTCGCCTCGGCCGGATGATACCTCGCGAACAAAGCACTCGTCCGCGCAATTGCCGCGACGGTGGCGACGACGATGACGTCGCCAGTGTCTCACCTCTGCATTTGTAGCCTTGTTTGATGAGCCCCCACATCTGCAGTGACAAGGGAATGAAAACGAGGGGGAGCGCCGTCGTTAATGAGCACATTGTTTGTCAGACGGCGGCGGCGGCGGCGACGGGAGGAAGGAAGCACGCGACTGACGCAACAGATTAGAGGACATCTGGCCGATGCCTGTAACCCAGGCTGCAGCCGGGCTACGACAGGATGCACGCACGCACAGACCCTTCCTCTGGCTCACCAGCCACCGTCCGTCCCCCCCTCCACTCCCCAACAATGCTCTACGTGCTCAGCAAGGCATAAATACGCGGTGGCGAGCAGCTGTTCTGTTCGTCGCTGCTGCCCTCCCGCTCTCCGGCCCATCTAACCTTCTTTGCCCTCTTACTCGGCCGAGAGTTCCTCAAAAGCAAAAACGAAAACCTGCAGCTGAACAGCCGAGCCGTCAAGGGGTTGCCGGCGCGGCGACACTACCGGTGCTGCCGACATGCAGGGCAAGGGGCTTAGCAATGCGAGTGTGCAGGCGGTGAGGATGCACCGGGCCCCACTGCCAGAGGGGCCCAGGCACTGGGCTACGGAGAAGTGAGAAATTGTATCCCATTCATTACGTGTGTGTGTATGTATGTTGAACTTCTTTCGCACCATACGTAGCCGACCGCACTAATCAGAGGGGGGAGTACAACAACACTGAACACAAAAATCTGTCCGAAAAAAATGAGCTTTCAATTTAGATTATTTAAAAGTGCACAGCTCCCAGCGGCTTCCTCAATATCGGAAGGAAGAGCGTTCCAGACGGCCGCAGAAGCGCATCTGAAAGCGCGTGGTGCGGTGACCGCCTTTGTTCGGTAGTTAGCCAAAAGCCGTTGCGAGGATGACCGCAGTTCGCGTGATGATGGTTTATGCTCCTGGACGAGATCAACAAGGTATTGGTTGTTCAATACCTTGCCGACCATAGACACTATGTGGGTGGCAGGGTGCTGGCATAGTGCCTCACAATCGGGTACCCGATACCCGTACCCTACCCGATACCCGGCTACCCGTACCCGGCCGGGTACGGGTACCCGTTTACGACCCTAGTGCGGCCGGGTACGGGTACGGGTAAGGAATCAAAACCCGTTTGCGACCTCTGCTCACAGCAGAGAGGGCTCTGGGTTCGATTCCTGGCTCGAGCACCTTTCTGCATGGAGTTTGTATTTCTCCCCCCCCCCCCCCCGGTCGCGATGGCTAAAATAAAACCGTAAATGGTATTGGCCAAACATCATAATCCTCATTGCTGCGAAGAGACCTGCGAATTACTCAATTGGGATAACACAGCAGCAGCAACTTCGCCTCTGCCTGCAAAACCTTGGCAGGACCCCTCCTGCAAAAGGGTTTTGAGACTCAGTGTGGCTCATTTACTGGCTCAGCAAACGTCGTTAACATTCATCGTAAAGTAATCAAGCAGACGATGCGTCTTCTTCACGTATCCATCTCCACATAAATAAATCAAATAAAAAAATTCAGACAACATTTTCAGCGGCATTGTTTGAATACAAGCAAACTCCGGACGGCCTTCCACGTACTGTGTCTCGCCAGACGCTCAAGCGTGTAGCCGAACAAATGGGGTCGGCAACCAAAATAACAAGAAAAGCTAATTTTTTGCTATAATTCGCAATGCGAGCGAATGCGAGACGGTGGTGGTTCTCGATGAACGACCCCTGGGCCAGACGCTCTTAGTTGTTCAATGTTGGATTGCGGGGCGTACAACTCCCCGTCGGCACCCAATATTATCAGGTCAGAATCTGTTTTTTTAGTGTAATACACATAGCCAATCACGACGTTCGGTATTCCTCAAGTGCACTGCAGCCTCTAGTAACGTTACTTAAATGCTCTCCGTCAGCGTCTTCATTTAGACTCGTTGATCCGTCTCTCGTCACGGCCGGTCACAGCTTTGGTTTCTGCTGGGCGGCAGTCGTAGTCGCCACCGTCATCGTCGTCATCATGCTCGATGACTTCCGACCGCTGCTCCGAATCGTCGTTGACTCAAATGAAAAGAACGCTCTGCTCCTCAATGTTTTCGTCACTGATTTTTCGCGTTTTCGCGGCCACAACGGACGGGGTGCATGCACGCGTGCCGGGGGGAAGGGGGGGGGCGAGGGGGCGGGCGGCCCGCAGAACTCACGAATCCCGCGCAGTGCTCGCAGAACGTCGGCTTGAGGTAGGTGGTCTCCTGGAACCGGTGCACGAAGCCTTGGCCCATCTTGTGCGTCAGGATGGAGTTGGCTCGCAGGAAGTAGGCAGACATCTCCTCCTTGCTGATAAGGCCGTCCCTGCGAGAGGGGCGGATGGGTGGGTGGGAGAGGCGCGGGTTTGGTGAGCAGGCGGGCCGGGTGAGCAGGCGGACGGGTGAGCAGGGGGGCAGGAGATGAAAGGCGGCAGATGAAAGGTGGCGGCAGTGTTTGGAGTAAGGGCTTGTTGTCCCTGCCGCCTTCGGATGACACTCCCAGGCGAGGCCACATCACCCAGGGCCCTGGCGCCTCTCCTCTTCACAAACAACCTCATTTATTCATGAAGCACCTTTGACACGAATCCTCAAAGCACTCCGACAAAAATCCTTACAGAAATCCTGCAGTGGATTGGTGTAATCCGTCAGGGAGTGCCTTGCAGAGGTATGTTGTATTTTTAAAAGAAAGTTGTTCAAAGTCTTCGAGAGACATTTCCGTTTTTATCCCTGTGTGTAATGCATTCCACATTCTTAGAATAATAATAACGATGCCCTTTGTTCCCAAGGAAAGTCTCACCAAGTCTCAAGACAATTTTTCCGAGCGTCCTGCTACATTGGGATGTTCGGCTAATTCCTCGCGTTCGCGTTTGGCTTCGTGTGGGAGGAAACCCACAGTACCTGGAGAAAAACCATGCGTCAGAGCTAACCATACTTCACCAGGCTGGTCAGTGCGGGTTGGCAATGGGTGGTGTCCAGGACCAGTTCAGATATCTCTCGCCACTGCCGTTAGCCATGGCCGGGTATCGAACTCTTGCGGCCGAGGTCCACAGTTCGGCGCGGTTGCTCCTCTAGAAATGTTTATTTGGCCGTTATAGTGTTTTCATAAATGTTATAGTTAATAAAAAAAGGTTTTTTGGGTTAGATCGCATGAATATAAATGTGTCGTTAACCCATCACCACACCACACGGCCAATTAGTAAGGTTTGTAATGCAAACAATTAGTTCCTAATTGGCATGTTTTGTTAAACAATTAGTTACTTATTGGCACGTTTTGTTTACATGACAAACCTTACTAGTTGGCCGTGTGGGGTGGTGGTGGGTTAACGACACATTTATATTGACGTGACCTAACCAAAAAACACCTTGATTATGAATAATATTGCCCGCGAAAGCCTACGTGTCAAGTGTGACCGTGTAAAATAGTTGATCAAATATTAGTCGCATTGCATATTTTTTATACACATTTAAAATTACAAAATTTAAATATAAATTTTCATATCTGGTTCAAAAATTGTTTAATTCTCTCGCCAAAATGATGAACCCGCTCCGAAATTTTCCTCAACGCAAAAATTATCAGCTTAGCTTCCTGCGCCATTTGTCAGGATGCTCTGCGTCGTAGACAACGATTCCAAAACCAAATATACATCGAAGCATTGTGAATTGGGCGCGACAGGTTAGTGCCAGTGCAGCTGGAACACACTCGCGGCTCGGCAGCAAGGTGGACCTGGGTTCGATGCCCGACTAGGGTGTGTGTATGTTTCTCTCCTGTCCTGCGTCGGTTTCTTCTGACTTCTCCGGTTGCCTCCCATAGCAAAAAATAACAATTACACAATGTCACCGGTATTGACCAAAACATCCCAATGCTGAAAAATAACCTGCAAATAACTCAACTTGGGATCACACAGCAGCAGCAGCAGCATTGCCACCTGCTGTCAAAACTTGGCAGGACCCTCCTGGAAAAAAAGGTTTTCAGACTCAGAAAAGCTTTCCTGACTACACAAGCCTCTTCAGATGCACAAGTGTGCCACGAAAGAGGGCCACTGCCTCATAACATCCAGCAATGGATTGACACACCGTGCCCACCACTCCACCACGAGCAGTGCAGGCGATTGCACGTGGCGTACGCGGCGCTGTCAATCAAGAGCACGTTAGCGTGACGCACACATTCCCAGGGTTCTAGAGATGATCCGGCGATGCTGCTGCTGCTGCGTTGGCAGTGGTGTGCAAGCACGATCAATATAGAAACACGTTCGCCAATAACGCTGATGTGCTCTGACTTAACGAATGAATAAATACATCACACTCATTGGCTTGCTGTGAAGAAGGGTCATTGCCAGAAACGTCTCCTGTTACATTTTATTCCTTCTAAGGCCACAGTGTTATTGACGAACGGTGGCGAGATGTTAACTACTTCGCCTTGTATACAGGAGGTCGTGGGTTCTATCCCGGCCCTGACGCCTGCTGTATATTTGGAGTTTGCGTGTCTCTCTCCCCGTGGCCTCTGGTGTTCCACTCTACATTGAGAATCAATGTGCGTCTGGAGTATTTGGTTGCTATACATTTCCACGTGATAAGCCACTTCATTGAACTAGCATTTGTGTGGCCAAGTCGCTTCTGAAAAATAGCTATATAGCTCAATGGGCTTCACCTGGTAAAATAAAAATAGTTGAGTTTATCCAAAATAAAGGTTTAAGACCAAAACAGGAAGACTTCTTCACAATTCTGGCAAATCGCCTGATGAAGCTGGTTGTTGTGATCACAAGCAAAACGGCACAGTACTCAAATTGTAAATGTTGTGGGTTTACTCTCCTACACACCGGTGTGCTGGAAGTAGTAACTGATTGGCACGTGTTGTTTAGGTGACAAACCTTACTAATTGGCTGTGTTGGATGGTGGTGGGTTTAACGACACATTTATATTTACGCGATCTAACCTAACTCCCCCTCCCCACGTTATGGCTAATTTTGGTCGCGAAAGCCTACGTGTTTTACTAAGTTTAGTTTAGTTATTTGTGCTCATGCAACGCTGCTACCGCAGCCACAGCAGCACCGAAAGAATTAGCGTAAGAACAAGAACAATACATCACAAAGATGATTGTTGATCTAGAAACGCCGTTTGGGATCGAATGAAATGAGTGGGAAACGCCATGTACTCGTCTGTGGAGACGTTTGCGAGCAATGTGTGTGAAGATCAGACCTTCGGCAGTGTTTCTCAAGCGCTGAAAACGATCGGTTCAGCTGTTTCAGCACGGGTTGTTGAACACAGCGCACCCACAATAGCTAGTAGTGCACACGTGTATATCCAACGGTAACACACCCATCACCCAAAACTCCAACGGCGATTCAATACCACACCTCCGGTGGCTTTGTTAAGAAAAAATCAACGACAGTGCGGACACTAGAATAAGCATCGCTTATTCGGGCTCTAATTGCAAAGTCCGTAGCCGTCCACTCACTGGTCTTTGTCGAGCACGCAGAACGAGTCGAGGAAGGGGAAGTTGGCCGCGACCTGCTCGAAGTCCTGCTGCGAGATGTAGCCATCACGGTCGTGGTCGTAGTTCTTGAAGACGGACTGCCGGGGTGGAGGGGGGGGGGGGCGACGCTTCACATTCGGGACTCAAAGGGGAGCCTGGGGGGGTGGACTCAAACGGGGCCCAGGGCCACATGTTGGATAAGGGTTGTCTCGTTAATAACAAAAAAAACATCTGGCATAAATTCTAATGCCGATTAAAAAACAGCAAGCAGTCACATTTGCACGATGTGCCAGTAATTGTGGTATGATGGAATATATAAGCCATTATTCATAGTATTATTTGTATTGTTGTTACTGTTACGCTCATTTACCCTGGAAAGCCTCGCACGGGGTCTAGCGAGTATTTTTCAGGAGGGTCCTGCCAAGTTTTTTGCAGCGGGCGGGGTGGGGGGGTGCGAAAAGATTGGTAAGCGAATTCCAATTGAGACATTCGTGGGCAATTCTTTTTGACGGGACATCCTGGGACGCCGTGAATGGCGCTGGACATGAGAGTTTGCACCACCCTCGCTGTGACTCGGACCGTGTGTGCGGTGCCCTCGTGGAAGGCCGCCCGAGGGCTGCTCGCTAAACAACCGCACGGCCCAACCCAGCACAGCGGCCGTGGCCACCAGCCCATGCGGCTGTGGGGCGATCTTGGGCCAGCTATGACCACTGGGGCCACTCCTCTCCTGCAACAATAGCTGCAGAGGAACCCTCTGGTGGCCGTAGGGACCATTCTGGTGGCTATAGGGACCCTTCTGCTGACTGTAGGGACCCCTATGGTGGCTGTAGGGACCCCCACCCCCCGCTGGGCAGGGCTGTGGCGAGGCGGCACGCACCTCCACGACGCGCTGCACGTGCTTGTTGATGGTGGCCGCGTCGGGCTTGGGCGACACGCCGGAGGCCCACTCGGCCATCACCACCGGCTTCGAGGGCGTCAGCGGCTGCACGACCGCACGGTGGCACGTGGGGGGTGGGAAGGGGCGGAGGGGGGGGGACCAGCGTTACCACGACAGTCCGCGACGACTCCTGACTATCCGGGGCTTGTGCCGATCAGTGAAAAATCCCATCGCCTGCAGATTGTCGCATCCCATCAGCGGCGTATAATAATAATAATATTATTCATCACGCGTAGGACATTTGGCAAATTCCAGAGGGCGCGGGACAACCGTGCCCTCTGACCTTTCGCTCTCTCGCCACGTTCGGCTCGGTCGAGGCTCTACCGCATCGCATCGGCAGTGCCATGTGAATTGTTAAGCCGGAGCACCCCCCCCCCCCCCGCCGCATGTGATCCCACCCAGACTGCACTGCAGAGCGCAAGGCATTATGGGAATGAGAGCAAACCATGTGACAGCCCCAGGTCCCAGTTTCGCTGCGTGTTGGATGACCTATTTTACGCTTCCAGTTTCGCATTTTCAGATGCGTCTAACGACTTACATTTTTTGACTTTGAACTGCTGAACGAGGGCCTCCCTACACCGTGCGGATAGTGGGGGTTGTTTCACCATACTTCACCACGTTGGTCAGCGCGGGTTGGAAGCGTAGAAGTGCAGTACAGCAATGTATATATTTGTTTGCTGCCCTGCCCTCTGCTACCCCCCACGTAGCCCCACAGCAACCTGCTGTGCATGGCAGTCGCCCATCAAAGTGCTTTCCAGGCTCAATGGGCCGCTTAGCTTCCGAGCGCTGACGGGACGTGGCGAATTTCATGCGACCTGGTCGTCCGCTCGTTTTAAATGACTGTGAGTGGTTTTCATTTCGGCACGTGGCTTCAACGACGCTGTCTGCCTAACTTGTTTAGACATGGTCCTGCGCTCTTTTGAGTTGAGACATTTTATAGTTCTGCTGCAAGAAAGCGAGCAAAGTAGCAGCGGCAGCATTGCGAAGCGTGCGCGGGAGAAAAAAAAAAGAGAACGAAAAATTTAAAAAACCTTTCGTTGCACGCACGCGGCGCCGTGACCCCGCGAGGTTTTATTTTTGCCGCGCGTTTGACGCCATCGCGTCGGCGTCGATTGTTCTTACTGTTGATTTTGGATTCCGCGGTTCCCTCATCAAGGAGAGCTCGTAGATCTCGTCCTCCGTGTGGTACAGGTCCAGGGACAGCTAAGGGGAAACACGCGCGCCCCCCGACAAAAAAAACACGCACCACAATCCGTCACTCCCGGGCGCAATAAATGTGTCAAATAATGCCGACACTCGCGCGAGCAAAACAAGAAATATAAAGCTAGAGTTCGCCCGTGTTGCCAGTAGCCAGGGGAAACCTGGCACCCGCCTGGCACACACCCCTCCCCCCCCCCCACACTATCGTGGGCAAGTCCATCCACAGGGGCGAGGGGCACTTTGTCCTGGGCCTCACACGAAATAGGGTCCCACAATGGTCCCGTGCAATCATTCTGCCCCGGGCCTCCAGGAAGCCTCTGAAGGGCCCGGATCCCCAGCGTTGCCTGTCCGGCCATCATAGACAGCAGGCTCTAAGAATAAAAATACAATAAACTATTTTTTATATTTTACCAGGTAAGGTTCTCTGAGCTATATAGCTCTTTTTCAGAAGCGGCCTGGCCACAAATGATCATTCAACGAAGTGGCTTATCACGTGGACATTTACAGCAGGCAAATACTCTTATAAATGTGGAGGGAAAAACCGGAAGACCCGGAGAAAAATCCACGCGACCACGGGGAGAACATGCAAACTCCAAATATATAGGCGTCAGGGTCTAGATCAAACCCACGACCTCCTGTTTACCAGGTGAGGTCGTTAATATCTCACCACCGTGTATCAACAAGACTGCATGTGCAGCCCAGCATTATCAATCGACTGCTGGGTGAAGGCTTCCCCACACCGTGCCGGTTTTGAGGTTTTTTGGCCATACTTCCCCACATTGGTCAGTGCAGATCAGTGAATTGTGGGCCCAGGACTGATTCGGATATCACTCACCACTGATGTTAGCCTTGGCCGGGAATCGGTGCACTGCGCCACGGCTTCCCCATGGCCATAACTTTATTGGTACCGGTTTCCTTATATGACCAATAAACATGAATAATGTGCTGACATTATCGAATGAGTGACGAGATTGTTATTTTGTTTACACAGTTGCATTAAAAAGGTGGCCCGCAAGAAAAACATTCAGACGTGGCCTGATCATAATCAAGAGACGCAAGACAATCATGAGCGCCGTGGTAGAGAGCATACGTAACGAAGGACACACATTCGTTATTCGTTTTATTATTTATGTTCTCCAAAACAATGCGAAAGATGATTTTTCTTGTTGTACATCACGTAAGTTTGCGTTGAGCCAGGACTCGTATTTAGCAGAGAAGGGGGTTCTTGCCTCTAACATCTGGCACTTCAACAGCATCGGTCCAAGCAAGCCTGACTGTTGATGAGACACCGTGTGTTGAAACCAGTCGGGAGTTTTGCTTGTTTTGAACCAACGCTGCTGAGATTATACACTCCCAGAATGCCTTGCGGGTAGGTGGAAATATTTGTTGTCATACTTTTGTACGTGAATGAACAAGCACGAAGCCCGATCAAAATTGCATGTAAGGTGACAGTGGTTGAATCAATTGTGAGGTTATTAAAAGTGGTGGTGTAGTCGTGGTGACAGTTATGAGAACAGGCGGAAGATGTTAAAGATGAATTGGTCATAGCTGGAGGATGTGGGTAGGCAGTCGCAGTAGGGGTAGTGATAGGGGAAGGGGTGGTGATAGGGGTAATGGTAGGGGTGGTGATAAGGGTAGTGGTAGGCGATGGAGTGGTGATTCGGGGTAGTGGTCTTTCGTACAGCCGATGTAGATGCAGAGCACCAACGACAATTTCAGGTGGTCAAGCCAGATAACCAGGAGCAGCGGTGTGTATATCGTTGTGACGTCTCCTTCGTATTTGTGGATCGGGGCACTGCGTCGGTATGTGTTGTGCGGTCTGTTCTGGGTGACCACAGTGGCACACTGGGGAGTTTTTTTATTTCGATTTGTGCATCAGGTGTGTGCATCTGCCATGGTTTGTGCGGATGCGGTTTAGGGGTAGTGATCGGGGTAGTGATAGGAGTTGGGGAAGGCCTAGTTGTTGCTGGGAGGCAGAAAGTAGCAGCAGCAGGATGGGCTAACTGGTATACAGGAAGCCATGGGTTCGATCCCGATCCTGGCGCCTGTATATTTGTAGATTGCAAGTGCTCCCCATGATCGTGTGGATTTTTCTCCATGTGGCTGCTAGAAATTTCCACGTGATACTCCACTTCGTTGGGCTATCATTGTTTGACCAGATCGCTACTGAAAAATAGCTATACAGTTCAGTGGACCTTACCTGGTAAAATAACAATAGTTTTGAGTTTAGTTTATAGATTTTTAAGGGACGAGCGGAAGCAGGTTGTAGTAAAAATGATTGTTTTACGCGCAGTGGGAGTCTGTTCCAGCAGAGGTGGGGGGGGGGGGCACCATCTGCGTATTTATTTAAATGCACGAAAGTGCGTTGGTGGCGAGTGGTGGTAGTGGTGGCGGTGGGGAGCGGTGGGCAGCAATGGTAGCAGCGGTAGCGGTGGCAGCGGTTGGGAGCGGGGGTAGTGGCGGTAGTGGCGGTGGTGAGTGGCAGCGGTTGGGAGCGGCGGAAGCGGCGGTAGTGGTGGTGGTAGCGGTAGCAGCGGTGGTGAGCGGCGGTAGCAGCGACAGTGGCGGTGGTAGCGGTGGTATAAGCGGCGGTGGCGCTGGTTGCGGTGGTAGTGGTGGCAGTGGCAGCGGTAGCGGTGGCGGCGGTTGGGAGTGGCGGTATCGGCGGTAGCGGCGGTTGGGAGCGGCTCGTCTCACCGTGAGCAGGTGCACCAGGTCCATGTTGGCCTCGATGGGCGGCGGGGCACTCTGCAGGGCCACCAGCTCGCTGAAGGTGGCGTGCAGCTGCTGCAGCTTGAAGAGGTTGAGGCGCCCCTTGCCCAGCCAGTCGGGCAGCGCCGCGTGCAGCGCGATCAGGTCCTTGAGGTGCACGCCCAGGATGGGGATCTTGAAGCCCTTGCTCTCCGACATTGCTCGCCGGTAGTTGCAGTAGTTCCCCGTCGAGGCCAGCAGCTCGGTCATCTCGTACCAAACCTGCGCGAGCGGCCAGGCCAGTCGAGGGACGGGTGGGTTTGTGGGTGGGTGGGTCGGTGAGTGAGTGGGTGGGTGTGTGGGTGGGTCGGCGGGTGAGTGGGTCGGTGAGTGGGTGAGTGGGCAGCCGAGAGGGCAGCAAGCGAGAGGGCAGTTGTGATAATTGTCAGTAAGCCAGCGATATTCCACAATTTAGAACGCACGTTTCAGACAATTGGAAGGTGTGGGGTAATCGTTAAAGTAATGTTGAAGTGGCTTTTTTCATTGGGTTGAGTGTGTCAACCAATGAGAGGGGCTGTAATTCAGACATTAATACATTTTCCACCTCACTTGTCAACTGAGGAATTGCTCGTGAAATACCACTCCGGCAAACTGGCATCATCGACTACACATGGGCTGGTGTTTCCCTGTCAAACAACTGACATAATCCACAAATAAGCCGTAACATCTAAAACCCTAACTACTTCCCCTCAATAGGTCACCCCAAATAATTTGAAGAGGATGAATGTGAATGGTAATTTTGTCATCTTCTTCTCCGCGTGGCTGATGTTGTCGAGAAACAACGGTAGCTTTACGTCCGGGCGGTCGAGCCGGACAAGCGGAGCGGTGCGATCGCCGTGAGGGACCCAACCCATTACCGCGGGACGTGTAAGGACACGTGCGTCCGAGACTCGGCCACCGGTCAAGCGAGCGACCGCGGTGATGCACAGGTCGCTACCGCGCTGCTCCCCTGAGCCAGGGCCCACTGCCACTTATCCGCTCGCTCATTAAAAATATTAAAAAATAAAATAGAAAAAAATTAATTGGCTCCCAGCAGGCTGACGAAAATCCCTTCGTTAACCATCCCTCCTGACATTGCACCTTGGGATTGCGTGCGTTTATTAATATTTTTTAAAATAAAATTCGTTAAAAAAATCTTGTCGAGCGGAGCGTTAATTCCCCCCGGGGGACATGGGTCACGCACGCGGCCCCCGGCGCAAGCGGCGGCGGCGCTCGATGGCAACGCCAGCGCCGGCAAACTTCTCAGAACAGCGCTCGCTCACTCACTCGCTCACTCACTCGCTCACTCACTCGCTCGCTCACTCGCTCACTTACTCGCTTGCTCACTCACTCGCTCGCTCACTCGCTCACTTACTCACTCACTCGCTCGCTCATCGGCGAGGGTTTCGGAAACGGTTGCCGCTCCCACGGCCGCCCCCCGTGCGATGTCCACCCGTCCCCCCCGCACGGGAGAAGCCGCCGGCGAACGCGAAAGGCGCTCGCGGGCACCTCGCGGAGATTTACGTTCGACCGCCGGGGGGGGGGGGGGGGCGCGTGGGGGGGAGGGGGGGTGGTGTGCGAGCTACGCCGCCCGCACCTTGTTGACCTCGGGCGTCTGGAGGGTGTTGGTGTCCTTGAGGCGCGAGATGGCGCTGTGGCTGAGACCCCCCACCACCGCCATGAGCGTGTTGAAATTCTGCAGGTGCCGCAGTTTCTGAGGGATGTTTTATTTTTTTGGGGGGGGGGGAGAGCGAGCGGGTGAGATAGGGAGAGGGGAATTGAGGGAGATAGGGAGAAAAAGGGAGAGAAGAGATGGAGTGATTGGAAGAGAGGGGGAGATGGAGGGAGAGAATGGGATTGGGAAAGTGAGAAGGAGTGCTGGGAAGAGATAGGGTAAGGGAGAGACAGTAATCGGTGGAGAGTGCGACAAAGCGGGGGAGAATGAAATACTAAGACAGAGAGGAATAGGAGGGAGAATAGAAAACAATATTGATAGTGAGAGAGAAACAGTGAGGGAGATAGAAAGGGGAAAGAGGGGACCGAGTGAGTGAGAGAGAGAGGGGAAGAGAGAGAGGAAGAGAGAGCACTGATTTTGTAAGCGAATTAGCGGTTGGCGGCTTCAATGTTAACATATTCTGCCGCTTCCTCGCCCCCGACAGTTGCGCACACGCACCGCACGCACCGCACGTGGCACACACACACACACACACGCGCACACACACACGCACCTCACGCACCGCACGCAACGCACGTGGCACACACGCACACACACACACGCGCACACACACACACACGCACACACCGCACGCACCGCACGCGGCACACGCGGCACACGCGGCCCGGCCTGTTACGCCACGGCGGCAGTTTCATCCGGAGATGTGAGAGAGATTCCGTGCGGCTGGGTGTGACCGTGTTGTGGCCGGCTTGTGGCAGTGTGCGGCAGGGGTTGTGGCCGAGGACGTGTGGCAGGGTGCGGCCGGGTGATGCGCGCGAGGCCGGCGCGGCTCACCTGCGCCACGTGGATGAACTTGCCGATGACCTGGGCGCGCTGCTGCGCCGTGGGCTTGCTCAGCACCATGAGCTGCACCCACTGGGACACGCCGTTGAAGAGGCTGATGGAGCGCTCCAGCGTGGCGTTGTCCACCAGGCAACCCTTGAGCACGTAGCTCTGGTAGTCCGTGAACTGGACAAGAAGCGAGAGGGTGAGTGAGTGGGTGAGTGGGTAGGTGAGTGTATGCGTGGGTAGGTGAGTGTATGAGTGGGTAGGTGAGTGTATGAGTGGGTAGGTGAGTAAGTGGGTGGGTGGGTGAGTGTATGAGTGGGTGAGTGAGTGTATGAGTAGGTGAGTGAGTGTATGAGTGGGTGAGTGAGTGTATGAGTGAGTGGGTGAGTGTATGAGTGGGTAGGTGAGTGAGAGGGTGAGTGAATGAGTGAGTGTATGAGTGGGTAGGTGAACCCCGGCCACCGTGAGTGATCAGGAGCTTCGCGGGCACCCTGTTCGGCGGAGGTTTATTTAGGCCGGAGAAAACCCACGCGTGTGCGAGGGGGAAACACTCAATCCCATACAGTCGGAACAGGTGAGAGTCCACATCTTGAACCCTTTCTGGCCAGCCGGGGTACGGCTCATCCTGGACGCCCTCCGACGGGAAGGTTCAGCTTCTCATTTGTGCAATGATCCACCAAGCCTCGGCTGCGCGACGCTGGATCAGAAGCGTACGTAGCCACCGCCACGACCGTGCGGGGAACCGGCGGTGTAGACTTCCGGTGGGGTGAGAGGGGAGGGGGGCATCAGCCGTGAGCAGGACTCACGGAGATGCGGCGGAAGGCCTTGAACTCCAGGTAGGTGAGGTGCTCCGCCAGTTCCGCCGGCTCCAGGTGGTCGAAGAGCAGCGACACCTTCCGCTTGCTCTTGCAGAGCTTGCTGCGCTGCGTCACGCGGCGCATCCACTCATACGATGGGCTGCACCAGCGGGCACGTGGTGGGGGAGCGGGGGGTGGGGAAGGGTCAAGGGTCGGCGCGGTGCGGTGGGACGCGCGCACACACGAGTTCCACTCGAAGTCAGAGCGATCTGCGGCGGTTCAAATGAGCGTCGAGGCGTCGGTGCTCATCTCCTGTTTACGGCGACGCAGAGCCGGTGGTGGAAATTCCACATTCCTATGGCCGGGGCCGATAATATCCATCGAGCAACCGCTGTTGACTCTCACGACAAAGCGTTTTATTGCACGCGGAGGGAGGGGTGATGGGCTGAGCGCAAGTTCAGTCGTCTGATATAGGATTGCTGATTTTAAAAATATTAATATAAAAACACACTTAAATTTCTATTTAAAGCTTTCGTGACTGCAGGGATTCATCTTCTTGGTTCTTTCGGTAAAGTCACGTAGAATGGAAATAAAAAAATAATAATAATAATAAAACATAATAAAATAATTCTCACGACGTTACAGCCACAACGCAAGCAGCCGTCCTCAGGTGAAGAACAGGTCTGCCAGACCGCTGTCTTTCTGACAGACCTGATCTTCACCTGAAGACGGCTGCTTGCGTTGTGGCCAAAACGTCGTGAGAATTATGAAATAATGTTTTATTTTTATCATTTTATTATTTCCATTCTACGTTACTTTACCGAAAGAACCAAGAAAAAAAACACACTTGTAATTCTCAGGTGCATGTCTGATTTCTGTTCTTCTTTCTCCTAATTTATTTAATCTTTCCCCCCCCCCCCCCATGTCATCCCGATAGTAGGATCGGCGTCGTGCCATCAGAGTCTATTCTGGAAATCTTTGTTGAGCAGTGCGGTGAACGGTGGGGTGAGCGGTGCAGTGAGTGGTGTGGTGAGTGGTGTGCAAAGTGGTCAGGTTAGCAGTGCGGTGAGCGGTGCGGCGAGCGATGTGGTGAGTGGTGTGGTGAGTGGTGTGCAAAGCGGTGTGGCGAGCGGTGCGGCGAGACCTACATGGCGGAGATGTCGACGAGGCTGCAGTGGTCCTCCTGGCCCAGCGTGCAGGCCAGCTCCTTGAACTCCTCCATGAGTCGCGCCAGCCCAGCGTCCAGATTAAACACGGCCGGGAACTCCTCGATCCAGAACCTGCCGCCCCGTCATTCAATCGTTCATTCACTCATGCGTTCATTCATTCATTTATTCAATCTCGTGGAAAGAGGGCCCCGTCTTTCTCATGTGGGAGTCAGCTCCCACGCTAGCCCCAGGTCTGGCCATCAGGGGTCGGTCTCGTGTCATCTACCGCCCCCTTGAGTCAATCCACTGCTGGATGAGGGCCTCAACGCGCTGTCGCCGTCAAGTAGGGGTCGTTTGACCATACTTCACCACGCTGATCGCCGCGAGTTGGTGAAGGCGGGCAGGGAGCACAGAAGTACAGTGCAACCACGTCCACAGTTTGGGTTGCATGGCCACACTCGCGCTACCACTGTGGCTTGTGTCTTTCCATGTTTGGCCTTCCCCAGTGCACCGCAATCCCCGATAGCGTTATTTAATCATCTCAGTCCTTCGTTAATCCATCTGGTCACGGTCGGTTATGCTTTTGGTAGCAGCGGTGGCCGTCATCGTCACGCTCCGTTACTTTTTGTCCCCTCACAATCACCGCCGACCGAAATAAAATTCGACAATGAACGTCGCCGGTCTCGCCAACGAAGCGAATGCCGCGCTCGCTGAACGCCAGCGACGCTCAGGCGGCCGATGCCCTCGGCCGTGCTGCTCACCTCACGAAGCGGCAGATGCGCAGGCGCGTCCGGCTTCCCTCGAGCCCCGTCGCCTCCTTATACGTGGGGCCCTCCGAGTCAAGGGCCATCGAAGATCGCGGAGAAAAACCCACCGCGGGAAACGCGCTCCCCATCCGCATCGTCGGAAAAGACGTAACAAATATAAAATATAGAACCCTCCTCGAACACGAGGAATGAGGAGAGCCGTGGTCTGAAATTCTGGACAAAACGTTTAAAATGCAGAGTCTGAGACAGTTTTGCAACAGGCTTGAAACGGCGCTGCCATCCCAAAGAGCCAGCGGAGTGTGGCGAGCGTGGTGGCGCATCCGTGATGGGACTGGGCTCACCGTACAGGCGCCTGATAACAAAACTTTCACACTTCCTTATGCGGCGAACGCAGGTGAAAAAGCCACCATCAGCTCGAGGGGGAGAGTTAAATTGTTGGTGTGCGCGAAGAGAACACGGGACCGCCGCGCGGCGTGGCACATTCCACGTTGCACGCTGGGCTGCATTTCACGAGCTGGGACGAGAGGGGGTGACGAATTCATAACTCCGGTGGGGTGATGGTCTCCGATGACTTCGCGAAAAATAAATCGCCCATCGCGCTTAAATTTGGTTTCGCACTTAATTTGGCCAATTTCCCACCTCTGAGACCCTACGCCGGTTACAGGGCCACACGAAGTGCGTCGAGCGTGGGCGGAGAGGCCAACTGAAGCGAGCTCGGAAGAAGTTCTGTGACATTTTCTGAAGGACGTTCTCCGACACGGGGCGATGTACTGGGCTATAGTTGCCGAGTTCCAAATGGAAGTGTCTTTGTCCATGTATGACGGCACAATTTGAAATATAATTTAAAGAAAATGTTCAATTATTTTACAAAAAAGCAGGGCAGTATGTATGTTGAACTTCTTTCGCACCGTACATAGCCACTCATACACCCACTAATCGAAGATGCGGGGGAAAGGACAACAAACTAAAAACACAAAAGCAGTTCTAAAGAAATGAGTTTTTCGGGAACTCTAAAACGAATCATCGGCCCACGTGAATCGAGACTCAGCGTCACAATTCAATTCCCCCAAGTTGTCCTTCTTAAAGTCGTGCGAGTTTCATTATCACCACCTCGGTCACGTCGGTCACGTCACGGACAACTGGCAGACAATATGGCAATAAGTTATTTAAAAAAAATAAAAACTTTGGCGGGTTACGCAAACGAGACGAGGCTTCGAGGGCACAAAGATTGGGGGGGGGGGGGGTGCGGGGATGAGGGGGGGGGTGAGTCGGGTGGGGATGGGGGGGGGCAGCTCTTTGGAGCGGCAGCGACGAATTATTCACATCGCACAAAAGCCACAGCAGTAGCAGGAGCAGCAGCAGGAGGAGGAGGAGGTTCAACCACAACAACGGCGGCGTCGGCGCGCTCGTTAAACGTCCAATCACCCGCGCTCACGCTCCCCATCGCTCCGGACCCAGACGCTTTGTGTTTTGCTCCGGGCCACCCAATATGTTTCCTCCCCGAGAGATAAGCACGCCAATTATCTGTGGCGGGCACTGGTGGCAGATAGCTTGCTTGTGTGTCACAGCGAGCTTGGCTCTTTGTGGGAGGGACCGGGGGGGGGGGGCGAAGTGGGGGGGGGGCTGCTTGGGTGAGTCTTGTTTTTCTCTTTTATATTCACAGAATGGGGGTAAAAAGAAACCAAAATAATATTTTGTTTCTGCAATAAAGAGGATGCTGATGAGTTTGACCGCATCCTCATTTGCTAATTACGTCAAAGCCGTGAACATCTGCGGGCCCCACGTGCCGGCCACTGCGTGGGCGAATGCCGGCGGCGTGGTCATGTTCACTCCACGGCTAGATGGGGGCCTCGCCTCCCCACCACGGCGGCGGGGGGTGGGGGTGGGGGTGGTGGGGGGTGGCAAAGCTTCGCCACGCCGGGAGAAGCGACACGGGCGCATAGAAATACGGCGTCACACGAGACTGCCATGGCCACAGATGATCCCGAGTGGAGCCACCGCGACGCCTCATGGAGGTGGCCGGCCATACGCGGACTATCTGGGCACAACCTTTGCTTAGCCTCCGTGAGATCGTGAGATTGGGCGCCATCCTAGGCCGCTATGACGACGGGCGGGCGGGTGATTATTTTTCGTGTCATTTTTGTTCCGGCAAAGGGATTGACGTACCTAGCGACCTGGCAGATCTCGCGCTCAAAAGATATCCGCGTGAAACCGTGCCGCGACCACCACCGCCACCACCGTCCACTGTCACAGCGCGAGCCAAAGCCACCTCGCGTGCCGTCACGTGTGCATGTGGCGTGTTGTGTGTTGAACTTCTTTGGCACCGCACGTAGCCAAGCGTGCTAAATCGTAGGTGCGCTCGTGAAACACCGCACACTCTGAGTGCCGCGTTTAACCATATCGCTGACCCCCCGCCCCCCCAACATAGCTAACATTTCCGAGCGATGCCGGTCCGTTGCATGGCGGCACCGTACGCCCCGGTGGTGCCGGGTGAGAGCGAGGGACGGTGGGAGGGGGGGGCGATAAGGATGGGGGGGAGGGGGGGCACACATAGAGGAGGATATTGCTCGAGCAGCTTGCATGCCAGGTCGGCCGACGAGATGAACCAGCGATGCATGAGCAGCAGCATCCGTGGCACGGGGCTGTCTCCTGTGGGCTCGCCCGCTTCGTCTGGGGGGGGGGGGGCGGGGGGGGGGGTAAAGGGAATGGGGAGGGGGGGGCACGAGGGGGGGGGGGGTGGAGAGGAGAGAAGGGTTATGGGGGAAGGGAAGAGGAAGGAAGAGGCAGAGTTCCTCTGTCAGAGTTGCTGTCAAACTCGCGTACAGTACGGGCGGGTGGCGCAAGCGGGCGGCCGAGCGTAGCGGCGCTCTCTCTCTCATCACGAGGTGGGGGGGGGGGGGAGTTGGGGGGGGGCGTTGGGGGGGGGCAGCACCACCTGGGCCGAGCCGGGCGGCACAACGACGGTGCCAAGCGAGCACCGCCTGTTCCCGTCAGGGATCGAGTCAAGGGCCACGGGGTCTCCAGTTACGCAATCTGATTGGCGACCTGCATTTCGAACGATCGCTTTTTGTTGTTGTTTTGAAGACCCGTAAATCCAGCACTGTCGAGGCAGCGAGGGTTGGTAGATCACCGCGGAGATGTTCTAAAGCGTGGGCGTCGTGGAGGAGATGTACTCCTGGTTCGCCAGGAGAAGGCGGTACAGCAAGTGGACTAATCACCAGCTGTGTCCATCTGTACAGGGATAGAGCGTTGCCCCCTCGCGCAAGGCGCTCCGGTTTTCTTGCCGTGTAATAAACACGGCTCGTCATTAATTGGCTGAAAAAAAATCCTTAAGTAAAAACCCAATGTAGCAACAGCGGGACCCTCCTGATAAAGAGTCATTCGACTGAGTGTGCCTCTCCCCGACAAATGTAACAATAAAGTATTGTTGTTAAGGATTCCTCTTCTATTGGAGATGGCTGGGTAGCGCAGAAGTCTCATCGCTGAGCTGGCACCACTGAGGATTCAGCCTGCGACGTACAGAGACACAAAGAGTTACTTAGAGACCCGCACACCCGCCTAGAGACCCACAGAGTTCGCATACACTTAGTTGTGATTAAACCGTGTTGTCATCGCATTCACATTGGTATATATGGCTACGTCTCAGCTCTGAGAATTATAATTAACGTTTGATTGTTGCATCAAGAACATTACTTTCATGTGGCATGATGGGTGGGGAAGTAGTGTCCACTACTGTGTGTGGACCAGGGCTCACTGGACGGGAATTCTCAGAGGTAGCTCTGCTACGTCCGCTTCCACGGACCGCTCTCTCACACGAAGTGGATGGCACTGCCCTGTGAGCGATCCAAACGGATATTCCGCCCTCACGGCAAACGACGCCGCCAGTGGCACGCTCGGGATAAACTTGGCTACAAAAAAAACAACGGCCTAAAAAAAAAAAACACCACTCCAGTGACGAAAATAATCCGTCTATTAATAAACTCCGCCGACCATCTTGAAGCGTGACCTTCACGAGGTCGTTAATTAGCAACGCTGGACGCCAACGCCAGAGCTCCTCGCGGTGTAAATCAATGGTTTGTTTCTCTCTCTCTCTCTCTCCTCCCCCTTTCTCTGTCTCCCTGTGTGTGGAAGAGAGCGGCGTCCATGAAGGGCCGCGGCTAATGACGCACGGCGCGCGCGGCGGAGAGACGCGATACCCACGAGCTGCCAACCCTCGGTGCAACCGATGCCACCACCGACCCCCCCCCCCCCCCACGATGGAGAGTTCGGTGGGACTCATCACAAAGGGCGCTGAAACCGCACTCCGCGTGGCACTGCTCGTCACCCGACCGCTTCATTGCCGGGTGCCTGCACGGCCGCCCTGTGCTTGGGCCCTGCGCGGGTGGGCACAGGCATCTCGGAATAGATTCGTGGGACGGAACAATCGAGCAGCGTTGCGCTGAATCGCGCGGTAAGAACGCCCTGTGGGTGACGTTCTTGCGTTCTAGTGTTTTTCCGTCTTGCGTTTTGTTGTTTTTGTGCCGTTGTTGATGGCTGGGATTTATTTTATGGTCCCCCCCCCCACCTATTAAGCCAGGCACTGTCGTTTTCTAATTGTGTTTGTCCTTTTTACTAATTTTAGACCCGTTCGTGCGATCGGCGAGACTTCCGCCCGGACCTCTCGCGGCGGCGGCGGCAGCAGCAGGAGGAGCGCGACACTTTAAAGTTGGGCAACGGCCCGCGGAAGCGGATGTCGCTGGGCTACTTTCGAAAACAGGCCGCCCTGTCTTACAGAGAGCGTTAATGTTCCTGGGCGCGACAGGACAGTCAAGTCCGACAGCGTTGTACTTCTCAAGATCTGGAATTCACAACCACGTGCATTGCGGGTAGCTGCGGCCACTAACCCAGCTGACCACTTTGAAGCTTTGCATTGTTAAAGGTGGCACCCACACACGTATGTAATGTGTGTGTGTGTGTTGAACTTAATTCGTACCGTACATAGACAAACGCGCTAATCAGAGGTGCGGGAGGAAGCACAACAAACTAAAACACAAAAAGCAGTTCTAGGGAAATTCGTTTTCTTGCTAGATTTAAAAGCGCAAAGCTCCAGTAGCTTCCGAACAAACATCTCTGTGGCTCGTGGAAAGCCAGCACTCACCCCAGGATACCTCGTAATCAGCAGCCATGTTCCATCCACTGCTAGACGAAGGCGTCCCTAAGCTGTTGCCATCTGTCACGGGTCCTGCATTGCATCAATCCACGGAGATTCCCGTTTCTCCTTGAGCTGCCACTCCTCCTTTATTCTCGACCACCAGCCATCGTCACTTCCAGCGGTGACACGTCCTGCCCAAGCCCAAGATGTATCTAACTTCTTGCACGCGTTCTCTCATCCACGCGTTCCTCTTTCTGCCGCTCGGTGGGATTACCAGCCTGAACCTCTCCACGCTTCTTTGCGCCCTTTCCTGTCGTGTTGTGTTCTCAGTCATGTCAGGTGGATAGACACCGATTACGAACACCACTCCCCAGGTACATTCGCAACTCTCAGAGAGAGAGAGAAAATGATTCAGATGTGTGGAAATTCAGCCAGAATCGGCACCAACAATTGCCGAAGCTCTGTGGTCCTGCATTGGAATCTTTGGCCAACTCCACTGGTGAGTGTCCTGCTCAAGTGGGACAAAACCGGAGTGCCCAGAGAAAAGAAAACCCTCTCATGCAAGGAAAGGGGGATGACACTCAATGTCACCACACAGATGGAAATGAACCCATTTGCTCTCCTGCCATCGCACCCTGACAAACCGAGGAGATTGCCACATCGACGCCCACGGGCAGGGGAGGGAGTTCCACAAATGTGTGGTGATACACGCTGAACTTCGTTCGCACCGTACGTAGCCAACCGTGCTAATCGGAGGTGCGGGGGGGGGGTGGCAGAACCACGAAGTGAACAACCCTCGCTGCCTCCACACAGTGCCGGGTTACAGGGCACGTGCGGCGTAGCCCCCCCCCCCCCGCCCCCCCCCCCCCCCGGCGAGGCGAGTGAACGGCGCCAGTGACGAGGAGGACACCTCGCTGACGAGGAGGGCCAGAAGACGCCACCGACGCCAGCGTCTCGGCCCGTTAATTTACACGGCGGCTTCCTGGGGGACGGATGAAAGCGGAGAGCGTGGAGGAGAGGACCCCCCCCCCCCCCCCCCCGAGACGCAGCGGAAATCTGCGGCCCGGCGCCGCTCAGAAGCCCTCCGCGTGCCGCGGGGCGCGGCGGCGGGATCTGGGCACAAAGCTGCGTCGGGGGGACGCACATCGACACGCACACACACACACGCGCCCGGATTCCTCATATAGCCCACACATGCTGCAGGGGCACGTGCTGTTGGTGAGCGCCTCCCAAGGCCGGCACAGCCACACCGGGCCGTGACCTCTCCCGGCCACCTTTGCCTTCACACCGCTGATGTTTTCAAACAGTACCAGGTATTCGTTTAAGGCTGAGTCGACCTAGGGGAGGCCCAGAACCGGTTCAGATATTCGCCACTAATTGTGGCTGGGTTCGTTGCGCAGTGTGTACAAACCACGACCTTAACAGGCTGTTGGGATGAATGCTGTTAGCGAGCACCTATTATGGCCGCCATAGCACATGAGGGGGTGAGTGACCAGCACCACACCTGGCCACCTTTTTTGCCCAGTGCTGATGTTTACACGATGCACCAGATACTTATTTAAGGCTCAGCCAACCTTGGGTTGAGGCCCAGGGCCAGTTGGAATATGTTGGCCATGACCGGGAATCTGATCCGCTGAGCACTGCACCACCGCTCCCCGCACTCTCAAAAACGCACCCACACACACACGCAACAACAATAGCAGCGGCCATTCACCAGCAAGCGACGGTGATGTCACCGCGGCACCTGCACAAAGGGTGAGGTGACATTTTCAGGATGTCACGTGAAGTGGCAAGAGGTCAACGAACAGGCCCAGGTGTTACGGGTCAGGCGACTGAGATGACACGCACGCACGCGCACGCACGCGCGGTGCGTCGCTGCACAGCTGCGGCCGCTTCCTGCGGAACCAAGGCCACCGCTGAGCGCCACAAATAGACGCCGGCCGGTGGTGGCGGCGGCAGTGGCGGTGGTGGCTGCGATCTGATGGTGCGACGAGCGGCACACGTGTGGTGGCCCTGCGCCAGGGCCATCCCCACGGCCAGAGTTTTGTTTTAAAAGCTTTTTAAAAAAAGCAGCACAACGCAAAGGCGTCATCTTTATCGTCCTTATCGTCATCATCGTCGCGGCCATGTTCAATACACTGCTGGATGAAGGGCTTCCCCAAGCTGTCGGCAACTTCCGCGACGTTTCAAGGTCCACGTTGATTTTGTCGAACGAGGCGAGAACTCGGGAGACCGGGAGAGAGGAGTCATTGGCAAGAGCGACCTGGGCCACCGGCAATCGTAACAATCCACCGAGCGCTTGCGCACGAGCCAATTCTGTTGCTCCGTCTCCATGGTGGATGTTCCTTGGGCGAGCCGCCACTGTTGCCGATATTCTCGCCCACAAGCCATCGCCCCTTGCAGCGACGTGTCCCGGAGAAGACCCACATTGCACTTGCATCGAGGCTGAGCAACAGGCACCAAAGACCCAAGACCCCGAGCGGCTGGCGTAAAAAGGCGTGGCAGATACGAGATAACACGATCAAACTCACGGCGTTGAACGGTGGCAACAACGCCTGGGTAAAAAATACATTTTCAAAAATGATCGCACGAGAAAGGAGACGTCGGCCTAATTGAGGGCGCTCTGTCGGAAATTCGAAGCCGGGATCGATGGGATCCGTGACCGTTCGCACGTTTGAAGGACAAAAGCGAACAACCGTCGTGTCCGTTCGTTTCGTTTAAACAAAACGGGCATTGTAATTTCGTGCTCGAGAGATTTAGCCGATAGAAAAAAAAGGGACCGTCCTCCTGCAGAGTTCCGAACGAGACGCTGAAGAGCGCCTCGTAAACCGGCGCACGTAGAGGTGACGCGGACGGAGAGGGTCAGCGCCAATTCGGAACTTGGCCCCTCGATCGTTCGCTCGCTCCGAGCCGAACGACCTCATCGAGAGCGGTGAAACAAACCGTGGATGTGAGGGCATCGTGGATGTAAGGACACGGTGGAACAAAATTACTAGAAAGTTGGCACAGAGCCCACGCGAAACGTCGTCTCTCGCGCACTCGAGGCCGGGGGAATATTTAACGAAATTACAGCAAAACGTGACGACCCTCCCCCTTCCATGCACCCGACTCCGTCGCTATGGGCAACGAACGCATCAAACAAAGAGGCGCAACGGGGCGCGAGCAGAAGCCAAGTTCGCTTGTGTCTGCTGCTGCTGCGGCTGCTGCCCTCCATGTTGGTGCCGCCCCCTCTCCGAGTCGCCAGCTGCTGCCCTCTGCGTGTGTTTGTGTGCCCGGTACGTGTGAGCCAGCGGCTGCTACTCTCTCTCCCTCTGGGTGACTCGCTGGTTACTTCTGCACGGCCTCCCAGGGTGCTGCCATCTCCCATCGAGTCACTGGGTGCTGCACCCTCTCTGCGGACAGCCCAAATGGGGAAACAGTTAAAGCCTCCGGGCATGAGGAGGGACAGAGGAGGGGGTGTGGGGGCGGATAATGGGGGGGGGGGGGGGGGGCTTCTGCTGTACACGCGGGGAGTGACCGCGAGGGATCAGCTGCACTCCCATCACATGCCGCGTCACATGGCCGCAACGCCGCCCAGCGCGCGTCCCGAGCCGCTCGCTCTCCGCGGCTGCGACGCGAGCAGCGGCGCTGGCACGGGCCCTGGAGGAGGGGGGGGGGCACTATCCCACGCCCCCCCACCACTCTTTGTAGCCTGGGTCCCCTCTGGCCCACGGGCATCGGTGCAGCTGCACCAACTGCGTACTCGATGGCTATGACGCTGCTGGGTTTCCCTTTGGCGTGAACCTGGGCCGGTGAAGGTGGGTGGATTCGTAGAGCGGTGCACGAACCACTGAACCACCACTCCACCCACCAAAATGTTACTGGGGCACTCGCCACCATCACCACCGCCATGACTAAACCACACCGCACGATGGATATGAAACCCAGCAGAGCTGGACGGATTGATGTTGATCAAAGTGCCACGAGAAGAGGTAAAATGATGATGATGATGGCGATGATGATTTTGATGATTATGAAGACGAAAACAATGATACAAAAGCATTGGGGCAGCACTGCCACGCTCGTCCACTTCGACCTAGAGCTCACACAATTGTAACCATTGCGATTCACAATCGATACTTGGGTTTGGCCACGTAATGATGTGGCCAAGTGTGTCGCTAAGACCCGTCCACCACTCGACACGGCCTAACAAAATGCTCAATGTGTCACGTGCGCAAGTGCGGAAAGCGCTGAGTGTGATTGCACCGGCTCTCCGCGGGTGGAAGAACGGCCACCTCAACCAAACCCAGCCGCACTTCGATCGGCGACCTTTCGCCTGAAATTGCCGCCCTAGGCACCTCCAGGACAATCCAGCGAGTCAGAATGAGATCCGCAGAATCTCAACGACGCGGATTTGTCCGGGTCACCAACGCGCGTCCGAAACCCAAACCCCCCCCCCCAAAAACATCATCACGCGCGACGACGCCGCCGCTCACCGAACGCGCCGATGCAGGTGTGGAGCAGCTCGTCGATGGAGGCCGCCTTGCAGACGACCGCGTCGGCCTTCGCGGCCTGCACCGCCGACATGGCCCCGCTGGCCGCGGAGCCGAGGCCCCTCAGGAGGACGTCGCGGCAGGACTTGTGCCGCACCAGGAAGGCCGCTCCGGCCGCGACGCAGCCGCCGCCGCCACCGCACTTAGGCGCTGGCCGGAGGTCGCTGGCACGCCGGCATGGCTTCCTGGTTTTCCTGCTGCTGCCAGGAATGAGAGGACAGAAAAGGGGGGGGGGGCATGAGTGAACTACTGCCAAGTCCACGCAGAGGAGGCCCAGGACAGGCTCGGGTAATCGTCGCCGATGTTGGCCGTGAGCGAGAATGGAATTCCGGGTTCGTAGCGGTGGTGCGCTAACCACGTCAATACCGCACCCCAAAGACTAAATATTTTCCCCGTATAGCGTTAACCGAATGTTGGGGAAAGTATCTGCTAGCGAACACCTATGAAGGCCAGCACGGCGCACAAAGGGGTGGGTGGGCAGCACCACTCCCGGCCGCCTTTGTATCCCCAGTGCCGCTGTCTACACACCGCACCAGGTGCTTATTTAAGGCTGAGTCGGTTTCGGGGAGGCCCAGGACCGATTCAAATATTTGCCACTGTAAATTTGTTGGGAGCGGTAACGGCGCGGTGTGTTAACCGCAACATTACCGTAGCACACACACACACTCGCTCGCGCACACACACACATTCGCACAAACACACACACTCACGCACACACACACACGCGCGCACAAACACACACTCGCGCAAACACACACACACGCGCGCGCGCACACACACACACACGCACAAACACACACACTCGCACACACACACTTGCGCGCGCACACACACACTCGCACACACACACTTGCGCGCGCACACACACACACTCGCGCACACACACACACTCGCGCACACACACTCGCTCGCGCACACACACACACACTCGCTCGCGCACACTCGCTCGCGCACACACACTCGCGCGCGCACACACACACTCGCGCACACACACACACTCGCGGACACACACTCGCTCGCGCACACACACACACTCGCGCACACACACACACGCGCGCACACACACTCGCTCGCGCACACACACACGCGCGCGCACACACACACACTCGCGCACACACACACACTCGCGCACACACACTCGCTCGCGCACACACACACACTCGCTCGCGCACACTCGCTCGCGCACACACACTCGCGCGCGCACACACACACACTCGCGCACACACACACTCGCACACACACACTCGCGCGCGCACACACACACACTCGCGCACACACACACACGCGCGCACACACACTCGCTCGCGCACACACACTCGCTCGCGCACACACACACACTCGCTCGCGCACACTCGCTCGCGCACACACACACACGCTCGCGCACATCTGACCGGCGTCTCGTGACCTCTCGGCGCTCTGCACAAGGGGCCTGCCTGTGACCACGAGCGGCGCGGACGCCTTGGAGGCGCGTGTGAATGCGGCGCACGGAGGGCTTTTTCATGCCCTATCGCCCCCCCCCCCCCCCGAATCGCTTCTCCCCGTTGCCCGCGTGCCGACAAAACCCAGTTCTCGAATAGGCCACAACCAAAGCCCCCTGAGTGTCGCCGCCCGCCTTGGTCACGGCGTTTTATAAACGGCGGCAGCTGCCCCCGGTGAGAAAAGCCATTAAGGGGTGCCGCAGATGAGGAGGAGGGAAACCACCCCCCCTCCCCCCCCCCTCACGGAACTCATCAGGTAAAGACGGTGCAGCGGATGCCGGGAGGGAGATTGCTTCCGAGCATCTCCGTGATGAAGTGGGACGGGGAGGGGGGGGGAGGTGTTTTGGGTTTGTTTTTCAATCTGAAAGGCATCGAGCAACAAGCGCCACGGGGAGAGAGGAAAATACTCGGGCGTCTCGCTCCACGACGGAGCACGTGCGCCGACGTGCGTGTCACGCGGCACTCGCGCGCGCGTGTGTGTGTGCGTGTGTGTGCGCGTGTGTGCGTGTGTGTGTGCGTGTGTGTGTGTGTGCGTGTGTGCGTGTGCGTGCGTCATCGACCCGTGGCACCTGGGTCTGCCCCGTGACCTGCCAGCGGGCGTTCGACACTCCACGTGACCTCAAGGTGCACCTAGCCTGGCACAAGCGTCGTGGTGATGTCACCGCCATTTAGTGGCGAATGGCGGTTGTTGTTGTGCGCGTGTGTGTGCGTGTGTAATGTGGGGAGTGGTTGTGTCGCGGTTCGCGCGTTGCGCTACGAACCCGGCGACCCGAGTTCGATTGCCGCTCACGGCCACCAACACCGGTGACGATTATCTGAGCCGGTCCTGGGTCTCCCTTAGGTCGACTCAGCCTCACATTAGTACCTGGAGCGGTGTTCAGGCTAAACACCGGACGTGGTGCTGGCCACCCACCCCCACGTGTGCCGTGTCGGCCTTCATAGGTGCTCGATAACAGCACTTGCCCTAGCAGTCTGTTAAGGCTACACGGGGGATCTTTATATTTTCTTTGTAAGGCCCCCTTGTCAATCCACTGCTGGATGAGGGCCCCCCCATGCCGTGTAGGTCGTGGGGCGGTTGTTTCACCATACTTCACCGCCGATCTCTGTCCCTCCACATCATAATGAACACGAGTAATGTTTTACACATCCCATCAGCGGCACGGCCCTTCTTCTGGGAGTGCATCATTTCCGCAGCATTTGTTCAACGCAAGCACACAAAAAAACTCGGGACCGCTTCTGATATTCAGCGTCTCAGCGGCGGTTGCGTGATGTGGGGTTTGGCGAAGGCGGCGAGCGCAGGCGTGAGACCGCAGAAGTGCAGTACAACGACGGATGTTGCCGCACTGGCCCCCGACGTCCCCACCGCGTAGCCCCGCAGCCACTGTTGGTGTGCGGTGTTCCCCCACCCGATCACGATCCAGCCTCTGAGATGCATGTTGGACTTCTTCCGCACCGTACGTAGCCAACGGTGCTAATCGGCGATTGCGGCGATCGTCGGCAAATCACAGGGGGCCGAATAAAAGCCGAACGTCCGCGAGGCAGGGACTTCGGGGAACCGTCGGTCAACAAAGATTACGTCTCAAGATGCGAAGCGTCGAACAAGTGCGTGCGCTTGTCGTGTGGAACACCGGCGTTACACGCGAGGCTTCGTGGGGCGGAGAAGCGAGAAGCTCACCCGCACACGCGCACGCACGCACGCGCACGCACGCGGAATCACGTGCGTGCGCGTGCGTGCGTGAGTGAGTGCGCGTACGTTGAGACGACGCTTGCTGCGCTGAAGCCTGCGTGAGCGTCACATGGTTTCGTTTTTTTTTTGTGCACGTAACGCGTCGGTTGCGTGGTCGAGATAACGCGTCGCTGTGGATACACGGGCGTGGGTCCCATGACAGTGCCCGTGTTTGTTTCGCCAATGAATGGGCCCGTTCGGGTTTGGCAGTGATTCCCCTCCCCTTTCCCCCCCCCTCCCTCATCCCGACAATGCCGTCGAGGGGTCGGTAATCGGGGCAGGGCTTTTGTGTTTTTTTCCCAACCGGGCCGCTTCATCGGAGGAGACAAACCACAAACACGCGCCGATGAGGCACGTGCAAAGATAAAGATCTCCCCCTGTATAGCCTGAATAGAATGTTGGGCAAGTGCCGTTGACGAACAACTATGAAGGCCGGCACGGTGAACGAGGGGGATGGTGGCCAACACCACGGCTGGCCGCCTTTGTCTCTCGATTAGCGATGTTTACACACCGCACCAGGTACTCGTTTGAGACCGAGTCGACTTAGGGGATGCCCAGAACTGGTTCAGATTATCGTCACCGGTGGTGATGGCCGCCGGGTTCGTAGCGCAGCGCGCTAACCACTATGCCACCGCTCCCCATCAGCGAAGAGACACACGCAGAGACACACACACACACACAGTGACACACGCAGGCACAACAATCGCTCTCACAGGAGCACAATGAGAGGTCTCTGTCACCCACCAACTCTCCTTACACATGCAGCCAGGACCCTCCCAATGAAGCCACGCACAGGGCAGATCCCACACCCCCCCACACACCCTCCACCCCCCCCCCTCCGCAGCACAACGTGTCCCTTCTTGAAAGGGAACGTCGCGTTGGCAATATTGCGCACGCGGCTACGTGAGCAGCACCGCGCCACTGCTTCTGCTGCTGCCGCGTGCCGAGCGGCGGCGACATCAACTCCTGCGCCGGTCAGCCGGAGGTCGCTGAGGTCGACGTGGGGGTCGTTAGCACAAAGCCCACCGCAATGTAGCAGTGCAGCATACAGTGAGGGAGCCAGAAATCTTTCCGATTGAGAGGGGGTCAAATACTTATTTTACTCATTAAAATGCAAATCAATTTATAACATTTTTTACATGCGTTTTTCTGGATTTTGTTGTTATTCTGTCTCTCACTGTTCAAATAAACCTACCATTAAAATTATAGACTGATCATTTCTTTGTCAGTGGGCAAACGTACAAAATCAGCAGGGGATCAAATACTTTTTTCCCTCACTGTAGCAGCACGCAGCAGCAGCAGCTTCCCCCACGTGCGCTCCCCCAGTTCTCCGGGTCTGCGGACCCATACCTTTGTTCTAATACGCCGCTATCTACTCAACTATACTCTTTGGATCTTTCGGTAAAGTCACGTAGGTATTTGTTTTCTACCTACGTGACTTTACCGAAAGAACCAAAGAGTATGGATTCCTGCAGTCACTTCAAATCAAGATTTACTCAACTGTTCGTCAATTCGATAAAATGGCTTTTGAGCATTATTTTTTTATTGGATTGCCGTTTTTTGTGTGAGTTGTTAGTTTTCATGATTTATTGTGATGCTGCGCTACTTTTCTTTTGTTTCTACAGTGATTGATTAAACGAAGCTATTTTCTATTCTACTAGGTAAGGCCCACTGAAGCAAATGAAAGCGCAATGAAAGTGGCGAATCATCACGTGGACATTTATAGCAGCCAAACACTCGAAACGCACGATTCTAAATGTTGAGGGGGAAAAATGGAGGATTCGGAAAAAGATCCACGCGACCACGGGGAGAGAGACACGTACACTCCAAATATATATAGGCATCAGGGTCGGGATCGAACCCACGACCTCCTGTATACCAGGCAAGGTAGTTAACATCTCACCACTGTGGCACCCATTCGTATATATGTGCTTTGAGATCCCTGATGCAAGGCGCTTCATACATAGAATATGTTTTTATTATTATTGGTTTGTATTTCAGAAATAATGCTTAACAGGTCAACCATAGCGAATGTTTCATCTCTCTATGGAAATCCTGACCCAAACCCAAATAGCAGACCGCATCATTGAACCACGGTTAAATTCAACAGAGGACATTGAAGACGTTGACTCCTCCGAGTTCGTGCGTTGGGCCCCAGAGCTGGTCACGGACTCGACCACCGCTTTGTGAAAGCAGAAGCAGCGGCAGCAGCGGCTCCGTGTCGCTCCACTGCTGGATGGTGAGGACCTCCCCAGTCCAAGGTGGGCACGGGGGAGGGCGGAGTGTGGTTGAAAGATCGTGAGGCCGGTCAGTGCGGGCTGAGCGAAGCGAAAGAGGCCACGGACCCACCGGTTCCGGCATCACTCGCCATCGATGTTAGCCGCGGCACCGAGAATCAATCGAACTTTTGGGTCGCCGGGTTCACGGCGCAACGAGCGATCCGCTGCACCACCGCCGGCCCACCCCCTCCATCCCCCCCCCCACCCGGTCTATCGTTCTCCCGCCTCGCTGCAATCAATGGGGTTCCCATTGCGCTGCGGTTCTCACTGTAACGGATGGATTTTAATTTAGCGGCTCCCATGAGCGAGCCCTGTTGAAGCGCAGGGCAGGGGTCACGACGCTCACGAACACGAACGGCGGATTTTACTCCTCGGCGGGCTCGCGTTGTCCGAAGGGCATCGCTCATTTTGCCCGACGACTCTCTCTCTCTCGTCTCTCTCCTTTTCTTTCTATCCGAGCCGCCCGTTCACCTCCCTCCGACCTCTCCCCCCGCCCCGCCTGCCGACCGCCCCCCTAGCATCTCCTACGGGCTCGTTAAACAAATGCTGCTGGGTTGCCAGATGTCACTGGCAAGAGCACTCCCTTTAAACAATAGGGGGGGGCGAGGCGATGTGCCCCGTTTAACGCGAAAAAAAGGCAATATCGCGGGTTATCTTCATTGTAAATAACGTCGCGAATTTATTTTCCCAATTAAATGTTTTTGGCTCGGATTGCGTACATAAAAAAATGTGTGTCGTACACCCTCCTCCACGCAATGCTGATAAGAGTTCTCACGTGACAAACAAAACGTGCCAGTTTATTAATTCTCTTTTTACCGCTTCCACCAGCGCCGCCTCCGATGCGGCTGGCGCAGGAGGAACAGCGGTACCGCGGTCCTCGGCGTGCGCTCTTGAGAAAATGTCGATCATTTGTCATAACCATCCCCCCCGCTCCCCCTTTCGGTGAGTTAAACCCAAGGCTGTAGCCATGGAGTCAACATTGGAGGGGACCAAATCTTCCAGGGTGTCTGGGGGTCCCAACTGCGAAAAATATCTAAATTTGAAAACTCCTTTCCTGCCTAAAATATTAAAAAATTCACTAACACATGGGATGGACTTTTTTTTACAATCATGTCGAATAGTGTATTGTATTACATTGCTCTGTTTGAACTTTTTTTTATCATTTCTAGTTTCATTGTATGTAATGGCAGAGATTAAGAATGAATAAAGTACAACCATAACCACAATCATATAAACAGAAATCTATGCATTGATTTATATGAAGACAAGTCCAGATATTGTGGCCAAGGTATAGCAAATTGTTTTTTTTATTTCCATAGCATAGCAAAACAAATTTATAGCAATATATTGGGGGGGGGGACATTTTGAGCAAATTTGAATATTGGGGAGGGGGGGGCACATCCCCCCCCTCCCCAATATGTGCCCCCCTCCCTCCCCAATATATATGAAATTACGGCCTCAGATAAACCTCACGCGGCGTGGCGGGCGGCACCGGCCTGTTGCAAGCGGACGTGCTGCCCTCCTCGTCATCTCGAAAACGTGGAAGCAAACGCCACCGGCTCGACACCTCAACTGCGAATTTCCATTTCCAATTCTCTCCCCCCCCCCCCCCCCCCCCCCCGTAGGCAGGAAAATAAAAAAACCCTAAACAGACTGCCGACTCCGCCGCAGCCGCCGCGGCTCTGGTCGCATTGGGGGCCCGTGTCTGACCAGTGGGGGGAATCCGCGTGCGAGCGCTTCGATCATGGACATCACAGCAGCAGCAGCAGCGGCAGCGCATCACACCGCGCACAAGCCGCTCTGGCTACGAGCCATCGGTTGTACTCGCTGGGAACGGCAAAATTCCCGAAACAGCGCCCCATTGTTGACTCCCACGCCGAGCCACCGGAGTTCCACAACACGGAGACAACACGGAGACAACACGGAGACAACACAGAGACAACAGAGACAACACGGAGACAACACGGAGACAGCACGGAGACAACAGAGACAACACGGAGACAACACGGAGACAACAGAGACAACACGGAGAACACACAGAGACAACACGGAGACAACACGGAGACAACACAGAGACAACAGAGACAACACGGAGAACACACAGAGACAACACGGAGACAACACGGAGACAACAGAGACAACACGGAGAACACACAGAGACAACACGGAGACACTCGCAGGAGCGCCCAGCTTCGGCGTTTCAGGAAACGTACAGCTGCTGTGATGCTGTGCTGCCCTGCTGCTGCTGCTTCTGCCCTGCTGCTGCTGTGCTGCTAAGCTGTGCTGCGCTGCTACACTTCTTCTATGACGCGCTGCTACGCGGCTGCTATGCTGCCCTGCTGCTGCTATGCTGCCCTGCTGCTGCTATGCTGCCCTGCTGCTCCCGCTGCCACGTTGTCTCGCGGAACAGACGTCGGGGGCGCCCGACACGACAGCCGGCACGCGGCGCGCGCCTGCATCCCCTCGTGTTCCATCCACTGCTGGATGAGCGCTTGTCTCGCACCGGTCAGTGCGGGTTCGTGAAGGCGTCCGGGGAGCATAGACGTGGCCGCACAGTGCAGTACAACGATGGACGCCTGCTCCCCACGTGATAGTGACCTATCACAACGACGCCTCCTACACAGCAGGTGCCCATCCGAGTATTAACCAGGCTCAACTCAGCTTCGCTTCCGAGATCTGAAATTGACGGGGGAGTGGTGGCACAGTGGTTCGCGCACCGCACGCTTTGAACCCGTTGGGATGGGTTTGATTCACGGCCACGGCTAACATCAGTGGCGATTGATATCCGAACGAGTCATCGGCCCCCCAGCCTCCCCACTTCATCAATCCGCACTGACCGGCGTGGTGAAGTATGGTCGACCAACCTCCCCACCCTCACAAGACCAAAACAGCTTGGGGGAGGCCCTTCATCCAGCAGTGGATTGACATACCGTGCCCACCACGCCACCACGAGCAGTGCAGGCGATTGCACGTGGCGTACGCGGCGCTGTCAATCAAGATCACGTGAGCGTGACGCACACATTCCCAGGGTTCTAGAGATGATCCGGCGATGCTGCTGCTGCTGCGTTGGCAGTGGTGCGCAAGCACGATCAATATAGCAACACGTTTGTCAATAGAGCTGATGTGCTCTGACTTAACGAATGAATAAATACATCACCCTCATTGGCTTGCTGTGAAGAAGGGTCATTGCCAGAAACGTCTCCTGTTACATGGTATTCCTTCTAAGGCCACAGTGTTGTTGACGAACGGTGGAGAGATGTTAACGACTTCGCCTTGTATATAGGAGGTCGTGGGGTTCCATAAATGAATAAATAAATAGCACTCATTTATGTGCGTTGACGAAGGGCCATGGCCCAAAACTAAAATAAAAACAAATGTTTACCAGCTAAGGCCCACTGAGCTATGCAGCTTATTTGCAGAAGCGACCTGGCCACAAATGATAGCTCAACAAAGTGGCTTGTCATTATGTGGACATTTAAATCAGCCAAATACTCCAAAGGCATGTTTCTAAATGTCACCTATTTCAATGATTCATTTTAAGGCCACAGTGTTATTGACGAATGCGTTGAGGCTTTTTTTACATACATTCCCATAAACAAGCTCCCATCATCCGGCCGAGTGGCTCAGATGTAGGACGGCTCGTGTTCTGGAGTCACAAAATGAGTTCAAATCGGCCCACCACCATCATCATCACCCGTCCCTCCCGGGCGTGATAAAATAACCACCACTTTGCGGTGAAGTCGACAGCGCTTGACTTGCGTAGAGAGACTCGCCCCCACCATCGGAATGTGGAATCCCCACCACCGCACTCACTCGAGGCTAGAAGTGAGGAGGCGAGCACACAGCACGCGCTCGCTCGACACGAGGAATCACGTTGGCCCTTTTATTACTCTAAAGCGGCGAGTGGGCAGTCGGAGGCAGTCGCCCCCCAACAACAACAACAACAACAACGGAGGGACAGACGAGCGACGCTCACAACAACGAGTGGCTAAAACGCAACAAGTTGGCACGGCAGGGAGCACGGCTGATGCATCGGCCACTCATCTTCGTTAGGCAACGCATGGCATCTGCAGGGTCTATCCCGTGACCTCCTGCCAGCGAGCCTTCGACACATCACGCGGCCTAAAAGCGCATCTAGCCTGTGGTGACATCACCGCCACTTCGTGGCAAACGGCGGTTGTTGTTGTGACCTGCAGTGTGGTGAGTGTGTGCATGAGTTAGTGAGTGGGTGTGTTGTTGTGACCTGCAGTGTGGTGAGTGTGTGCATGAGTTAGTGAGTGGGTGTGTTGTTGTGACCTGCAGTGTGGTGAGTGGGTGCATGAGTTAGTGAGTGGGTGTATTGTTGTGACCTGCAGTGTGGTGAGTGGGTGCATGAGTTAGTGAGTGGGTGTATTGTTGTGACCTGCAGTGTGGTGAGTGGGTGCATGAGTTAGTGAGTGGGTGTATTGTTGTGACCTGCAGTGTGGTGAGTGGGTGCATGAGTTAGTGAGTGGGTGTATTGTTGTGACCTGCAGTGTGGTGAGTGTGTGCATGAGTTAGTGAGTGTGTGTATTGTTGTGACCTGCAGTGTAGTGAGTGGATGCATGAGTTAGTGAGTGGGTGTATTGTTGTGACCTGCAGTGTGGTGAGTGGGTGCATGAGTTAGTGAGTGGGTGTATTGTTGTGACCTGCAGTGTGGTGAGTGGGTGCATGAGTTAGTGAGTGGGTGTGTTGTTGTGACCTGCAGTGTGGTGAGTGGGTGCATGAGTTAGTGAGTGGGTGTATTGTTGTGACCTGCAGTGTGGTGAGTGTGTGCATGAGTTAGTGAGTGGGTGTGTTGTTGTGACCTGCAGTGTGGTGAGTGAGTGCATGAGTTAGTGAGTGGGTGTGTTGTTGTGACCTGCAGTGTGGTGAGTGTGTGCATGAGTTAGTGAGTGGGTGTGTTGTTGTGACCTGCAGTGTGGTGAGTGGGTGCATGAGTTAGTGAGTGGGTGTATTGTTGTGACCTACAGTGTGGTGAGTGGATGCATGAGTTAGTGAGTGGGTGTGTTGTTGTGACCTGCAGTGTGGTGAGTGGGTGCATGAGTTAGTGAGTGGGTGTGTTGTTGTGACCTGCAGTGTGGTGAGTGGGTGCATGAGTTAGTGAGTGGGTGTGTTGTTGTGACCTACAGTGTGGTGAGTGGGTGCATGAGTTAGTGAGTGGGTGTATTGTTGTGACCTGCAGTGTGGTGAGTGGATGCATGAGTTAGTGAGTGGGTGTATTGTTGTGACCTACAGTGTGGTGAGTGGATGCATGAGTTAGTGAGTGGGTGTATTGTTGTGACCTGCAGTGTGGTGAGTGGATGCATGAGTTAGTGAGTGGGTGTATTGTTGTGACCTACAGTGTGGTGAGTGTGTGCATGAGTTAGTGAGTGGGTGTATTGTTGTGACCTGCAGTGTGGTGAGTGGATGCATGAGTTAGTGAGTGGGTGTATTGTTGTGACCTACAGTGTGGTGAGTGTGTGCATGAGTTAGTGAGTGGGTGTATTGTTGTGACCTGCAGTGTGGTGAGTGTGTGCATGAGTTAGTGAGTGGGTGTATTGTTGTGACCTACAGTGTGGTGAGTGGATGCATGAGTTAGTGAGTGGGTGTGTTGTTGTGACCTGCAGTGTGGTGAGTGTGTGCATGAGTTAGTGAGTGGGTGTGTTGTTGTGACCTACAGTGTGGTGAGTGGGTGCATGAGTTAGTGAGTGGGTGTATTGTTGTGACCTGCAGTGTGGTGAGTGGGTGCATGAGTTAGTGAGTGGGTGTATTGTTGTGACCTGCAGTGTGGTGAGTGGGTGCATGAGTTAGTGAGTGGGTGTATTGTTGTGACCTGCAGTGTGGTGAGTGGATGCATGAGTTAGTGAGTGGGTGTATTGTTGTGACCTACAGTGTGGTGAGTGGATGCATGAGTTAGTGAGTGGGTGTATTGTTGTGACCTGCAGTGTGGTGAGTGGATGCATGAGTTAGTGAGTGGGTGTATTGTTGTGACCTACAGTGTGGTGAGTGTGTGCATGAGTTAGTGAGTGGGTGTATTGTTGTGACCTGCAGTGTGGTGAGTGGATGCATGAGTTAGTGAGTGGGTGTATTGTTGTGACCTACAGTGTGGTGAGTGTGTGCATGAGTTAGTGAGTGGGTGTATTGTTGTGACCTGCAGTGTGGTGAGTGGGTGCATGAGTTAGTGAGTGGGTGTGTTGTTGTGACCTGCAGTGTGGTGAGTGGGTGCATGAGTTAGTGAGTGGGTGTATTGTTGTGACCTGCAGTGTGGTGAGTGGATGCATGAGTTAGTGAGTGGGTGTATTGTTGTGACCTACAGTGTGGTGAGTGTGTGCATGAGTTAGTGAGTGGGTGTATTGTTGTGACCTGCAGTGTGGTGAGTGGATGCATGAGTTAGTGAGTGGGTGTATTGTTGTGACCTGCAGTGTGGTGAGTGGGTGCATGAGTTAGTGAGTGGGTGTATTGTTGTGACCTACAGTGTGGTGAGTGTGTGCATGAGTTAGTGAGTGGGTGTATTGTTGTGACCTGCAGTGTGGTGAGTGGATGCATGAGTTAGTGAGTGGGTGTATTGTTGTGACCTGCAGTGTGGTGAGTGGGTGCATGAGTTAGTGAGTGGGTGTATTGTTGTGACCTACAGTGTGGTGAGTGTGTGCATGAGTTAGTGAGTGGGTGTATTGTTGTGACCTGCAGTGTGGTGAGTGGATGCATGAGTTAGTGAGTGGGTGTATTGTTGTGACCTGCAGTGTGGTGAGTGGGTGCATGAGTTAGTGAGTGGGTGTATTGTTGTGACCTACAGTGTGGTGAGTGTGTGCATGAGTTAGTGAGTGGGTGTATTGTTGTGACCTGCAGTGTGGTGAGTGGGTGCATGAGTTAGTGAGTGGGTGTATTGTTGTGACCTGCAGTGTGGTGAGTGGGTGCATGAGTTAGTGAGTGGGTGTATTGTTGTGACCTACAGTGTGGTGAGTGTGTGCATGAGTTAGTGAGTGGGTGAGTGTGTTTATGTGACCTGCAGTGTGGTGAGTGGGTGCCTGAGTTAGTGAGTGGGTGAGTGTGTGTATTGTTGTGACCTGCAGTGTGGTGAGTGGGTGCATGAGTTAGTGAGTGGGTGTATTGTTGTGACCTGCAGTGTGGTGAGTGGGTGCATGAGTTAGTGAGTGGGTGAGTGGGTGTATTGTTGTGACCTGCAGTGTGGTGAGTGAGTGCATGAGTTAGTGAGTGGGTGTATTGTTGTGACCTGCAGTGTGGTGAGTGGGTGCATGAGTTAGTGAATGGGTGAGTGTGTTTATGTGACCTTCAGTGTGAGTGGGTGAGTTCATTGTTGTGACCTGCAGTGTGGTGATTAAGTGGGTGAGTGGGTGTCTTGTTATGATTTGCAGTGTGGCGAGTGGGTGAGTTATTGAGTGAGTGAGTGTGTTTACGTGACCTGCAATTTGAGTGGGTTAGTAGGTGTATTGTTGTGATCTGCAGTGTGGTGAGTGAGTTAGTGAGTGTGTTTACGTGACCTCCACAGTGTGATTGGATGGATGGGTGAGTGGTTGTGAGTGGGTGTATTGTTGTGACCTGGAGTTTGATGAGTGGGTGAGTCAGTCAGTGAGTGTGTGTGTTTACGTGACCTGCAGTGTGGTGATTGAGTGGGTGTCTTGTTGTGACCTACAGTGTGTTGCTGGTGGTGGTTGAACACAGTGGATGAGCAGAAACAGGCAGTGGCTTGCTCGGACCGAGTCCTCCACCCGCGTTGAATCGCTCTCCCCCTCATCCAGATTCGTGCCTCGCGTGTACAGCTCTCGTTAAGCTCACATTAATTGGGGGCTTATTGCCTCTCATCGAATCGCACGCGGCATGCGTCCGATCTCGTTATTATCTCACAAGCTAAGCCGAGTTTTAGCCTGGATAGTACTTGGAAGAAAAAAAACACTCAACACATTCCGTGTCAATAGCACTTTGGTCTTCCAAAGGAGGACACATTTATCATTTGGCGACGTACTGGACATAAGGGCTGCGTATCCACAGGCAAGGTGTGTTGCGATGTATACATCAACAACACAAATCAATAGGAACATTGCAAAGCGACTATCATTCTGAATGTTCGTACTACAACGTTTCCCGAGGCGCATGTTGCCACCAGCATGGAAGAGAAGGCCAAATATCCTCGACAATCTAGAGGGGCCTTCGAGCTCTCTCGCTCTCTCTCTCGTGGAATCCCTTCCGCCATCAGTGGCGCGAGCCCAGTCATTGCGGCGCTGCGCCGTTGCCTTTTCCGTCAAACTTTAAAAATCAACGCGAGGCTGACCTCATTTATGCAACGAGCGTAAACGACGCTGCCTACTTCTGAGACGCGAACTCCTTTAATCTCGCCACGCAACGACCTCGCGCTCGCCGCGCCACGCACTTGCTTCACGTCGCCGCTGGCGTTTTAGGCGGAGCGGTGGCCCCGCTCGCCGTGAGCCCAGCCAGCGGCTAACATCAGTGGCGAGCGATGGCTAAAGCGGCCCTCGGTGGAGTATGGTCGAGCAACCGTCAGGACCGGCAACACCGATACTGGAGACCTTCATCCAGCAGTTGATACACTCAAGCCACGTGACGAGTCCAAGCACACAGGCAGCACGTGCGGGACCTGGGGTGGTGATGCCCTCTCACTCCCAGCTCTCTTAACCACCCAGCTGCCCCTCTCCTTCCCAGCTGCCCTCTCCCACCCCAGCTGCACTCCCACCCCAGCTGCACTCTCACTCTCAGCTCTCCTCTCACTCCCAGCTCTCCTCTCTCACCACCCCAGCTCTCCTCTCTCACCCCAGCTCACCTCTCTCACCACCCCAGCTCTCCTCTCTCACCCCAGCTCCCCTCTCTCACCACCCCAGCTCTCCTCTCTCACCCTCAGCTCCCCTCTCTCACCACCCCAGCTCTCCTCTCTCACCCCAACTCCTCTCTCTCACCACCCCAGCTCCCCTCTCTCACCCCAGCTCCCCTCTCTCACCACCCCAGCTGCCCTCTCTCACCACCCCAGCTCCCCTCTCTCTCACCCCAGCTGCCCTCTCTCACCACCCCAGCTGCCCTCTCTCACCCCAGCTCCCCTCTCTCACCACCCCAGCTGCCCTCTCTCACCACCCCAGCTCCCCTCTCTCACCCCAGCTCCCCTCTCTCACCACCCCAGCTGCCCTCTCTCACCACCCCAGCTCCCCTCTCTCACCACCCCAGCTGCCCGCCTCACCCGTTCGCGTTGCACCCCAATTCGTCCATGGCAGGCGAGAGCGGACGAGCGGACGAGCGAGCGAGCGCGCGGGGTGGAACCTGCGCCTGGCCGCCAGGCGACTTCTCAATTCCACCTCCTCCAACTCGGCGGCGAGCGGCGTGAAGACAGCGGCGGGCGAGAGGAGCAGCAGGAGGAGGAGGTGATGGGTGTTGTGGCTGGGTGGGTGGGTGGTTGGTAAGAGAGGGGTGCTGAGGGGGGGGTGATACGCTGGGGGGGGGGCTCTGGGTTGTGTGAGGGAGACGGCTTTGTAGTCACAGGACGACTGCGAGAAGAGGCGTCACCCCCGGCAGAGCCGCGAACATCAAAACGTGGAACTGTTCCTCCCCCCCCTACCCCGAAACCCGCTCCACTAACCCCCCTTACACCCCCTAATCCCCCCTCCCTCTAACCCCCCCACTCGCCCTAACCCCCCCGCTCCCCCTAACCCCCCTTACACCCCCTAATCCCCCCTCCCTCTAACCCCCCCCCACTCGCCCTAACCCCCCCGCTCCCCCTAACCCCCCCCCCCTTCCCGCTAACTCCTTTCTCCCCCTATCCCCCCTCCCCTTATCCCCCTCCCTCCCCCTGACCCCCCCCCCCCTCTCTCCCCCTAACTTCCCCTCCCCTTAATTCTCCTCCCCCCCTAACCCCCACCCCCGCCGGCTGGGGCTGGGAAACGCTTGCAAAACCTCGCTCCGGGCCACAGAAAGAGTCGTGGTGGCCCCCTCGTTGAGAGGGGAGGGGGGAGCTCCCAGCCGTCACCTCGGGCAGAAGAAAGACCCCACCCACCACCAGCACCAGTGTAGCCTTAACAGACTGTCGGGGCAAGTGCTGTCAGCGAGTAGCACCTATGAAGGCCGGAACGGCACTTGAGAGGCTGGGTGGCCAGCACCACACCCGGCTGCCTTTGTCTCCCCAGTGGCGATATTCACTCGACACCGCACCAGCTGCTCTTTGAGGCTGAGTCGACCTAGGGGAGGCCCAGGACCAGTTCAGATAATCGTCGCTGGTGTTGGTGGCTGTTAGCGGGAATCGAACTCGGGTCGCCGGTGTTGGTATCGCAGCGCGCTAACCGCTGCGCCACCACTCCCCACGCCGCCACCACCACCACCAGACTCCACTGACACCACCACGCGGACCGCTCCACCTCTCTTGCTTTGTCACAGCCGTGCCACGCCGCGCGCGTTCTCCGAGGCTACAAACCAACTCAGGAGATGAATGGAAGGCGGGGGGGGACTGTACACATCGTCTCCTTGCTAACGGTGTTGTTCGTCTAATTGTGCGGCGAGTGATGCTGTTCTTTAATCGCGGGCGTTGTTGTTAGACGATTTGAAGTGCGCGTGATTTTGTGTTGAAAATATCTATTTTTTTGAGTGTGAAAATATATATTCTATAAACTGTAACAACTATTTTATTTTACCAGCTAAGGCCCACTGATCTATTTAGCTCTTTTTCAGAATTGACCCGGCCACAAATGATAGCTCAACGAAGTGGCTTATCACGTGGAAATGTATTGCAGCCAATAAACTCTAAACGCGTGTTTCTAAATGTGGGAGGGAAACCGGAGGACCCGGAGAAAAATCCACGCGAGCACGGGAAAGAACACGCAAACTCCAAATGTACAGCCTGCGCCAGGGTCGGGATCGAACCCACGGCCTCCACTATACCAGGCGAGGTAGTTAACATCTCACCACTGTAGCGCCCATTCGTATATACGTGCAGTATTATTTTACCACAAACGAACAACACTATCTTGCTGATCTCATCAAAGAGCATAAACCATCACGCTAACTCATCCTCGCAGCGGCTCTTGGCTCGCTGTCGAGTAAAGACGGCCACTGCATCACGCGCTTTCAGATGCGCTTCTGCGGCCGTCTGGAATGTTCTTACGATAATTGGAAATCACTGGAGCTATGCACTTTGAAATCTAGATTGAAAACGAATTCCTTTAGAACTGCTTTTGGTGTTTAGTTTGTTGTCCTTCCCGGAACTTCCGATTCGCATGGTTGGCTAGGTACGGTGGGAAAGAAATTCAACATATATACATTATTTATATATATATCGGTCACGTAATTGACGGTCAGAACGGAGTGGGAGCCGAGGAATGGAATGCGTCCTAGAGGGCACGCCCACCGCGGAGATGGAGCGGTGGAATCAATTCCATGCGCAGGCGCTGTGAGCGGATTGTTCCATCGCAGGATTGTGAGAGATGGCTACGGCTTGGATGGGCGACGACTTCATCCAGCAGTGGATGGACCATGGATCATGATGACGATAATCACCAAACTTTACAGCATTGCCGGGTGGAGCGGCGGCGCAGTGGTTAGCGCACTGCTCTACGAACCCAGACGGCGGCACGGCTGACCCATCGGCAGCAGTGGCGAGTGATATCCGATCTGGTCCGCGACCTCCACCGCACCCCCCGCCGTGTGACCATACTTCACCGCCGGCGTGGTGAAGAAAGGTATGGCCAAACGACTCCCATGCCGGAGAGGCAACAGTGGCCGATAGGCAGAGGCCAACGCAGATGAGCGAGTGGCACGGGTGGCTGCGCAACGGTCCCCGTCGACGATGGGGCAACGGCCGAGACGAGTCTGCACAGCGCCCTGTGGCTTCGAGAGAGAGGGCCCATTTATTTATTTGCCAACAGGAAAACACATTTCGCACACCTCCCACCCCCCTCCCGAGCAAGACCACTTGTCACGGGGAGAAGTGCGCATTCGGGTTCTAAATTTGATGCTCGAGGAAAACAAATATCCATAAATATGGACGAGTTGCCTCGCCCGTCGTCAGCTTCAGTTTAAACGTCGACGTGTCCCCTCGTGTTCTCTCCACGGCAGCTAACAGGGTGGGGGGGGGGGTGATTGAGAGGGGGGGGGGGGTCCCCGGGGGGGGGGTCCCCTTTCCCGTCAAGCAACCTCAGCAACACGACCCCCACTTGGTTGCACGTGCACACATACAGTCAATAATCCACTGCTGGATTATAGCACCCCCCCCCAACCCGCTCGCAGTGGGTGTGGGGGTCGTGGCGTTGATATACAGGCTGCATGCTCTAAGAAACGGATTCGCGCGCAGTAAAAAATATTGTTGTACGGTACTCCTATGCTCCCGCGTCTATCTTACGCTCCCCAGCTTCACCAACCGAGGTTACAACAGAGTGGTGAAGTATGGTCAAATAACCCCCCCCCCCCCCGGCAAGGATCCTAGTTACGCAAAGGGCACTGCTGCCATATTCAGGGTGCGTCCGCAGGTCTCGTAATAATGTGACAACAGCGGTCGAATTGAGGGATTGTCACGATCAGGGTCGCGATCGCGTTCACATGAGTGTGATCTGTCTTTACAGCAACGACAACCACTCAACGCGTTCGTCAATAGCACCGTGTGGGCTTTAAAGTAAAAAAATAAATACGTGTAATGGCCCCTTCTTCATAGCGCTGATTTATTTGTTTTGAAGAAGGGCCGTTGTCCGAAACATCGTCTATTATTATTTCCCCTTCAAAGCCACACACACACACGGTGTGAATGACCAACGTGTTGAGTGTTGTTGTTAGTTGCGGCTGTCCAGCACTGCCAATGCAGCAGCATCACCATATCGTGCATTTGTCTCTTTTACAATCAGAGGAAACAAGAAGATACTCGGTGTAGTCGGCACTTTGCTTCGTTCATCATTTCGGTTTTTTAAATGCTTTGCTTAATGTAAATGAAAGATTTCACAAAAGACTTCACGTTCTGCTCTCCTTACCCATCTCTCTCTACCCCCCTCTCTGCCCCCCCCTCTCTCTCTCTCCCCGCTGATGTTGAATGACAATAATAGTCATTAATAAAATTCCAAATGTATAATGCGCATTTCATCCTAGGATCCCAATGAGCAATGCATGCAGAGTAGGAAACAAAAACAGAACCAGGGCAACCGACCAAACTAATGATGGAAGGCTCAGTTTAAAGAGATGGGGGCTTTTTCAAGTGGCGAGGCGTTCCACAGCTTCCGTGTGTCGCGCTAACAAAAGCGCCTCTCGAGGCTGCTAAGTTTGGCGTGAGCCCCCCACCCCCCCCTCTTTTCTTTGCACGCAACAGCCAAGGGAATCTTATGCACATCGTTGATGGGCCTTAACGTAAACCCGTGGGAGTCCGTGCGAACGTTGAACTATGTAGACGACGGTGCTAATCGGACGAGGAGGAACGGCGAGATGGCACACCCCTCTCTCTCGGTGTCTGTTCTCTGCTAAAGCCCCCTCGCTGTGGGCAGCAGCGAGACCTCGGTGTTGCCCTACCGGAGCTCCTGAACCACATTTGCAGGCACGCGCAAGACCAGACTGGAACCAACCGCATCGATTCAGACACTCTGCGAGGTGACGACACGGGCGGAACTACACACTTCCCCATGGCGGGGTGGGGTGGTGGGGGGCGGTCACGGAACGCCACACTTTTTCAATAGGTTCCCAAGATTAAAATAAATTAAAAATAAATATTCACTGTATTTTCTCGGGTAAATATCATACAAGACCAAGTTGTCGAGGTCTCAAGGGGGTGGAGGCGGTGGTGGGGAGAACGGCTCCCACCACCGAGCCTCCTTGGATCTGCCACTTCAAGGTCGCAGATCCAAGAGCAGAAGAATCGTTAGTTATCGAAGCATACTAACAATAAAAATAACAATTTTTATTTTTAACTCACCGCCGCACGGTGTACGCTCGCTCTAGAAGAGAGAGAGGGGGGGGGGGCAGGGGACGACTCAGAAGCACGAGGAGGAGGAACCACAGACGAGCGACAAAGGCAGCAGCCCGGGCGGCGAGGAGACGGCGCCACCAACAAATTGGCCCGAGCTCTGCGCTCCTCTGTGTTGGAAGGTGTTTCCTTGCCAATGAATGACGAGTGCTTGCATGCGACGGGGACAAAAAAACGGAGCGCCCGGTGAAAAACCCACGCGTGCAAGGGAGAAACGCTCGATCTCACACTTACGGAAGCACGTGGCGTTACACACTTTTGCTGCACCACCTCTTTGCACGCCAGGGTATGGGAACCGCCCTGACGCCCGCGGGGAGGGGATTTACGCGACGTTCGCGCGGTGATCCACCAACCCTCGCTGCTGCCTCCACGGTGATGGATTTCCAGGCAGCCACCGCGGCCACCACCACCGCCACGGCCACCACCACCACGGCCACCACCACGGCCACCATGGCCACCACCACCACCACGGCCACCACCGCGGCCACCACGGCCACTACCACGGCCACCACCACAGCCACCACCACCACCACGGCTACCACCACCACCACCACGGCCACCACCACCACCACGGCCACCACCACGGCCACCACCACCACGGCCACCACCACGGCCACCACCACGGCCACCACCACCACCACGGCCACCACCACGGCCACCACCACCACCACGGCCACCACAACGGCCACCACCACCACCACCGCCGCCGCATTAATCGACGCGTCGTTCCAACTGTTCATTTGCGTACAAGCCTGAGTGCCCCCACGCATTCCTGAGCGTCGCGAGCAACAGCACGCGTGGTTGGAGACAAGATACCGCAAGCATCTGCCGGTCGCCCACGCCGATGTCACCGCGCACATTCGTACCGGGAAACTGCGCCGCAGCCTCGTGAGGATGACGATCGTCGACTTGACAGCGACGCTCCTCACCCCCCTGCCCCCACAACGACCCCTTGCTGGTACTGCTCTCATCTTGGAATAAGTCACTCGCTCGTTTCTTAAACATGCTCCACGCCAACGCGAATCGCACCCACAGCCGATCGATCTGCACTGGAAGAGCCCCGCTGAAGCCAACGAAGCTCGTTTTTTTCAGAGGGAAACGGTGGAAATTGCAGGGCACCGTAGGCAGGGGCACTGGGACTTGGTCAGGTTCCAAGTTTCGAAAAAAAGTGACCGGATGTTCCCTTAGAGATCAATTAAAACATATTCGACACCCCAGTGCCAATTGATTGATCCTTAGGTATCACTTACTCCCCCTCCGCCGCCCTCCCCCTGAGATGGATTCCGCGTGCTCCTGCAGACCCCACGACACAGTGTTCACAGTGGACTTTTCCCCGATGTCTAAAAATACCGTCGAGAACCCCATTTCAGATCAAATTCACGGTTTCCAATGACACGACCGTGTACCCATCGCAGTTAATTTTCTTCCCGCATGTGAGTTATTTAACGCAGTGGTTGTGATGTTTGCTGATGATGTTCACTTTTCTATATCGCGCCGTCCATAAAAATGTGCATCTCACGATCGCTGAGGAACTACAGATGAGCTAGAAGGCAGCGGCATCAATTGTCAAAACCCTGCAGCCCTCCATATATATATTCAGATCTTTGCAACCGATGATCATTTTTTTATATGCGTGGAAGGAAACCGGAGCATTCAGATCAAAGTTGCGCGTGCGAGGGAGCAACACTCGATCCCATACAGAAGGGACAGATTATATTATTCCGCACTTTTCTGGACCACTCTCTCCTTGCGGGCCAGGGTACAGTTCCTCCTTGACGCCCACCGGATCTGTGCGGCAATACACCAACCCTCGCTACTGCTGCTGCTGCCACAGTGTTGGATTACAGGCAGTCGCGTGCAGCGCAGCCACCACCACCACCACCGCCGCCACCCGGCTAAACCCGTGGGTTCCTAACCCGATGGCTCCTGGGTCACTTGTGGTCCCCAAGGCCCGTGGGAAGTGGTTCCGTTGAACCGTTACAGTTACGAGTTGTGCCACAAGACGCCATCGCTATTAATGCACGAGCGGCTCTTAAAACGATGCTGAGGATTGACGGTCCGCAGGCCCAGAAACTACGATTGAACTTTAATTATTTTGACTTAAGCTTTCGCGACTGCAGAAATTAATATTATTTGGGTCTTTTGGTGAAGTCACGTAGATAAAGTGAAAAAATAGTTATATTTCTAAAAAATAATAACAATAAAATAATCAAAATGGGTCACACTCTTGTAGACTGCATTAGTGATAGTGCTGTATGTTGCTGGCCGCTTGATGTTGTCGGCCTTTGGGCCCTCTGCTCAGCAACCGTGTTTAATGCATCTAGATATATATATAGTTTCCACGCACGTTCAAACTAATCATTTCTTACTAAACCCATCGGCCACACAGCCTTCTGGGCACCTTACCTGCCAACACCTGGCAAGTGTCAGCAGCGCCTAATTCAAGCCCACCCAGACACAGCTGATGAGACACTGGATGTCGCAAATGTGGTTAAAGACGGATCGTCTGCTTGTCTCTCTCTCTATTTACCTGCAAGCGCACCCGGGGGCATGTATGTAAGTACCGTACGTAAGTTGCACTTTCTTTCGCACCGTACGTAGCCAACCATGCTCGCTCGGGCCTCCCGAGTTGGGCCCCAACCCAGCAAGGAGCCCAGCATCCCTCTAACCCTCCACGGCCACCACCTAGGGGCCGTATTACTCAATAGGCACAGCAGGCACTATGCCTCGGGCCTCCGAAAACAAAGGGCCTACGAAAAAAAAACAGTTTTTTTGTTTGTATGTATGACAATTTTTTTTTATCACGATATCTTCATACAATATATGTAGACTTACCTTTTTTCTCTCAATAATTACAAATTAAATCTGCTTATCTGCGGAACACAGTACGCTCCCATAGAATTAGGGCACGGGCTAACTAATATGATGAGCGTGTCAGCAGTAATGACATCTGTCCAGCGGCTGGGCGAAGTTATCGCGTGCGAAACAAGCGGAGTAACAGTGGCGGTAGTTACGTGCAGTAGCAGCAGCATTATCAATTGTTGTAAAGTTATCACTGAAGTCCTATGAAACAGAAGCGCCTAGGACCTACAAGAACCTTAATCCGACCCTGACATCACCCCCAATCAATCACAGGGTCCGTCATCTCCTACGCACCTTGCAAGGTCCACTCTGAGACAATAGCGTGGTGACTTGAGTTCTGAGACAATAGCGTGGCCTCTTGAGTTCTGAGACAATCGCTTCTTCCCCCTGTCTCTCCGACGTGCTGGGGCAGTGCCCTGGGCAGGAGTCCCGAGGAGTGCATCGCAAATTTCCCGAGCGAGGGCGCACAGGTGAGCGAGACGCACAGGTGTCGAACCCGTCCCTCCCGCGTCCGCATCTTGTCGCGTGCAGTTCTGGTAATCCTTATTGACACTTAATTATTATGTTCACATATATAAGGGTAGAGCCACGACACGTGTGTTCTCTCTGTGCATCGAACACAAGTCCGTGTGGTTACTGCAGACTTGATTCCTTGCAAGAGGTGCCCGTTTGGTGTTTGAACATCTCACCGCTTGCTTTGATTGCCAGAGAGGGTAAAACCTACTCTTATTTAACAAGGAACTTCGTTGGCGGTGGGGCTTTACACGTGCAAGCTCTCGACCGCCACGTGATCATCGATCGCCCCCTCTCCTGAGCGCAGCGGTCACCCCTCGTGACGGCGCCTCTCCCGACCCCAGCGCATCCGTCAACAGCGCCCGTGGCGCCCCAGAGGAGAGGCGGTCACGATCGGCGACCTTCGGGCAATGGCCCTTCGTCGTAGCGCATAGATCAACAACGACCACGCGACATCTCCCTTCGATCTCTCTCTCTCTTCTCTCCTCTCTCGTCTTTCGAGGTGCGTTCGTGTATTTCACCGTGTGCTACGAACGACGAGGGGGCGGGGGGGACGTTGGTCGTCATTGTCTTGCTGTTGGGCTGCTGCTGCTGCTGCTGCTCACACGGTCACAATCTCCTTCTGGGAACGCGTCCCGCCCGCCCGCCCGGCACCACGACGCGACACGCGCGCGGTGCTGGCAGAGTCGCGTGTCAAGGCGCAGCAAGGATACCCCACACACACACACAGCTATACCCCCACACACACACACACAGCTATACCCCCCCCCCCCACACACACACAGCTATACACACACACACAGCTATACCCCCCCCACACACACACACAGCTATACCCCCCCCCCCACACACACAGCTATACCCCCCCCCCACACACACACAACTATACCCCCCCCCCACACACAGCTTTACCCCCACACACACACAGCTATACCCCCACACACACACACAGCTATACCCCCCCCCACACACACACACACAGCTATACCCCCACACACACACACACAGCTATACCCCCCCCACACACACACAGCTATACACACACACACAGCTATACCCCCCCCCCCCACACACACACACAGCTATACCCCCCCCCACACACACACAGCTATACCCCCCCCACACACACACAACTATACCCCCCCCCACACACAGCTATACCCCCACACACACACAGCTATACCCCCCCCCCCCACACACACACAACTATACCCCCCCCCCCCACACACAGCTATACCCCCACACACACACAGCTATACCCCCCCCCACACACAGCTATACCCCCCCCCCCACACACAGCTATACCCCCCCCCCCACACACACACAACTATACCCCCCCCCCACACACAGCTATACCCCCACACACACACAGCTATACCCCCCCCACACACACACAACTATACCCCCCCCCCCCACACACAGCTATACCCCCCCCCCCACACACAGCTATACCCCCCCCCACACACACACACAACTATACCCCCCCCCCACACACAGCTATACCCCCACACACACACAGCTATACCCCCCCCCCCACACACACACACAGCTATACCCCCACACACACACACACAGCTATACCCCCCCCCCACACACACACAGCTATACACACACACACAGCTATACCCCCCCCACACACAGCTATACCCCCACACACACACAGCTATACCCCCCCCCCCCCACACACAGCTATACCCCCACACACACACAGCTATACCCCCCCCCCACACACACACACACAGCTATACCCCCACACACACACACACAGCTATACCCCCCCCACACACACACAGCTATACACACACACACAGCTATACCCCCCCCACACACACACACAGCTATACCCCCCCCCCCACACACACACAGCTATACCCCCACACACACACAACTATACCCCCCCCACACACACAGCTATACCCCCACACACACACAGCTATACCCCCCCCCCACACACACACAACTATACCCCCCCCCCCACACACAGCTATACCCCCCCCCCCACACACACACACAGCTATACCCCCACACACACACACACAGCTATACCCCCCCCCACACACACACAGCTATACACACACACAGCTATACCCCCCCCACACACACACACAGCTATACCCCCCCACACACACACACAGCTATACCCCGCCCCCCACACACACACAACTATACCCCCCCCCCACACACTATACCCCCCCACACACACAGCTATACCCCCACACACACACACAGCTATACCCCCCCCCCCCACACACACACACAGCTATACCCCCACACACACACACACAGCTATACCCCCCCCCCCACACACACAGCTATACCCCCACACACACACACACAGATATACCCCCCCCCCCCACACACACACACACAAAGCTCACCCGCGTGGCCTCAGCAGACTGTTTGGGGGGCAACGTGGTGGTCGCGATCGCCTGTGAAGGCCAAGAGGGGGTGGGTGGCCAGAACCACCCCCGGCCGCCTTTGTCTCTCTAAGTGGCGACGTTTACACATCGCAGCAGTCACTCGTTTGAGGCTGAGTCGACGTAGGGGAGGCCCGGGAGCGGTTCAGATAGTCTTCATCGGTGTTGGCGGTGGCCGTCTGCGGGAATCGAACTCAGGTCGCAACGTGCTCTCAGCGCTGACTGCTACACTACCCCAACACACACACACACAAAGATCCCCCGTATAGACGAAACAGACGTAACAGACTGTTGGGGCAAGTGCTGTAAGCGAGCACCTATGAAGGCCGGCACGGTACACGAGGGGGTGGGTGGCCAACACCACGCCCGGCCGCCTTTGTCTCCCCAGTGGCGATGTTAACACACCGCACCAGCTACTCATTTGAGACTGAACCGACCTAGGGGAGGCCCAGGAACGGTTCAGATAATCGTCACCTGTGTTGGCCGTGAGCGAGAATCGAACTCGGGTCGGCAGATTCGTAGCGCAGCGCGCTAACCGCTACACCACCACTCCCCACACACAGTACACACACACAGCACACACACAGTACACACACACAGCACACACGCACAGTACACACACAGTACACACACAGCACACACAGCACGCACACACAGTACACACACAGCACACACACAGTACACGCACACTACACGCATGTGCACGTGGGAGTCAGTTCAAGACGCCTGTGACAACAGGTCCTGCGACATACCAAAGAAGCCGCGCCTGGGTATGTTGGTTTGTTCCCCCAGCGTTCGGTGAGCGAGGGTGTTGAGCGGCACGAGGTCTCGGGGGGGGCGCGAGGGGGGCGCGGGGTGTTCCCCCCGCCGTGACTCCCGCACGGAGCTCCGCACGCAGGCACCTTGCACCCAAAGTGCATCGACCGCGCTGCTGTTATTTCCCGTCGTCATCATCGCTGTTGTCGTCTTCGTCGTTTTAAAAAACAACAACAAAAAAGCTTTCAACGGTGCGCGGTGTCGAGGCGACTAAAAATAAACCGCTTCGCTTCCCAACGGGGCTGCCGTGGCACCAGCGTGGTGAGCCAGACCCCAGCCGTGACACCAGCGTGGTGAGCCAGACCCCAGCGGGGGCACCAGCGTGGTGAGCCAAATCCCAGGTGGGGCGCCAGCGTGGTGAGCCGGACCCCAACGGGGCTGCCGTGGCACCAGCGTGGTGAGCCAGACCACAGCTGGGGCACCAGCGTGGTGAGCCAGACCCCAACGGGGCTGCCATTACACCAGCGTGGTGAGCCGGACCCCAGCGGGGCTGCCGTGGCACCAGCGTGGTGAGACAGATCTCAGCCGGGGCACCAGCGTGGTGAACCGGACCCCATCGACCGGACGAATCCCTCGACCCGGGTCGCGTGCGGCGAGCCCGGCGCCCCCGCAGTCGCACGCGGCCCTCGCCCCCCGCGGTTATTATTGGGCCGAGCTATTTTAGATTCGATGACTAAAAAAAAAATCTCCCCTCCCCACCAGCACCACCTGAACGCCTCTCGGCAAAACCGCGCGCGCCTTGTTGGGCATCCTCTACGAAGTTTTTATTCCAGCTGTGATCCTATGATAATGATAATAATTATTGACACTGTGTGTCATGTCATGCCATGAGACGATCGATCAGAGAACTACATCCAAAATCCCTTCAAGTGACCTCTGCCATGCCACACACGAGGAGTGCTTCACTTTCCCCGCTACAGAGACATCATTGTCGCGTGCCAGTCAAACCGGTGCTTCTTTTGCATTCTCGGCAGCTGGAATTTAGCCGCATTAATTGAAAACCAGGCTGAGACTATCAACTTTCTGCACTTGAGAACCCAGTTTAATACCTATTCAGTCTAGGTGAGTCCGTGGGTCTCTACGTGCGTTTATGGGTCTCTGTGTGAGTCTATGGGTCTCTATGTTAATTTATGGGTCTCTATGTGAGTCTATGGGTCTCTATGCGAGTCTATGGGTCTCCGTAAGTATCTGGGTATCTGTGCGAGTCTCTGGATCTTTGTGTGAGTCACGGGATCTCTGTGTGAGTCTGTGGGTCTCCGTGAGTTTCTGGGTCTCTGTGTGATACTCTGGGTCACCACACGAGTCTCTGGGTCTTCGTGAGAGTCTATGGTCTCTGTGTGAGTCTATGCGTCTCGATGTAAGTCACTGGTGACGTTGCTGAGGCGATTAACTCAATACACACGCGAGAGTCCGGTTCAATCACGGTGGGCGACTGAAACCTGGATTCGAACCCAGCGGTGCCGGCTCAACATCCCAAGTGTGAACGTCACCTCAGTAAAACCTCGGACTCTACATCAGCGGGTAAAGGCCCCGTTGGGCTTAGCGGCTCCGCTGCAAAGACGACCGCAGCCCAAGGCCATCGGGGTCGGTGTCAGTTGCAGGACATTGCAGGCTGGGAATGTGCAGAGTAACGATCCAAAAAAAACCCAGTGTGTTTACAAAATCAAACCGAGGACCCAGTAAACAAACCGCAGTGACACGCTCTGCACGTTCGGTCACTCTTTGGCGTTCGGCGTTTGTTGTTAGCAAACAATAAAACACAAATTTGTGTTGTTATCCGTGTGAAACCCGAGCCACCGCGACGGCGCTCCCCGCCAGCCCCAGCCGCGTCTCGACAACACTGGACGACTCCGACACGGCGCCTCGCCTCGTATGCGGGCGGAGGAGGCCCACACGCCTGCCCGCCCGGCCGGCCGCAGAAGAGCCGCGTAGCTCCGCAACGGGCACCGACGCACAAGCACCTCGCGGGCGGAGAGAAGCGCCCGCGGGTAGAGGGGGAGGCGAGGCCACCGCACCGGCACTCACCCCGTCCTACCCTCCCTGCCTCCTCCTCGTCGTCGTAGTCGCCGCAGCGTGTGCCGACGGACGGCTCGAGGCGCACGAGCCGCTCCTGAGATGGGCACCGACGGACGGGAGCAGCTGCCGCCCGGCGCGGTCAGAGCCCGGGCTGCCGCAGCCCGGGGTGGGTGGGGTGGGTGGGTGGGATGGGTGGGGTGGGGACGCTTGCTGCCCTTCGCGGCCGCGCTGTTTGTTACTGAGTTCAGCCGGGATGGGGCGGGTGGAGGGGGGCCGGCCTCACGCGCTCCGCGCCCCACGGCGCACCTGTTGCGCAAGGGGGGGGGGGGGGGGCGGCGATGGGAACTGCGGCCCCGCTCCGGTTCCTGGGAACGGAGGCGGCCGTGCCGAGAGGGTCCGGTGGATTATTGGAATTGAGACGGAGAGTTTGTGTGTTTTGCCGTTTAACTTTTGTTGTGTCTCCTCTCTCATGTTCTTGCCCCTCCTACTCATCTCCTCCCCTTCTCCTCCTCCTCCTGGTGCTCTTTCTCTCACCCTCCCCTCCCTGCCGTTATCCTCTCGCCCCCACCCTCCCCCGGCATCTCAGAAGCGCAGTGAGGGCCTCCGTTTTGCCACCTCTAGAATGACTTAAGCGGGTGTTGGGGCCAGATTGTGATCGTTATGTAAGGAACGTATTACAGGGTGCGATTTATCCGAGGGATTAAACACAGCATGCCTGTTGTTATACTTGCATAAAATGTATTAAACTCGCGTAAATAAGATTCAATATTTCCTCGCCAATTTTTTAACTCTCTCCTTCTTCTCTCAAGTGGCTCAGAGGTCAAAGGTCAGAGCGCTGAGCAGGCACCGCTGGTTCCTGGATTCGAATCCAGGCCAGTGGCTTGTGACCGTGGGCTAAACCCGGTGCTCAAGTGTCATGAGTCAAAACCATTTTCCATAAAACAATATTTGACCACGTAACGCCCACTGAGCTATGTAGCTCTTTTTCAGAAGTGACCCGGCCACAAATGAAAGCTCAATGTAGCGGCTTATCACGTGAATATTTATTGCAGACAAATACTCCAAACGCATGTTGATTCTAAATGTGGAGGGAGAAACCAGAGGGCCCGGAGAAAAATCCACACGACCAGAGGGAGAGAGAGACACGCAAAGCCAAAATATGCAGGTGTCAGGGTCAAGATCAAACCCACGACCTCCTGTATACCAGGCGATGTAGATAACATCTGAATGCCTCAGCCCGGTCACAAATGACTGCATAAAAAAACCCCATCACATTCAATTTGCTTCTTCACTGATTTTCACTAAATTGCAGCTCTGAAAATTATAAATGTCCTCCCTGTTACTCTGAGTGAGTGGGAGATGCTGCTCTCAGAGGTGCTACTGTGGGCCGGCCGTTCACGTCTCGTGACGCGACAGCCCAATGAGGATTACACTCAGGGAACTGACCAAAACAAATCGTTAAAACACAAAACTCAAAACACAATATGGGTAAGTCAATTGTGAAAATGTCATCACCCTAAATCAGTGAACTTCACTAATTTTCAGATTGGGGGGGGCACTTTGACCGATAAGACATCATCAGTGTGAGGGGGGCCTCCACACATTTGAATCCATTGGGGGATTGACAGCGCGATGGGGGGCATCAGGGGCTACACTAAAGGCCATCAGGGGCCGCCAGGGGCCCGCGGGCCTTGTAGTGAAGAACGCTGCTTGGAATAATTCACTTTTTATTGAAAAAAGGCTTCCAATTGAAATAGAAGATAAAATGTGTTTAAATATATATTTTTTAAACTAAAATAAAACTATTTCAGAAGTGACCTGGCCACAAATGATAGGTCAACAAAGTGGCTTATCACGTTGACATTTATATCAGCCAAACACTCTAAACCCACGTTGATTCTAAATGTGAAGGGAAAAATCGGAGGACCCGGAGAAAAATCCACACGACCACGGGGAGAGACACACCGCAAATTCCAAATATACAGCAAGCGTCAGGGTTGCGATCGAACCGACGGCCTTCTGTATACCAGGCGAGGCAGTTAACATCTCCTAGCCACCGCGGCGCCCCTAAAAGGGGGGCAAAAAAGCAGACGGGCAGTGAGAATTGCACGGTTTGGTACCCCTCACTCCGGAAGCCCCAACAAGAAACAGCGCCTGACACCGGCGTCCCGGTTTTTGGTTCAGGGAAACGAACCCCATGACCTTCCCCCCCCCAAAAAAAAATAAACCCCATCTCCATCGCTCACGCATCACCGTCCGTGCGTGCGCGCGCGTCAGCCCGAAATCCCCTTTGCAAATTTGTCTCCGGGGCCTTGCCAATTAGCGAACGTGGGGGGGGGGGGCACTCTGATCAGCGCGAGCCCCGGCACCCTAAGCGTTACCGCTTCCCCACGCGATTGAATTCGCTATTGCCGGTGTGCGGCGGCGCACGCGCCGGTCGCCCACGCATCAGGATGGAACGCGGCGAACCCCCCCCCCCCCCCCCCCCCCCCCACGTCTGCAGCTGCATAAACAGGGGGGCGAGTGATTCGCGCACCAAGGTCGGCGGTCCGGGCTCCGCGAGGAAATTAAAGTGGGGCCACCGCCCGCCCGCTCGCCCGCCCGAGCCCTGTCCTGTCCGGCGTTAATCGCGCAAGGCCCGGAGATGGCGCCGCACGGGGATTGCGGCTGTCGCGACCGCGAGCGAGGGACCGACCGACTGAGCGAGCGACACCTTCGTAGCCCCGCTTCCGACGTTTGGCGCCGGAACCGAAAAGGAAGGGTCGGCTCGGGGCGAGCGCTCAGGGGCGCCGATTCCTCGCTCCGTATTTTCCGCAACGCCGCTCAGCTAGGAGGGATTTATCGAGCGTAAGGCACTACCAATAGCGTACAGGATACCGCCTATCCGTAATCATCCCACATCCCTGTAATTTCATAAATAGAGCATCGTAAAATTTAAAAATTTAAAAATAATATATAAAACGCATGGAGTCGGCGCCGTGCTTGTCAGAGCGGTCGGAGGTGGCGTGCACAAAATCATTCCCGGATCAGCGCTCCGGACTGTTCCAGCTGAAGTTCAGCGCTGGGTGCGAGACTCCGTGTGCGCTCGGCTGCTTGTCAATCCACTGCTGGATGAGGGCCACCCGCCCCACCACCCCCAAACACCGTGCAGGTCTTTGGGGTCATTTGAAACATACTTCACCATGCTGGCGAGTGCGGGTTCGTGAAGGAGGAGCCCAGAACGGCGTTGATTAAAACAGTTGGCTACGCACGGTGCGAAAGAAGTTAAAACATACACACATGTTAATTAACCGCCCCCATCACTACAACGCATTTTTCCCCCCTGGGTTACAAAAGGAAGCAAATGTATAATCACTGCGAGGTGGCATTGAGGCTGCAGGTAGTGGCAGTAAAAATAATAATAATAATAAGCACATCACAAGTCGTGTTATTTTTATGATTTTACTGCCGTCATACCGTGCAGTATATTTGTATTTTTATCACAAATTCCCTCCCTCTCTCTCTCCCGGGGACCTTGTGTGTGGCCTCTTGTGAGGGCGCTGGCGTCAGACCGGGCATCAACCCCCATCCCTCCCACCTTTCCCCAATCTCACTCATCCCAGTCATCGCCATACATCCGACCGATCGCACAAAAAAATCACCCATCCCGCTGGCACCATTCATCTCACCCATGCCAACCATCACCATCATTCTCACCCATCCCATTCATACCAAACCTGCTCGGGCCCTCCCACGTGGGCCCTAACCCATCAGGAGGTCCAGCGTCCCTCGAACCCTCCACGGCCACCACCCCCAAACAGTCACAGGGCCCGTCATCCCATATCCACATTGCAAGGTCACTCTTGTAACTCAGACGATCGCATGGCTTCTTTTTCGTTCTCACACGGCTGAACGAAATAAACTTGAAACCCTCTGAACGCAGCACAGCAAGATGTGGACAGAGAGGACGTGCGCATTTAACTCGCGCCCTTACCTGTTTTGCATGCCAGCACAATTGTCGCTTCTACGGCCGTGCAATGTTTCTGAAATTTAATGGTGCAATTATGCTATGATCAGTCTAAACATGATCTACCCGAGTCGACTTACGTTACAGGGCGTTTCTGATTCGACGTTGATTCATGTTGGTGCAGCAGTTTCCACGCATCGCGTGACGGACGCGGTTGTTTTTCGTCTGCTTCGCTTTTGTTATTTCGATGACCCGGGTCAGCCTTGCAAAATGAGACCTCTATCCTGGTCTCTTGATTTCTCACGTGGGGTGGATGGGGGCGGGTGGTCAATCAGAGTGGCCGGCAAGGGCCCAACTCCGTGAGGGTCACTGATCGTGTGCGAGGAGTGGTGCATGAACAATTGCGGATGGGGGAAAAAAGAGACACAGAGACAGGCACGCAGAGGGACACAGACACACAAGAGAGACACAGAGATAGACACATAGAGGGACACTGAGAAAAATGAAAAGAGAAACAGCGAAATGTATAGAGACACAATGAGACAAACACTAAGATACATACGCGCCTAGAGATGGAGAGAAACACGGAAACACAGAGAGACATCTAGACTGACACAGAGACACAGAGAGACACACACAGAGACACAGAGATACACCATAAATGGGCAGATACTGCTTGCCGCCATTATTATTTTTTCGTCCATTCCACCAAGCATGATGAGGCCATTCCTGGTCCCACCACACTCCCCACACTCCCTCTACTCCCCCCCAGTGCCAACCCGAAACACAACGCCCAATATTCTCCAACACTCCTCCCACTCCTCACCCTCCCAACTCTAATCATGCCTCATCCCTCCGCGAGCATCGTTCCTCTGACCGCACGCCGATTGATCGTCAAGGCCGAGCAATCGCAACCCACGAGTTATATTTGGGGCGAAAGAAAGCGTGTGCTTTGAGACACCGGTATCGCGGGTTACACGGGTTCAACGTCGGCCGCGTGAAAATAACAACAGTGAGCTGGTGCTATGTTCTATCTCATATCGACACAATCGAAGGGCACCCTCACTGGCAGCTGTCCCTGTGCGGCACGAGGTGTACCCGACACCCAGCCTGCAAGTGGGCATCAGTCTGCCAGTTGGGTGGGGGGGGGGGTGTTGGGCGGGGGGGTCATGATGTGCACGATCGCAATTGAGTAACAATCCTCCGGCTACATTTGGTGGGGATGGCGAGGGCGAGAGAGGAGGAAGTCCATCTCAGCCACAACGGCCACAACGAGCGTCACCAGAAAACCGCCGTGGATCCCTCCCGCTCACGGTTCCTAGAAAGCGCCCTTACAACAGAGCCCGCTTACGGTAACTCAACACCCCGAACTCTGAGAGGGCTGGCAGGGAAAAAAAAAGGGAAAAAACGAATTAATTTGCGGAGAATTGTCTCCGTGGAAATGAGGCGGCCGGACGTTCCGTTGCTTCGTAGAGCGTCGTTTCGCAACCCCCACCCCCTCCAGGGGTCCGTGTCGCCTGCGGGAAACGAGGCGAGTTTGTGCGTCAGGGTGCCATCGGTGCCCGCGCCCAGCTGGTGGTTTGCATCTCGCCCACTGTGACGAGTTGTCACATCTTAGACTCTCTCTTCCTCTTTCCGTGGCAGAGCCACTGGTAAAGGGCTGTGAGTTTATTGTCATCTGCGTATACTCGATGCTTCGGGCAGCCACCACTAGCGGCCGATATTTTCACCGCAGTGAATCGAACGGCGACATTGGCTCGTGACAATTCACCGAATCGACGGGCAGACAAGCGGTGACATATTACGCAGATATTTAAATAATCGACCGCATCAGCTGCCAAACACGAGGCCATACCTGGCCACATCTTCACGAGGAGCACGACCGGGGCCTCATGTCAGCTTGGGACGAAACAGATTTTCGCGCCCGGCACACCACATCCAGTATACGCCTCACCATGGCCGCGGCTGCAGGTCACGCGCCACCTGCTCCGGTTGGGTTTACTTCGAACCCACCGATGATTCTGATGAGGGATAGCTAAATGTCCCCGGTATGCGGCTGCAACTCACACGACTTCCACTCTATGGAATTCCCTTCCTCGCCCGATAAAGGGATCTCCCTGAACGTCCAGAAATGCAAAAACAAAAATCACTTAAAACGTCTGACCTGTTCTGTCTGGCTTTCACATTTGATTTCATATTATATATGTAAAAGTCAAAAATTGTGGGTTTGTGGGTTTGTGTGTGGTCACCCGCTTGGCTCTCCAACGGCGGGGTTTATGTAAATAGCCAGGCACCACGCCGTAAGCCCCGCGGTCAGCAAGCGCTATTCCTTTTTCACATCCGTCAACTTTAAATTAGTTTAATTAGCGATTTACTGCGATTTTTGTGCGCTTTGCTTTTACTTATTTATTTATGACGCGTGCACGGCCATACCAACTCACGCGACTTTGGTGGGGGAGGAGGGGGGGGCAACCATGCCAAGTCGCATGCCTTCGGTGGGAGTGAGGGTCGCGTTAAAAATTATATAAAAATACACTAAACGCTCAGGTAAATTATTCACTGTCTCATGTCCCCCCCACCACGATGCATACAGTTATTACTACTATACAGTCGGTAGATGCTACCACTATAGGCCGTAGATATTACTGCAGAGCGGCCGGGGACATCGTGCCTGGGAGGGGCAGGGGTGGCAGCCCAGCCCCAGACTGCCAAGGTGCCACTTCAGCCGGCTGGACAATCTAAGCGAGGCCGAAGGCTCTGCATGGGACTAGACCTCACCACGCCACTGTGTACTTTTTGCTATAGAGTCAATAAATACTGCTATCGAGTCAGCATGTACTACTGTAGTGAGAGCAGGTACCACCACAGTCGGTATGCACTGCTGTAGTGATAGCAGGTACCACCACAGTCAGTATGCACTGCTGTTATCAAAGGTACCACCACAGTATGCACTGCTGTAATCATAGCAGATAGCACCACAGTCGGTTTGCACTGCTGTTATCAAAGGTACCACCACAGTATCCACTGCTGTAATCATAGCAGGTACCACCACAGTATGCACTGCTGCAGTGAAAGCAGGTACCACCACAGTATGCACTGCTGTAATCATAGCAAGTACCACCAGAGTATGCACTGCTGTCATCATAGCAGGTTCCACCACAGTCAGTACGCACTGCTGTTACATTTTAAAAATAAGTTTTGAAATACTTTTAAGATCCGGGCAATGCTGGGTACTTCCTGCTAGTACTCAATAAATGTGACAACACGTACATTCGTGGATCAATCCAATTACTATTTTAATTGCATGCAGTGCCAGATTAAGCTAGTGCGGGTTCTGTAGCATATGTTATAAAGGGGCCCTAAATTTTAAAAAAACATTAATATTTTACTTGCATAGTTAAGTAATTGTATTTTTTTATTTGCTATACAGACAGATAATGCGACAAATCGCTAACCTTAAACACCCAGTCTTTCATAAAAGTCGAAGGCGGTATAGTACTATAGTAATAGAGCAAGTGCAGAATCACTGAACCGGAATTGATAGCTTGAAAGCATTTAGAGCGGGGCCCTTGAAAGTGCGGGGCCCGTAGCATATGCTACTTTTGACTACTAGGATAATCCGGCACTGATTACACGCTTTTAACATTTTAACGGAGGATAACAATGCATGGTAGGGGGGTGGAGCTTGTTTTTAAAGAAAGGTGCCTTTAAAAAAACAAATAAACTTTGATTGATCGGCGATCCGGGAAACATTCATTGCCCCAGCGTAAACCGACCACGCGCACCGCGGCCACACAAACTCCCCAGCGCCAGGGAGGAAGGGGGCAGTGACGGCGCCCCAAGGTCTCACCGCGATTCGGGCGAATCGTCGCTCGCCACTGGCGCCGCACGCCCACTCATCGACCTCGACGCCGTCCTCGTCTCGGGTCCCGCGAGGCGGGGGGGGGCCCTCGCGTGGTACCGCGACAGGGCGGGGACCGACCCGCGCAATGCGGGTGAGATTTTTGTGGGTTGGGTGGGATGAACGGCATGAGCGGTATGAGTGGGATTTTGAGTGGGAATGGCGGTGATGGTTGGCATGGGTGGGATGAATGTTAAGAGTGGGATGGGGCATTTTTGGTGCAATGGGTCAGATAGATGGTGATGGGTGGGATGAGTGAGATTCCTGAAATGGGTGGGATGGCTGTGATGGGTGAGATGGATGGTGATGGATGAGATGGATAGTGATGGGTGGGATGAGTGAGATTGCTGAAATGGGTGGGATGGGTGTGATGGGTGAGATGGATGGTGATGGGTGGGATGGATGGTGATGGATGGCGATATGTGAGTTGGATGGGGTGGACTGCCCTGGCACCGCACATGTCACTTGTCTCCTTTTTAATTGATTCCATCTGAATTGATGTAAAATGTAAAAAAAAAATAACTAAGCAACTTGTTTATGTTTTTATAAAATACTTTTTAAAAAATGTTCTTACGTATTTTATTTAAAATAACGTTATTCTTATTTTTATTTGATGCATAAACTATTTCTTTTGTAATCGAATACTTTTGGCGGAGCAGTGCCCTAAGGACCCATACGCACGAGCCGCCATCGTCGTCTTGACCTTTCTGACCTTCGGGGGCAGAACACAAGAGCCCGCGCCATTTACCTCTCAGGGGGAATCTCACGCCAGCCACTTTACCGGGAGACGGGCCGATCCGTGCCGATCCGTGCCGATCAGTAATGACTCCCAGCGTCGTTGACTCGAGACCCTGACACGCGGAAGGCACCGACTTGCGCTACGCGTGATTCACTGCACGAATTCTCCACGTGCTATAAATCGATCTGTATTATTATTATACGAACCATACAGTAAATCCACTTTGGGCTGTGCTCTTTCAACGGTGATGGAGGAACAGCAAAACCACGCAAACTCTCTCTGCTGAAGCACTCAAGTGGCTAACACCACTTCTACATTGGCATTTAGGTGCTGAACATATTGACATAGAAAATAATAATTATTGTTGTTGTTATACAGGCTTGATGGGCAGTGGTGGTGCTAGGCGTAAGAGCATCAAGCAATGGTGTAAGGCCCCAGAGAGCTCAAGGGGACTCCGTATTCAAGGTAAAAATATCAGCTTAATTTCGAATCCCGAATAAACAAAACACGATGATTTTGTTTTTTTACGCTGATTCCGCTGAAAATTTTACGCTGGAAATTTTACACTGAAAATTTTACGTTGATTCACATTACAGGTAAATTAACATGGCTCATATATTCCACATTTGCAGCGCGCTTCTCTCTTAACCACTTCTAATATCCTCATCTCACTGCATACGTATCTCACTCAGATTTTAGAAATTCAAATTGTGTGGGGGGGGGGGACAAGGAGTGGGTGCTCAGACATAATTTCTTCTAAGGGCTCCATAAAAGGCCCGGAGCGACTGCTGCTACCTCAATATAATTCAATGATTTGATCTTCCCCATCGGCCTTCTGTAGCCGCGTGCATCCAGGACGTGCTGCAGGTCCTCCGCCACCATCGCTACACTTGCTGGAGCCCAGCTCCTGTGTTACGCCTGAGGCTGTGCACGTGGATTGTTCACGCGGTTTGTTGACGCGGTTTGTTCACGCGGTTTGTTCACGCGGTTTCGTTTATGCTGTTTGTTTACACGGCTTGTGTACACGGTTCATTTACACGTTGCTAATCCCACTTGTGCTAAAGCTACCGCGTGGGATTCGTGTCAATAATTCGTTTGTTGCTTTTGCTCTGCTTAGTTGGCACGCGCTCACTCGCCCTGCATTGTCCTGCCGCTGCCGCCACTGCCGACGTGGTCCTGGGTCCGACAACGGAGCCGCTTCACTGCCTCAAGTCTCTGAGTGACCCCGCACGTTTGGCTCGCTCGCTCGCTTGTTAACCTTTGTGGGCTCTCGCGAGATTCGTCACGGCCGTCCGTGGCTCTCTCTCGCTCCGGCGGCGGGGAGGACAGTCCTCGCGATCGTTACCGCAAGTGCCGCTTATTTCACCTCTTGTTTTTTTTTCTCCCCGTCATGAAACGGGCACCTCCAAAGGTCGAGCTTTGAGCCCGGAGGGATCCCCGACGCGCTGCCGACGTCAAAGCGCAGCAACTACAGACCGGAGCGGCGGCCGTGGCGGCCCGAGGGGGGCAGCCCGAGGAAGCCCCCCCCCCCACCCCCCACCCAGGTCCCCCGGCGCGAGCTCACGCGCTGCGCGTGGCACGACGCCGGCCACCAACGCGGTGCGCGGTCACTCGGAGGGGAAAGGTGACATCACGGGTCCAGTCGGCCAAGGTGGTTTTGCCACTCGTAGCAGGGGGGGTTTTCCGTTCTAAGCCCCGGCGGCCGCCCTGGTTAATACTGCGGGTGTGCGGCAGCCGCAAAATACCACGCGCCGTCTGGTCACTCGTACGTATGTACGTTGAATTTCTTTCGCACCCTACGTAGCCAGCCGTGCTAATCGTATTGGACGTTAAAGATCACCTTGTTTTTATTCAATGCAAGTCGGCCACCGTGTACCGGCGTTACGGTCCACATTTGACGAATTCGAAAAATGACACCACAAATTACTCGACATGCGGTCATTGCCCCCTACTGGCAGTAGTTTGCCTGCTGGTAGGCCAGGTGCTGAGTCACCTTGTTGCCGCACAGGGACAGCTGCCACTGGGGGTGCCGTTTAAAATGCGTCGAGGTGTGATGAGATCAGCTGTGTATCGCTAGCAAAGCTCTCCGGGACGAGCCGACAAAAAAAACCCCAACATCATTGTTATTATTCATACGGTGACACGCGGTCACACCGACACATCACCCTTGCTGACGCAATCTCGCTCGATTCGAGACACGCATTAATTCCTCATCTGTTACAACTTGAATTGTTGCAGTCGCCAAGGAATATTGAGGCCTTTTGGGCACTTGCTCGGTCAACGACGATTTACCCGAAAAAGAATAAAATTAAAGCGCTATAAAACATATGCCCCCCCCCCTCTCCCGCGTGTCGTTCGGGCTAATTACCAACCTCGCAGACATTAAAATCTCCCCACCCCAAAATTAAACCCCGGCGGGCCCCCCCCCCGCCCCCGCAAGGCGCGACTGAGTGAGTGAGTGAGCGCTCACGTGACACAGCAACCGTCGTCCTTCGCCACCCCGCCAGCCGCTCGATGAATATTTCAGTGGCACCGGAGAGCGGTACGTTTCCCGCGCGACGGTGAGACACTTTGTCGCGCGATCATTTGTAATGGCCAGCTCGCTTCGTAAAAAAGACGCTTGTAGCTACGTGGGCTTTACCTGGTAATAAAATAATATTTTTTTTTCAAGAGATTTGTTTACATTTCCTCTGTAATTTGCACTTCTATCGTGTTTTTTTATATTGTTTGTTGTTGTCACGTTCTGACCTGCCCCCTTACTGGACATCTGTGAAAAAGAGCTTCACAGCTCATCGGATTCCTCCTGCAGCCTAAATACAGATTCTGATTCTGACCACGCCACGCCTGCCGCATCGTGCTTGCACCCCACTTCCACCACGCGTTGCCGGCACATTTCTCCGTGATGACGTAGTTAGCGGGGCATTGCTCCGTGATGACGTAGTTAGGGGGGCATTGCTCCGTGATGACGTAGTTAGGGGGCATTGCTCCGTGATGACGTAGTTAGTGGGGCATTGCTTCATGATGACGTAGTTAGTGGGGCATTGCTCCGTGATGACGTAGTTAGGGGGGCATTGCTCCGTGATGACGTAGTTAGGGGGCATTGCTTCGTGATGACGTAGTTAGGGGGGCATTGCTTCGTGATGACGTAGTTAGTGGGGCATTGCTCCAGGATGACGTAGTTAGGGGGGCATTGCTCCGTGATGACGTAGTTAGGGGGGCATTGCTCCGTGATGACGTAGTTAGGGGGCATTGCTCCGTGATGACGTAGTTAGTGGGGCATTGCTTCGTGATGACGTAGTTAGTGGGGCATTGCTCCAGGATGACGTAGTTAGTGGGGCATTGCTTCGTGATGACGTAGTTAGTGGGGCATTGCTCCAGGATGACGTAGTTAGGGGGGCATTGCTCCGTGATGACGTAGTTAGGGGGCATTGCTTCGTGATGACGTAGTTAGCGGGGCATTGCTTCGTGATGACGTAGTTAGGGGGGCATTGCTCCGTGATGACGTAGTTAGCGGGGCATTGCTTCGTGATGACGTAGTTAGTGGGGCATTGCTCCGTGATGACGTAGTTAGGGGGGCATTGCTTCGTGATGACGTAGTTAGTGGGGCATTGCTTCGTGATGACGTAGTTAGGGGGGCATTGCTCCGTGATGACGTAGTTAGGGGGCATTGCTCCGTGATGACGTAGTTAGTGGGGCATTGCTTCATGATGACGTAGTTAGGGGGCATTGCTACAGGATGACGTAGTTAGTGGGGCATTGCTCCGTGATGACGTAGTTAGTGGGGCATTGCTACAGGATGACGTAGTTAGGGGGGCATTGCTTCGTGATGACGTAGTTAGGGGGGCATTGCTCCGTGATGACGTAGTTAGTGGGGCATTGCTTCATGATGACGTAGTTAGGGGGGCATTGCTTCGTGATGACGTAGTTAGTGGGGCATTGCTTCATGATGACGTAGTTAGGGGGACATTGCTTCATGATGACGTAGTTAGGGGGCATTGCTTCGTGATGACGTAGTTAGGGGGGCATTGCTTCGTGATGACGTAGTTAGGGGGCATTGCTCCAGGATGACGTAGTTAGCGGGGCATTGCTCCGTGATGACGTAGTTAGGGGGCATTGCTTCGTGATGACGTAGTTAGCGGGGCATTGCTCCGTGATGACGTAGTTAGGGGGGCATTGCTCCGTGATGACGTAGTTAGGGGGGCATTGCTTCGTGATGACGTAGTTAGTGGGGCATTGCTTCGTGATGACGTAGTTAGGGGGGCATTGCTCCGTGATGACGTAGTTAGGGGGCATTGCTCTGCGATGCGGCGTTTAGCTACGACGCGCGTGAATTATTTATGAATTCTTCAATCAGCGACATCGGACCGAGGCATTTTATGAATCAATTTGTGTCTCAATCAACATATTCCCCCTGCTGCTCAGTAAGCTAATGAGATAATAATACCGAGGATGTAAGTCAGCATTAAAATTCAGTTTGCAAACGTATTGTTATTCATTGGCATTTCCTGTTGTTTTATTTGATGTTACATGCACCTCGAGTCTTGTTATTGTTATTACTGTTATTGGCTTGTATTTTAGTTCGTTAACTTTACATCATGATTCATCACGGATTTTTTAGGTCAGATCACATAAATGAAATGTGAACAAACGTGCCGATTTATGACCGCTTCAACGGCGCCCACCGGTGTGACGGAGAGCAATCCCACGGAACCTTAAATGGGTAACGACGACATTTCACAGATAAACGCAACCAGCAACATCAGACAGTTGCCAGAATTCTGGGGGAAATAAATAAATAGATTGGTCGTGAAAGCCTATGTGTATTTGTTTTCATGTTATCCATATTTCGAGTGTAAATATTATCGTTATCTGATTTGACTACTTTGATTTGATGTTCTCTTGACATGTATATTGAACTTCTTTCCCACCGTACATAGCCAACCGTGCTCATCTACACACACATAAGCACATCGCTTTGGAGATATTTCCACATCAAAATGCACTTTATATTCTTGGTTCTTTTGGTAAAGTCACGTAGAAGGGAAATAATAAAAGAATATACATATTAAACAATAAAAATTCTCACGACGTTTCGACTGCAACACAAACAATCATCGTCAGGTGTGAAATCCACAGCAAGAAAATTTGAAAAAAGTGGCGTATTTTCCTAACTCACCGTCACACCTGATGATGATTTCTGTTGCAGTCGAAACGTCGTGAGAATTTTTATTGTTTAATATAAATATTATTTTATTATTTCCTTTCTACGTGACTTTACCGAAAGAACCAAGAATATGAATCCCTGCAGTAACGAAAGCTTTAAATAAAATTTTAAAATGCACTTTATTAAATATCGATTTTTCTTGTTGTTGTTGTTATTATTATAACTTGTTTATAAGACAACGCTGTCGCAGGTGTGATGTTTACAAGTGACGCATTCACTCGGCCTGAGCCACCCGATGTGGCGAACCTCAGTGGAGTGTTTATGTTTGTAAAACCGCCCGTGTTGCTCGCTGTCGTGGCCGGGTGTTTCAAAGGTCACAGCGCTGAGATACTGGGCTTGAGTCCAGGCTTCAGCCGCCCACTGTGATTGAACCGGGATCTCAAGGTCAATGAGTCGATGGTTCTGCACTTAATTTGAGCTAAATGCTTGCTCTGAGAATGGGGGTGGGGGGGGGGGGGAATATTTAGCTTTTACCGTCATGTGACAAACATGACTCTGGTATTGCAGGGTGGGTGTGCAAGTGCTCGTGCCGTCTGTGTTGGTCAGAAGTCACTTGAAGGGGATCTCGGTAGTAGTTCTGTGATACCCACTTCCCTGTGCCGTTTCTCTAATACTCGCGGTGGTACGCCGTTTTGCGAGAGAAATCACGATGGATGCTTTATATACTTGATTTTATTCGCTTGTTTCTTCAGAAAAGCCTGACTGAATCTCATTTTCAGGATGGTGCGGCTGGGGTTTTTTTGCGATCGTTATGGGGCGCCACGATGGCTATGAGATGTGAACTACCTCGCCTGGTATCCAGACCCTGACGCCTGCTGTATATTTGGAGTTTGCATTATCTCTCCCTGTGGTCGTGTGGATTTGATCTCCAGGTCCTCCGGTTTTTCTCTTAGAATCAACATGCGTTTGCAGCATTTGGCTGCTTTACATTTCCACGTGATAAGCCACTTCGTTGAGCTATCATTTGTGGCCAGGTCGCTTCGGAAAATATCTATATCGCTCAATGGGCCTTACCTGGTAAAATTAAAATAGTTGTTATAGTTTATAGAGTTCAAAGCGCTGCGCACTAACCGCAACAAATACCCACACGTACTCACGTACACACGCTACATCTCTTGTCTGAATTTCAATCTACCCCTCCACATCATTTGGGACCTGATTAACAATCATCAGGCGTGTGTGGCGCGTCATGAATGTAATTTTTCACACGAACGGAGGCAATTGAGCAAACTTGAAAAAGACGTACCGCAGTCAAAGTCAGAGTGAGTTCCTGCCCAGATGAGCATCGAGGCATTGAAACTCATTCCTTGTTTACAATGGTGGACATTCCACATTCCTATGACCGGCGTGGGTCAATCCATAGGTCACCCACTGTGGACTTGCCCACATACTGACATTCGGTTTATCAACCCCGGAGGGTTGGATGTGATGAGTCAACCCTCATCCCGACCAGGGTGTGAACTCGCAAACCTTCCGATTGCGAGCCGCTCGCTCTACCGCTGAGCCACCTGGCTGGATATTTCGCACGCCAAGGGGAGGCGGTGGGCCAGGGACCGGCAAACGAAACAACAACAAGAAGAAGAAGAGCCATTTGCTTCAAATTCGGTAAGAAAAACTACAAATGTCGACATCCGCAATGCATGTGAATACAAGACGGCACTTTGTGAATAATTTCAAACCACGTATTTTTTCGCGATCACTATCTTAAGAACAGCACGATCATTTGAAACGCCGCATTGCAAATCACCGTTGGGCTTTTCGACGTCCACCGTTTATCGAACGCAATTAGGTTGTTGTCGTTGTTGTTTTTAGTTTGCAATTGTAGTGAGTCACGAAGCAGTCCTTTCAGAGCAGCACGCGGCTCGGAAGCCGCAGGTTTGCCGACCCCCCCCCCCCCCCTCTGCAGTGTGCGAACTGGTGAACAGCGAACTGGTGAACAGAGAACTGGTGAACAGCGAACTGGTGAATAGTGAACTGGTGAACAGCGAACTGGTGAACAGCGAACAGGTGAACAGCGAACTGGTGAACAGCGAACTGGTGAACAGCGAACTGGTGAACAGCGAACTGGTGAACAGCGAACAGGTGAACAGCGAATTGGTGAACAGCGAACTGGTGAACAGCGAACTGGTGAACAGCGAACAGGTGAACAGCGAACTGGTGAACAGCGAACAGGTGAACAGCGAACTGGTGAACAGCGAACTGGTGAACAGCGAACAGGTGAACAGCGAACTGGTGAATAGTGAACTGGTGAACAGAGAACTGGTGAACAGAGAACTGGTGAACAGCGAACAGGTGAACAGCGAACAGGTGAACAGCGAACTGGTGAATAGCGAACTGGTGAACAGCGAACAGGTGAACAGCGAACTGGTGAATAGCGAACTGGTGAACAGCGAACTGGTGAACAGCGAACAGGTGAACCGCGCGCGGTGGGCAGCGAGACGTGGAGTTCTGCGTCGCGGACGCGGGGGGGGGGGTGTGAGCGGTCACCCGCCGGCGAACGCCATCGACGACGCCCAAAAGGAAATCGCTTTGCGAAGCCTCGTGGCCTGGCTCCCCGAGAGGGCACGGGCGGTCGGCGAGTCTCCGCGTGTCACAGATTCAATTACTGCGGTGGGGTTGGGTTGGCGTGGGGGGGGGGGGGGGTCGTGTGTTTTGTTTGTGGATTGCGGGAGCCAGCGGGTCGGGGGGTGAAGGGGAGTGGGCCACGTCATTGCTGCCTTCGCGGGACGCGATGCGGTGCCGTGGGGGGCGGAACGAGGAGGTGAAAGAGGAGGTGGATGACGAGGAGCACGTGTGGGGGACGTGTTGAACCTGGAACAGGTTGCGTCCCAGGTGACGCACCCTGGGCCGTCTCGCCTGGATTGATTATTTTGTTTTGTCTACGGTTGACAGAGGGGGGGCAACAACACGCGGATGGATTCAGATAATAATTACAATATGATTATTATTATAATTGTCAGCCGTCCGTCAATGTACAGCTGGACGAAAGGCCCCCCTTCCTCCCCACCGCCCCCTCCCACATCGTGTCGTTAATGGGGGTGAATTGACCATACTTCACCACGCTGGTCAATACGAGTCGGCGAAGGTGCGGGTGATCCGTGACCTGTTCAGATTCTAATTGGGCACCGATTTTGGCCGTGGCCGGCAGTGGAACTCGCGGTCGTCGACTTGACAGCGCAGAGCGCAAACCCACTCGGCCACCGCTCCATAATAATACCGACGCCGGTAAGGATGTCCTTTGATACACCCAAGAACGTTTCACCGTGTCTCAAGCCTCTCCTTCAGGAGGGTCCCTGCGACATTGGGATGTTGAGCCATGAATTCCCAATCGCGAGACGTTGGCTTCGTGCTGTGGGAGGAAACGGGAGGACGCGGAGTACATGATAATCTCTATTTATCTGGGAGAATCCGATGAGCTATGAAGCTCTTTTTCACAGACGTCCATTACGGGTGGGTCAGAAAGTTACAACATATCGCCTTTTTACAAAGATCCTCCGTATATCCTTTGCCAGTACAAAAATATGAGAATAGGTCTTCCCATTTTTTCTGTCAACAAAACAGGTGTTAAGATGTTAGAACACCAAACTGAAACCTTTTACAAGGAATAATGGCTGCATTAACCACAGTCCTTAGAATGCAAACAAAAAACGTACTCTTGATAATATATGCATTGTCTTTGAAACTGATTGGTCCACACCAGAGACAGCTTTCTTTTGAGCCTCGTCTCAAAAGGTGTTAGACCAGAGGACGCCTTTGGGTGTCTCAGGACAATGCATATACTATCAGGGTATGTTTTTGTTTGCATTCTGGCCACAAGCGTTGTGATTAATGCCGACATTATTCCTTGTAAAAGGTTGCAGTTTGGTGTTTTAACATCTTAACACCTGTTTTGTTGCCATAAAAAAGGGGAAATCCTATTTTCACCCCCCGTATAGCCTTAACAACAGACTGTTTGGGGCAAGTGCTGTTTGCGAGCACCAATATGAAGGCCGGCACTGCACAACATGGTGGTGGATGGTCAGCACCACGTCCGGCCGCCTTTGTCTCCCCAGTGCTGATGTTTCGCACACTGCACCAGGTGCTCATTCAACCTAGGAGATGCCCTGGACCGGTTTAGAAATTGGCACAGGAGCAAAGATCTCTAGTTGTGCCGAGAAGTTGCTGCTGGATGCGAGAGGGCGCATCTCGACTAACAAGCCAATCTGTTCGTCACCTCGCACCCCACGCCTCCGACGCCACCGCCACGTATCACTCCACTATTAAAGCAGGCCAGCAGTCAAGGTCGAACCAGGCGAGAGTCGTGTGAGTCAAGGTGAATGCCGTATGTGAATTCAGAGTTGAGGTACGGCTGATGATGTAGACGCAGAGCAAAACGACTGCAATTTCACATCCAAGGTGGTCAAGCCCAGATGACCGCGTCGGCAGGATTGGGGCATTGCGTCGAGATGATCAAATGCAAGGGTAGTTAATGTAAGTCAAGGTGAACAGGTTAACTACCGTTAGTCAAGGTGAATATGTGAATTCAGAGTCGAGGAGGACTCATGAAAGTCAATGATGGATGTCTAATATGACTATATGAGTCAAGGTGAACATTTTAACTACTTACGAACACTCGACTTACGACACTTTGAGAGATACGAACAAACCTGGCTCGTATGTCCAGTTTCCTGTTCGGACCGAGAGTCGTAAGTTCAACTGCCGAGCAATTGATGGCGGTGGTGGCATCTACATCTGCAGAACACGAAGAGCCAGTGGCATCTACATCTGCAGGAGATTATGCAACTTTTAAAGCCATTCCCCGTGTTTAGTGTCCAGGCCGTATGCAACGTGTTTGGAATCGACCGGAGTTAAATTTGGACTTACAAACAAATCGACTTACGGACAGACCTCTAGAACCGAACTCGTTCGTAAGTCGTAAGTAGAGGAGTCCCTGTACCGTGAGTCAAGGTGAATATCTGAATTCAGATATTCACCTTGATACACATTCACTCGTAGAGGAGGACCAATGAAAGTCAAGGATGGATATCTAATATGACTATACTAGTCAAGGTGAACAATTGAACGATACTGTGAGTCATTGCGAATCTGTGAACCGAGAGTCGAGGTGAACAAAATGAAGTAACAGTGAACTGGTGAGATTAGCGGTTAGCAGATGAACTAATGAGGCACAGCTTGAACACGCGAGCCAATGGGAATTGACACTATTCTTAGACGCCGTGCAGAGATGCAGTATTTATATTCTGCATAACACGCGGTCGGTGTATCGATGCTGTAGACATCACGCATTGATTCGAGAGCCATGCCGATTTCCTGCTCAAATGAGCATCGATTAATGCATCGGTGCTCGCTTCCTGTTTACACCTCCGGGGCCAGTGGTGAGATTCCACATTACTATGGCAAGTCTCTCCAATGGGACAACCGCTTGTTTACTTCCCCGACAAAGTGGTACTGATTTTATCGACCAGTTGTCGCGTGGACAAACATGCCAGTTGTTATTTTTAGTTGCTGTTGTTGTTGTTGTCAAACCCGGAGGGATTAATGAAAAGCAAAGCAAAAAAAACTTCGACAACGTTGTCCGACGTTTCGCCGGAGAGCGCACCCAGTGTCAATAGGTGTCCACGAAAGTACAGCTTCGCGCCCGACGATCTTTCCCGGAAAACAAATATATGTTTTATAAATAAAAAAAGACGAATTATGAATCGTAAGCCTACGTGTCGAAACGTCCACTTGAAGCATTCGCCCACACGCTGCGCACGCAGAGCGAGACGCTGCGCACGCAAAGCGAGACGCAGCGTCGCGGGCGGGCGGGCGCTCTGGACGGAGGAGGCGTTCGCAGACGCTGACGGGGAGAAGCCGCCGTCGCGTGTCCACCGCAGACCGGGCGGGCGGGCGGGCGAGGAGAGACGGGGGGGGGGGGGGACGCCCGCGTCGCCCGTCGAGCCGAGTTGAGGACGAGGAGCCGTCGTCGCGTGCGTCACGCCGCATTGATTGGCGCGTCAGCGGTAATTCACTCGCCAACTCGGAGGAGAGCAAAACGGTTTCCGATGGAAATGTCTCCCTTGTGAGATCGCTCCCCCCCCTCTCTCCACTCCCCTCCTACTCCAGCCACCTTCCTCACACGTTCCCCCGACCCCCCTAATGTCCCCTTCTGAAGGAAGGGGTTCTCATTATTTGGGTGTGGTGTGGGGGGGGACAGCCATCTGTGCTACAGACCTCCTCATGGGTCCGCGCGGTCTCGTCGCACACAGCGCGTGATGTCAATCACAGATTTCACCGCTTATCGGCTACTTCGGCATCACGCTCTGCGAGGGGCAATTTACTCGGTTCGCCGATGATGGGTCTCATATGTCCGTCGGCACCGTGAGGAAATGTAGATGAGGCTGGAATGCGTGCCTGCGAGCAAACGCAATTGAACGTCTGGGCTGTGATTTATTGGGAGGTCCCGCAAGGTTATATTGGGCTCCTGGAGAAGGTCCCGGCACGAGGAGCGAAACGTCGGGACATCGTGCATGACCGCCCAAAATCGTAGGTGAGGGAGGTAAAGAAAGTCTAAAAACGAATATTTGCAATTTGACCAGGTAAGGCCCACTGAGCTATAGATCATTTTTTTCAGAAGCGACCTGGCCACAGATGATAGCCCAACGAAGTGGCTTATCACGTGGAAATCTATAGCAGCAGCTAAATACTCTAAATGTGTGATGTTGATTTATAAACGTGGAGGGGAACATCCGGAGGACCCATCGACGCGGCCACGGGGAGAGAGACACGCAAACTACAAACGTACAGCAGCAGGCGTCAGGGTAGGGATCGAACCCACGCCCTCCTGTAGACCAGGCGAGGTAGTTAACATCTCGACACCCCGGGGCACCCCACACCTCATGATGCAGGAGCTGCATGATGAAGCCTGGGGGCAGGACCCTCCCGAACAAGAGCCGCCATGGGACTCGGCGGTGAGGCTTTCCTGGGTTAACATCGCACGTGATGAGCCCCCTCCACCTCTCTCTCTCTCTCTGGTCTCTCTCTCTCTCTCTGGTCTATCTCTCTCTCTCTGGTCTCTCTCTCTCTCTGGTCTCTCTACTCTCCGCGCGCGTGATCGTTGTTGCATAAAGCGTGGCGCTAGGGACTCGCAGGAGGCGGGAGGGGGTGGGGGGGAGGTGATTATTCACGTGCGGGGTGGATTATTGCATCGCAGGATCGTGAGAGGTTGTTGCGGCGGCGACGGCGGCGGCTTGGGAAGAGAGGCTCTCATGCATCAGTGGATCGGCCTTGGCTGTTGCTGCTGCTGATGATAATAATGAAGGCGCGGAGAGGGGGGAGAGAGAGAGAGCAACTCAGGTGCGAGGAGGAACCACAGACAAGCTGGAAGGAAGCCACGCGGTGAGCCGGTGCCAACAATTGTCCAAGCTCTTACGGCCCTATAAATATAAAGTTGTTTACGGCCAATTAACGAGTGTATACATGTCGAAGGGAACTGGAGCATCCGGAGAAAATCCCACACGTGCGAGGGGGCAACGCTCTATCCCATACAGATGGAGCAGGTGGAGTCCACATTTATAGCTGTGCCGCCCTCTCCTGGCAGAGCCCAGGGGACGGTCTCACCTCGACGCCCACGGGAAGGGAGTCGCACAGCATTCGTGTGCTGCCTCAACACAGCACCCGATTTACAGACCACGTGCGTAGCCACCACCACTACCGTCACCACCACCCCCACCACTCCCACCACCCCTACCCCCATCAACCATCACCTCCACCCCCACCACCACCATCACCACCCCCACCCCCACCACCCCCGACACCACCACCACCCCCGACACCACCACCACCGCCACCACCACCCCCGCCACCACCACCACCACCACTACCCCCGACACCACCCCCAACCGCCACCACCACCTCCACCACCACCACCCCACCATCACCACCTCCACCACCACCGCCACCCCCACCATCACCACCCCCACCACCCCCACCATCACCACCACCACCGCCACCCCCACCATCACCACCCCCACCATCACCACCCCCACCACCACCGCCACCCTCACCATCACCACCCCCACCACCCCCACCATCACCACCCACACCACCCCCACCATCACCGCCACCACGAATCACCACCCCATCATTACCCCCATCACCACCCCCACCACCCCCACCACCACCACCCCCCCCTTCGCCACCACCACCTCCACCACCACCACCCCACCATCACCACCTCCACCACCCCCACCACCGCCACCCCCACCATCACCACCCCCCCCCCATCACCACCCCCACCACCAACACCACCACCACCGCCACCCCCACCATCACCACCCACACCACCCCCACCATCATCGCCACCACGAATCACCACCCCCATCACTACACCCATCACCACCCCCACCACCGCCACCACCCCCACCGCCACCACCACCTCCACCACCACCACCCCACCATCATCACCTCCACCACCCCCACCACCGCCACCCCCACCATCACCACCCCCACCACCCCCCCCCCATCACCACCCCCACCACCAACACCACCACCACCGCCACCCCCACCATCACCACCCCCACCACCACCGCCACCCTCACCATCACCACCCCACCACCCCACCATCACCACCCACACCACCCCCACCATCACCGCCACCACGAATCACCACCCCCATCACTACCCCCATCACCACCCCCACCACTCCCACCACCCCTACCCCCATCAACCATCACCTCCACCCCCACCACCACCATCACCACCCCCACCCCCACCCCCACCACCCCCGACACCACCACCACCCCCGACACCACCACCACCGCCACCACCACCCCCGCCACCACCACCACCACCACCACCACCCCCGACACCACCCCCAACCGCCACCACCACCTCCACCACCACCACCCCACCATCACCACCTCCACCACCACCGCCACCCCCACCATCACCACCCCCACCACCCCCACCATCACCACCACCACCCCCACCATCACCACCCCCACCACCCCCACCATCACCACCCACACCACCCCCACCATCACCGCCACCACGAATCACCACCCCCATCACTACCCCCATCACCACCCCCACCACCCCCACCACCACCACCACCCCCACCGCCACCACCACCTCCACCACCACCACCCCACCATCACCACCTCCACCACCCCCACCACCGCCACCCCCACCATCACCACCCCCCACCCCCCCCATCACCACCCCCACCACCAACACCACCACCACCGCTTACCCCCACCATCACCACCCACACCACCCCCACCATCATCGCCACCACGAATCACCACCCCCATCACTACACCCATCACCACCCCCACCACCGCCACCACCCCCACCGCCACCACCACCTCCACCACCACCACCCCACCATCATCACCACCACCCCCACCACCGCCACCCCCACCATCACCAACCCCACCACCCCCCCCCCCATCACCACCCCCACCACCAACACCACCACCACCGCCACCCCCACCATCACCACCCCCACCACCACCGCCACCCTCACCATCACCACCACACCACCCCACCATCACCACCCACACCGCCCCCACCATCACCGCCACCACGAATCACCACCCCCATCACTACCCCCATCACCACCCCCACCACTCCCACCACCCCTACCCCCATCAACCATCACCTCCACCCCCACCACCACCATCACCACCCCCACCCCCACCCCCACCACCCCCGACACCACCACCACCCCCGACACCACCACCACCGCCACCACCACCCCCGCCACCACCACCACCACCACTACCCCCGACACCACCCCCAACCGCCACCACCACCTCCACCACCACCACCCCACCATCACCACCTCCACCACCACCGCCACCCCCACCATCACCACCCCCACCACCCCCACCATCACCACCACCACCGCCACCCCCACCATCACCACCCCCACCATCACCACCCCCACCACCACCGCCACCCTCACCATCACCACCCCCACCACCCCCACCATCACCACCCACACCACCCCCACCATCACCGCCACCACGAATCACCACCCCATCATTACCCCCATCACCACCCCCACCACCCCCACCACCACCACCCCCCCCTTCGCCACCACCACCTCCACCACCACCACCCCACCATCACCACCTCCACCACCCCCACCACCGCCACCCCCACCATCACCACCCCCCCCCCATCACCACCCCCACCACCAACACCACCACCACCGCCACCCCCACCATCACCACCCACACCACCCCCACCATCATCGCCACCACGAATCACCACCCCCATCACTACACCCATCACCACCCCCACCACCGCCACCACCCCCACCGCCACCACCACCTCCACCACCACCACCCCACCATCATCACCTCCACCACCCCCACCACCGCCACCCCCACCATCACCACCCCCACCACCCCCCCCCCCCCCATCACCACCCCCACCACCAACACCACCACCACCGCCACCCCCACCATCACCACCCCCACCACCACCGCCACCCTCACCATCACCACCCCACCACCCCACCATCACCACCCACACCACCCCCACCATCACCGCCACCACGAATCACCACCCCCATCACTACCCCCATCACCACCCCCACCACTCCCACCACCCCTACCCCCATCAACCATCACCTCCACCCCCACCACCACCATCACCACCCCCACCCCCACCCCCACCACCCCCGACACCACCACCACCCCCGACACCACCACCACCGCCACCACCACCCCCGCCACCACCACCACCACCACCACCCCCGACACCACCCCCAACCGCCACCACCACCTCCACCACCACCACCCCACCATCACCACCTCCACCACCACCGCCACCCCCACCATCACCACCCCCCACCACCCCCACCATCACCACCACCACCCCCACCATCACCACCCCCACCACCCCCACCATCACCACCCACACCACCCCCACCATCACCGCAACCACGAATCACCACCCCCATCACTACCCCCATCACCACCCCCACCACCCCCACCACCACCACCACCCCCACCGCCACCACCACCTCCACCACCACCACCCCACCATCACCACCTCCACCACCCCCACCACCGCCACCCCCACCATCACCACCCCCACCCCCCCCCCATCACCACCCCCACCACCAACACCACCACCACCGCTTACCCCCACCATCACCACCCACACCACCCCCACCATCATCGCCACCACGAATCACCACCCCCATCACTACACCCATCACCACCCCCACCACCGCCACCACCCCCACCGCCACCACCACCTCCACCACCACCACCCCACCATCATCACCACCACCCCCACCACCGCCACCCCCACCATCACCACCCCCACCACCCCCCCCCCCCATCACCACCCCCACCACCAACACCACCACCACCGCCACCCCCACCATCACCACCCCCACCACCACCGCCACCCTCACCATCACCACCACACCACCCCACCATCACCACCCACACCACCCCCACCATCACCGCCACCACGAATCACCACCCCCATCACTACCCCCATCACCACCCCCACCACTCCCACCACCCCTACCCCCATCAACCATCACCTCCACCCCCGCCACCACCATCACCACCCCCACCCCCACCCCCACCACCCCCGACACCACCACCACCCCCGACACCACCACCACCGCCACCACCACCCCCGCCACCACCACCACCACCACCACCCCCGACACCACCCCCAACCGCCACCACCACCTCCACCACCACCACCCCACCATCACCACCTCCACCACCACCGCCACCCCCACCATCACCACCCCCACCACCCCCACCATCACCACCACCACCGCCACCCCCACCATCACCACCCCCACCATCACCACCCCCACCACCACCGCCACCCTCACCATCACCACCCCCACCACCCCCACCATCACCACCCACACCACCCCCACCATCACCGCCACCACGAATCACCACCCCATCATTACCCCCATCACCACCCCCACCACCCCCACCACCACCACCCCCCCCTTCGCCACCACCACCTCCACCACCACCACCCCACCATCACCACCTCCACCACCCCCACCACCGCCACCCCCACCATCACCACCCCCCCCCCATCACCACCCCCACCACCAACACCACCACCACCGCCACCCCCACCATCACCACCCACACCACCCCCACCATCATCGCCACCACGAATCACCACCCCCATCACTACACCCATCACCACCCCCACCACCGCCACCACCCCCACCGCCACCACCACCTCCACCACCACCACCCCACCATCATCACCTCCACCACCCCCACCACCGCCACCCCCACCATCACCACCCCCACCACCCCCCCCCCCCCATCACCACCCCCACCACCAACACCACCACCACCGCCACCCCCACCATCACCACCCCCACCACCACCGCCACCCTCACCATCACCACCCCACCACCCCACCATCACCACCCACACCACCCCCACCATCACCGCCACCACGAATCACCACCCCCATCACTACCCCCATCACCACCCCCACCACTCCCACCACCCCTACCCCCATCAACCATCACCTCCACCCCCACCACCACCATCACCACCCCCACCCCCACCCCCACCACCCCCGACACCACCACCACCCCCGACACCACCACCACCGCCACCACCACCCCCGCCACCACCACCACCACCACCACCCCCGACACCACCCCCAACCGCCACCACCACCTCCACCACCACCACCCCACCATCACCACCTCCACCACCACCGCCACCCCCACCATCACCACCCCCACCACCCCCACCATCACCACCACCACCCCCACCATCACCACCCCCACCACCCCCACCATCACCACCCACACCACCCCCACCATCACCGCAACCACGAATCACCACCCCCATCACTACCCCCATCACCACCCCCACCACCCCCACCACCACCACCACCCCCACCGCCACCACCACCTCCACCACCACCACCCCACCATCACCACCTCCACCACCCCCACCACCGCCACCCCCACCATCACCACCCCCACCCCCCCCCCATCACCACCCCCACCACCAACACCACCACCACCGCTTACCCCCACCATCACCACCCACACCACCCCCACCATCATCGCCACCACGAATCACCACCCCCATCACTACACCCATCACCACCCCCACCACCGCCACCACCCCCACCGCCACCACCACCTCCACCACCACCACCCCACCATCATCACCACCACCCCCACCACCGCCACCCCCACCATCACCACCCCCACCACCCCCCCCCCCCCATCACCACCCCCACCACCAACACCACCACCACCGCCACCCCCACCATCACCACCCCCACCACCACCGCCACCCTCACCATCACCACCACACCACCCCACCATCACCACCCACACCACCCCCACCATCACCGCCACCACGAATCACCACCCCCATCACTACCCCCATCACCACCCCCACCACTCCCACCACCCCTACCCCCATCAACCATCACCTCCACCCCCACCACCACCATCACCACCCCCACCCCCACCCCCACCACCCCCGACACCACCACCACCCCCGACACCACCACCACCGCCACCACCACCCCCGCCACCACCACCACCACCACCACCCCCGACACCACCCCCAACCGCCACCACCACCTCCACCACCACCACCCCACCATCACCACCTCCACCACCACCGCCACCCCCACCATCACCACCCCCACCACCCCCACCATCACCACCACCACCGCCACCCCCACCATCACCACCCCCACCACCCCCACCATCACCACCCACACCACCCCCACCATCACCGCCACCACGAATCACCACCCCCATCACTACCCCCATCACCACCCCCACCACCCCCACCACCACCACCACCCCCACCACCACCTCCACCACCACCACCCCACCATCACCACCTCTACCACCCCCACCACCGCCACCCCCACCATCACCACCCCCACCCCCCCCCCATCACCACCCCCACCACCAACACCACCACCACCGCTTACCCCCACCATCACCACCCACACCACCCCCACCATCATCGCCACCACGAATCACCACCCCCATCACTACACCCATCACCACCCCCACCACCGCCACCACCCCCACCGCCACCACCACCTCCACCACCACCACCCCACCATCACCACCTCCACCACCCCCACCACCGCCACCCCCACCATCACCACCCCCACCACCCCCCCCCCCATCACCACCCCCACCACCAACACCACCACCACCGCCACCCCCACCATCACCACCTCCACCACCCCCACCATCACCGCCACCACCACCATCACCACCCCCACCACTACCGCCACCCCCACCATCACCACCCCCACCACCCCCACCATCACCATCACCACCCCCATCACTACCCCCATCACCACCCCCACCACCGCCACCACCACCACCGCCCAGCTATTGAGAGGCGTGAGAGCGCCGTGCGGGAGGGAGAGGTGCCGCAGGCGCTGGGTGTGGCTCTGTGACCAGCGCGGCCGCCCCCATTGCGTCGCGCGCTTTCACGAATTCATCACCGCTCCTCGCTCCGGCGGGTTTACCGTTGCGCGGTCAGATCAGCGAACCGAATCAGCGAAGCGGTCTCATTCAGGGACCCGGGGCACGGTCGGAGCTCCGCGCGTCGTCCTGTGTCGTTGGGGTGGCACCGCGCGTCGTCAAGTATCAACAACAACAACAATAAACACCACAGCCGAGAACTCGACAACAAAGAGCTGCCGCCGACACGCGGAGCGAAACGTCGGACACCACGCCGAACGACAAGATGCGCGTACGAGACGGAACAGGACACTTTCGGGGTTCACGCAGCACGGCGGCGAAAAAGACCAAAGCCACGCTCGTGACATTCGTCGTCGCGGTCACGAAAAGCCGCGATCGATCCACCGCTGGACGACAGGCGGCCTCGTTCCGCCGAGCCGTCGCCACGATCCCGCGGTGCAACAATCCACGAGCCGATCCCATCGCTGCGTCTCCCGCGGTGGCACGGAATGCGTCGGGGTCGCCGTTCCCCCCCCCCCCCCCCCCTTTGCCCTCGTCCCACTGCTCGTTACTTGTTCAGATGCGGCAACGCAGCGTCGCCACGTGTGTGAGAGTGTGAGTGTGTGGGTGAGTGTGTGTGAGTGAGTGTGTGTGAGTTGGTGTGAGTGTGTGAGTGTGTGTGTGCCCGACTGCGAGTGATAGCCGGCGGTCGGGACACGCGGCACAATTAAGCCACGCAGAGGTGGGGGTGGTAGGTGGGGGTGGTAGGTGGGGGTGGTAGGTGGGGTGGGGGGGGGCTCGGTTCAATCCTTGCAACAGGGCTCAAGGCAAATCACGCTACGCTGCTGACTCCCCCTTGATTACTCAGACTGATGCATCCCTCACGATTATTTTGCCCCCGCCCCGACCTTTCTTGGCCTCCCCAACAGACCCAACCTCAAGGTGTCTTTTGTTGTTGTTGTCAATATATTTTATTTTAGCAGCTAAATCCCACTGAGCTACTGTATTTTTCTTGCAGAGGCAAACCCGGCCACGCGTGATAAGCCCATCGAGGTGGGGGCATTTATAGTGGCAGCCGAATCATCGACGAGCCGCGTTCGGCATTGCGAGGCCCCAGGTGCCACTGGCAGCCCCTGGTGGCCTTGAGTGCGGCCTCTGAGTGCGCCCCCCCCCCCCCTACCATCATCGTGGCTGGCAAACCCAACAATTGTTTCAAAGGTGTGGCGGCCCTCCCTCGCACTGATGATGTCTTATCGTGGCAAAAAGGTCCCGTGGATAACACTGGTCTAAACGCGTGTTTCTCAACGTGGAAGGCATAAACCGGAGGAATCCGGAGAAAGCTCTCAGAGAGAGAACGCGCGGAATATTATACAACGGGCATAGTCAGGGTCGGGATTAAATCATCGGTCTCCTGCGTACCAAGCGTTTGCTGCACCGATGTGATCAGTAGCAGGACACGGAGTTGCTTTGGAAGGGGCCACGTCAGCGGGTCTCACGCGCCGACATATCCCCTGGGCACACACTCACGGGTCTCACGATCCCCTTACCGGCGCCTTGCTCGCGCGCGTGCCTCGCGAAGCGGGGGAACTTCACTGTCCGTGTGAGTTGACGATTACCTCTGCCTGGAGTAGGCCCCCAGGTAAAGCGGTTCACCTGGACAAGTGACGTGTGTGTGTGTGTTGGGGAGCGGTAGTGTAGAGGTTAGCACGCTACGCTACGATCCCGGCTACCCGACACGGTCAATACCAGTGACGATTATTTGAACCGGTCCTGGGCCTCCTCCATGTCAACTCAGCCTCAAATGAGTATCTAGTGCAGTGTGTAAACATCGCCACTCGGGAGACAAATGCGGCCGGGCGTGGTGCTGGCCACCCAAACCCTCGTGTGCTGTGCCGGCCTTCATAGGTGCTCGCTAACAGCACTTGCTCCTACAGTCTGTTAAGGCTATACGGTGGATATTTGTCTTTGCGACGTGTGCGTCTGGGAAGCGGTTAGCGTAGTGGTTAGCATGCTGCCGCTACTAACCCGCTCACGGCCATCATCAGTGACGAACATCCAAACCCATTCTCCCCTCGGTCGACTAATGTATACTTGTTGCGGTGTAAAAAAAAAAAATCAGCACTGGGGAGACAAAGGCGGCCGGGTGTGGTGCTGGCCAACCAGCGGGCGTGGTGCTGGCCAACCACCCCCTCGTGTGCTGTGCTGACCTTCATAGGTCTGTTAAAAGGCTCTACGGGGGATCTTTGTTTTTGACGTGTGCGTGTAGCGCGCGCGTGTGTGTGTGTAATGTGCATGGCTGCTGTCAATGTAAAGGTGCAAAGGCAAAAGTGCAGCCCTGCTAGCCCACGCCACTGCTGTTGAAATGGGCATCGCCATAAGGAGCTCTAGAAAGGGTCTCTTTGGTCTGCTCTTCCAACGAGCTTATCCGACGACTGTACCCAGCCACCCTGTGGTGTGCACACCTACACCACAGGGTGGAGGGAGCAAGGTGGGTGGGGATTTAATGCATTGTTTGAGCTGCCGCCCCGGGAGAACGCCCAGTGCCAACCATTGCACCGTGAGGGCTCGGCAGTGTTTGTTTCATCCCACGTGGTGATGAGCACGAGGAGTGGATGTGCGTAAGAAGTGGCGAATATTTAAACCTCGCCTAGGTCGACTCTGCCTCAAATGAGTACTGTACTCGGTGTGGTGTGTGTAAAACATCACCACTGGGGAGACAAATGCGGCCGGGCGTGGTGCTGGCCACCCCACCCCCTCGTGTGCCGTTCCGGCCTTCATAGGTGCTACTCGCTAACAGCACTTGCCCCGACAGTTCTGTTGAAGGCTGTACATGGGGGAGGGGCGTCGTTGTCTTTGTGAAGATCGGTGGCATAGTGGATAGCGCACTTCCCTAGGAGCACGGCGGTCTCACGTCGATTCCCATCCATAGCGAGTGTATCTGAAACCGTTTCTGGACCTCCCCTAGGTCGAGCCAGCCTTTAATGAGAAGCTTCTGCAGTTGTGTGAATATCCAAACTTGTTCAATCACTCACGGCCACCGAGGTTTGGCAAAAAATAATGAATGCGTTCAATCAGTTCGGTACCAATTTAAACACAACACGTGTTTGCGATGGCGCGTCGCCACTGGTGCATAAGTAAACATTACACACAAAAACAAGGAACAAATTCGTCAATAACACTGCCATGAAAGGGAAAGAATATATAATAGGCGACGTTTCGGGCAATGCCCCTTCATAAGTACCGACTCGTTCACTTTACCCTCGGATTTATTACGGGGATACCCAAGTGGGTGTGGATGTACATGTGGTACCCATCACGATGACGCTTCAACAATATCGTCATCAATATCATCATCAGCAACAACATCATCCACATCAACTAAAACCCGGGTACGTAATTGTGAAATCATCGGTGGACACTTCAAGATCGAACTCTTGAGAGTTTTTTAAAACTCTTCTGCACGTTCCCAACTCTTGATAGTGCTTCAATTCGCACCGTAAGTTTAGTTATTTCTTACTCGGGCAATCATGACTTAGTCATCATAACTATTGGTGTACTATTCATATTAACCACAGATCATAATGTACAGCCTTGTGAAAATCCACTGTTGGATGAAGACCTTGCCAGCACCCTGCCGCACATCAGTGAATGTTTGACCATACTTCACCGCGCTGGTCAGTATGGTTGGGTGAACGGTGCATGAGTGGGGGGGGCGGGGGGCGTTGTGACCAAGAGGCGGTCTGGGAAATCCAACTCAAGATACAAAATGCAGTGCGCTAACCACTGCGCCACCGCTCAACCAGCGACAACAACAAAAGCAGACAGTTCACCTGGTCATCATCTCTGATCTCCGCACGCACGCGGCGGTGAAACGCCACGTGGAGCCAGAGAAAGAGACGGCCGAAGAGCGGCCGAGCTTACCAGGGCATGCACGCTGATGCTGAAGCTGCTGATGATGCTGCTGTTGCTGCTGCCGCCGACGATACTGCTGATGATGATGCTGCTGCCGACGATACTGCTGATGATGCTGCTGCTGCCGAAGATGATGGCTGCTGTTGAAGTTACCGCAAATGATGCTGATGTTGATTGTCGTTCAAACTGATGTTAATGTTGCTGCTGCTGATGATGATACAAACTCGATGTTGCCTGTGATGACTATGTAGCTGCTGATGGTGATGATGTTACTGATATTTCTGGTGATGATGATGGTGCTGCTACAGATTCTGCTGCTACTGCTGATGGTGATACCGGTGCTGCTACTGCTGCTGATGATGATGATACCTCGAGTGATGCTGCTGCTAAAGCCGCTGCTGCTGATGACTATCGTCCCGCTGATACTTCTGTTGCTGATACTATTGCTGCAGAGATTGGTGATACCGGTGATGTCGCTGCTGCTGATAATGAAGTCCCTTATACCTGTGGTGATGCTACTGATGATGCCGCTGCTGCTGCTGATACTGTTGATGCTGCTGATGATACTGTTGATGCTGCTGATGATGCCGCTGCTGCTGATATTGTTGATGCTGCTGATGATACTGTTGATGCTGCTGCTGATATTGTTGATGCTGCTGCTGATAGTGTTGATGCTGCTGCTGATGATGCTGCTGCTGATGATTATACTGTTGATGATGCTGCTGCTGCTGCTGACACTGTTGATGATGCTGCTGATGATACTGTTGATGCTGCTGCTGATACTGTTGATGATGCTGCTGCTGATGATACTGTTGATGCTGCTGCTGATACTGTTGATGATGCTGCTGCTGATGATACTGTTGATGATGCTGCTGCTGATGATGATGCTCCATGCACTGTGAGGCTGGCGGGCCTCCGCGTCCGAGCAGGGCTCGTTTCTGGAGCGCGTTTCCGACGATTGTTGTGCCTTAATGCTGTTTTTCCTCGCTCCGGAGGAAGCGCCCCCCTCCCCCCACAACACCCCTCCCCCCTCCACCGCACACAATCCCCATCACTGCCCCCAAAATAGTCTCTGACGTGAGCGACCCGCGCGGTGAGAAGGGCGAGACGCGCGGGCTGAGTTACCTGGAGACTTGGCCGCTCGCGATGATAACGCGATCTGCGCTATTGCTGATCGTGGTCAGAGCTTGATTTCAGCCGGGGCTGAGCTCCGGAAAATATTTTCAGGTGGGATGAATGAGGGTGGCGTGTGGTGGTGGGGAGTCGGGGGGGGGATGGTTGGCGTGGTGGGGGGGAGTTGAATATTCAAAGGCGCTCGGAATTAATCCATAAAATATTAAAACAATGTTTGGTTAAGCAATCGCGTCGTTAGGGATAAATGTGCGCAACTGAATAAATGATCAGGCCCATTCTGTCCCTCCGCTGAAATAAAAGCATGTTTTACACATCCCATCAGCCACCACGGCCTTCTGGGAGTTCATCATTTCAGCGGCAGGGAATCCCAACGTGGAGCAGGCGTTGTGAGCGCTAGTTCGGTGAGCTAATGGGTGAGTATGTAAGGTGAGCGAGTGGGTCATTGAGACGGGGTGAGTGTGTGGGGTGAGTGAGTGGGTGGGTGTTGTTCTGACATGCAGCGTAGCGAGTGAGTGGGTGAGTGAACGAGTGAGTGGGTGAGTGAGTGTGGGTGTGAGTGTGTTGTTCTGACCTGCAGCGTGCGGAGTGAGTGGGTGAGTGAACGAGTGAGTGGGTGAGTGAGTGTGGGTGTGAGTGAGTGTGTTGTTCTGACCTGCAGCGTGCGGAGTGAGTGGGTGAGTGAACAAGTGAGTGGGTGAGTGTGGGTGTGAGTGAGTGTGTTGTTCTGACCTGAAGCGTGCGGAGTGAGTGGGTGAGTGAACGAGTGAGTGGGTGAGTGAGTGTGGGTGTGAGTGAGTGTGTTGTTCTGACCTGCAGCGTGCGGAGTGAGTGGGTGAGTGAACGAGTGAGTGGGTGAGTGAGTGTGGGTGTGAGTGAGTGTGTTGTTCTGACATGCAGCGTAGCGAGTGAGTGGGTGAGTGAACGAGTGAGTGGGTGAGTGAGTGTGGGTGTGAGTGAGTGAGTAAGTGTGTTGTTCTGACCTGCAGCGTGCGGAGTGAGTGGGTGAGTGAACGAGTGAGTGGGTGAGTGAGTGTGGGTGTGAGTGAGTGTGTTGTTCTGATATGCAGCGTAGCGAGTGAGTGGGTGAGTGAACGAGTGAGTGGGTGAGTGAGTGTGGGTGTGAGTGAGTGAGTGAGTGTGTTGTTCTGACCTGCAGCGTGCGGAGTGAGTGAGTGAGAGTGGGTGAATAAGTGTGTGGGTGAGTGAGTGAGTGAGCGTGTGAGTTAGTGGGTGAATGAGAGTGAGTGAGTGAGTCAGAGTGGGTGTGAGTGGGTGAGTGAGCTTGCGAGTGAGTGGGTGATTAAGTGAGAGTGGTGAGAGTGGGTGAGTGAGTCAGAGTGGGTGTGAGTGGGTGAGTGAGTGAGCGTGTGAGTAAGTGGGTGAGTGAGCGTGCGAGTGAGTGGGTGAGTGAGTGAGGTGGGTGTGAGTGGGTGAGTGAGTGAGGTGAGTGTGAGTGGGTGAGTGAGTGAGCGTGCGAGTGAGTGGGTGAGTGAGTGAGGTGAGTGTGAGTGGATGAGTGTGGTGTTCTGACCTACAGCCTCGTGGTTGAACACAGTGGTGGATGAGACAAAGCAAAGTCAGTAGTCCGGTCCGCAGAGTCTCCAACGCGAGTGGAAGGAATCAATGACTGAAGTTCACAGTCATGAGCAGCGATAGAAGAGTGCTACGTGTTGATGTTGTTGAAGTTGTTGCTGATGATGATGATGTTGTTGTTGTTGGTGATGCTGAAACAATGAAAATGTCACCAACTGCGTGTGCAGCACCAGCATGGCCTTGGCTGCACGCGCGCGTGTGTGTTGTTTGCGTGGTTTCCGCACAGCCACACACACACACACACGTGTGTGCGCTAGCCGCTGTGCGCAAGCGGGGGGGGGGGGGTCTGTCTGGACAGCTGTGTTCGCGTCCTCCCCCCCCACCACACACACCGCTCCCCACGCAACCGGGGGAGGTGGGTGGGTGGGGGGTCCCATAATGACCCCAGGTGTTCCACTGGGACCAACGAGGGCATTGTAAACACAGACGGACACAAACAGTGGCCAACGTCTGGACACACACACTAAACAAGAGGCGATCGGTGACAATGGAGAGGATGGGATTAAGCCGACCGCCAAAGAGTATTCGCTCTACCCCTAACCACACTAGGAAACCAGTCACTGTTACAAACCCTCATACCTTAGTTGAAAACGTTGTAGGCTTTCGCGAACAATAGTATCCATAATAGTTTTTTGGGGTTAGATCACGTAAAATATAAATGTGTCGTTAAACCCGCCACCACCCGACACAGCCAATTAGTGAGGTCTGTCACGTTAATAAAAGCGTGCCAATGTAGTTACTACTAACCATGCCTTATTAACCAGCCACAAATAGTAGCCCTATACTACTGACCCTAACCAGATGTATTTATACTGGAGACATCCGATGGGCTATAAAGATATTGTTCACAGATGTCCAGTCAGGGCGGGTAAGAACGTAGCAACAACAAAGAGTGCAAAAACACGATAGGGGTGCAAAGTACAGGAAAGGTAAACAAATCACCCAAAAACACACGGACAAATTAAACTAAACCATCCCCATCCTACCAGCAATAGCCATCGCCAATGAACCAGCCAGTACGAGTCCTACCCATAGCCAATTAGCCAACCCTCCAACAAATGAAATCCTTGCGTATGGCGATATATAACGATAAATAACGCGCGCTAAATGTCAGTGTCGAGGTGGATGATGGTCAACAACCCGAGGGGCGTCAGGAGGAGACTTCGTGTCCGCTGTTCCTCCTCCTCCTCCGTTGTCGAAGGAGCGCAGGCTACCGCAGTGGCTTGACGATCTGGCCCACGTCTTTAGTCGTCGTGGGCCCACAATTGCCGCACAGCACCATTGTGGCTTTACGTGTTCCTGTTGCGATGGAGGCGCGCGCATCGGCCCGTTGACGTCCCGATGCGGTCGATAGGTTACAACCACCGGTGACCTCGAGGAATGGCAAAGCCACGCAGGAGATGTTGCGATGTTGGGGTCTCGCATGAGAGGTTTATTCTGGAACCTTCCAACTTAGGGGCCGTCCATAAATGACGTCACGCGATTTTGGACGATTTTTGACCCCCCCCCCACTTCGTCACACGGCGTCACAAAAATCAGACCCCCCCTCAAATATAAAATAAAACATGCTTCAAACCGCTTTAAACTATTGTCATTGTAGTGCGTATTTAATGTGGCGCTGCACTCTGATGTTGTAGGAGAAAACATTTATAAAAAAAGTGTTGTCTATATTTATTTAAAGTTGCGCATTTTGACGTGACGTCACATTTCTCAAACCTTCCCCCCTCGTCACACATCGTCAGAAATATCTGACCCCCCCCCCCCCAGGTGCGTGACGTCATTTATGGACGGCCCCTTAGCCTCACCAACTAGCGACGAGTACTCACCATTAACCATAGGAAACTAGCCGCTAAACAACTCGCCATACAGACTCCAGCAGTATAGCCCTAGATTTGAAGCTTTCGTGACTGCAAGGTTCCATACTCTTATGTTTTTTCGGTAAAGTCACGTAGGTAAATCTAGCTGTGACGGTCTCACCTGATGACGGAGACTTGTGTTGCCTCCGAAACGTCGTGATTTATAATTTTATTTCTATTATTATTTGTATTATTTTTACTTTTATTATTTATTTTTACCTACGTGACTTTACCGAAAAAACTTCAGAGTACAGTATAGCCCTGTCACTGACCCTAACGCCGCCCATACCACGGCTTTGCCAAGGCCCCGTGAGAAATGTCTTGTTAGAGGTGTTCACATGTTGCTGATCGACCAAGACGTCTCAAATTTGCGTACATTCTCTCATCCCTCCCCCCGTGCTTGTGTTCGTTTCGCTATCACTTTCTCTTTCGCCGGCCCGGCTTCTGCGATCCGTGCGACATAGCAGGTATGATGCGCCTGGATTAGGAAACTATCGGGGCCTCGCTTTGGCTCAAAATGACACCCCGCCTTTTGAGAATACGAGGATGCCTCCTTGGATGAACGAACACCGGAAACAAAGGCGCAGGGGTTCGTGGCATCGCTCGAACGTCTTCGGTCGGGACACGGACCGATGGTCGAGGACAATAACGGAGCGGCAGCCAAGGAATAGAACGCACACGCCGGTAGGACGCACCCCCGACAGAGATGGAGCGTTGGAATCAGATCGTGCGCAGGTGCTAGGCGGATTAATTACGTCGCGGGATTGTGAGAGGTGGTGGTGGTTGTGGCTTTAGGGGGGGGTGGGTGGAGGGGGGGAGGCCTTCATCCAGCAGTGGATTGACCATGACGGCTGACGGTAATTACGATGAGACCAACATTGTTGCTGTTGCTGCCGCCGTCGTCGGTGTCAGCATTCGCTGTTGGTCGACGACAACTTCCCGTGCAATATTTCCCCACTCATCCTCATCCCGTTGCTTTAATGTCCGCGGACATCAATAGCAAACAATTGCCCCCGTGACGTCGCCGCGATGCCCACTTCAACTCGAGTGGAGCTTAGTCCCCACTGAGCAGTCGTCTGCGACTTGGCAAATCACGAATCGTCTGCGAAGAGCAATAACTCGGGTAATCATTTCGATTGATGATGCTGCTGATGATGCTGCTGCTGATGATGATGATAATTTTCTATTTTATTTTAGACGATGATCGGGAAATCTGTTGTTGTGAACCCGTGAGCGATCATTGAAGTCGTGAGAAATCACCGAGAAATTATCACGGAATCGTGTAGATTACCGTAGATGTCATGCCGATGTTACATTCGGGATAATGACCTTAAACAACAACGACAATAACAGCAACACAACGAGGCTGCATGTATCACAATGAATAATCACATCGCTGAGGTTTTGGGAGAGTGTAGGGTTACATATCAATCATTAAACCCAGATTACATGCCGCCGCCACCGCCGCCACCCCCTTATATTATTATTATAAGAATGTGCCAACCCCCTCCCCTCCCTCTCCCACTTGTTGCTGTCGGCTGTTGAGTCTGTTGACAGATCCAGCCGCCGAACGTGACCCAACGCACCGCGGTGCAGCTGGCAGGAAGCGCGTCTTCCGGCGGTCGTGGTGTGGCGAGGAGGAGGGCACCCCTTCAATGCCCCATTCCGTGCCACGCCGCCACCCCACCTCTTCGCCGGAAGGACGCTTCATGGGGGGTGGGGGGGTGATGGGTGTCGTGACTGAACTGCCCGTGAAGATAGGCTAATTGTCGTCAAAGGGCGAGCGTCCCTTTCTCGGCGGATGAATTAGTCATGAAAAGCATTCTGACAACAACAGCGGCGAGTGCTCACTCAAGCCGCCCACGTGAGTGGACTGCGCTCGGCTCTGAGACCCTTCACGAGTTGAGATGATCCACGAGGTACGATACACACACGCGACAATTATAGCCCCCCCCCCGCCCGTGTAGCCTTCAAGTTTGATGGAGGCAAGTGCTGTTAGCGAGCACCTATTAAGGCGCAGCACACACAGTGCTGATATTCACACACCGCACCAGGTAGGTGCTCAGTTCAGGCCGAGTTGACATCGCGGGAACCGAACTCGGGTCGCCGGGTTCGTACCGCTATACTACCCACTCCGCGCAATATCATAAACACACACAGACACGCGCACAATGAGACGCACAGAAACGGAAAGAGGCGTGAAGCCACTTGGGGCCCTGGAGGTCACGTGAACGCTACTTTGCCCTCTCTTCAGATGGACACGCGTGTCTCGTGCCGTAACACACGCGGACTCCTGGAGCGGCAGTGGTGGATGATGATGATGATGATGATAATGGTTGTGGTGGTGAATATTCATTCATTCGGGGATTCATTTAGCATTGAATATTTTCCTTGGGGACTCAAACCCAACAACCATTACTCCTGGACCTCGCCTCCACCTCTCGATAGAGGGGGGTGGTGGGTTGGGAAATACTTTCAGAAGCCCAGCCCCGGACAGCTCCAGCTGAAATCATAAGCCCTGTGTATAATCATCTGTACAAATAACTTCCCACGGTTCATCATAAGCACTACATTATAACAACCCCATAATCTAATCCATAACAAAAAAAAACATCCATGCAAATGCCTTCTCTTGAGACTAATCAGTGAATATTTCCTAGGTTAACAGAAGGCATTATATAACAAAGCACTACAGAAGGACCATCGCCCGAAACGTTAGCCTACGTCAAATGTTCCCGCAATAAGGCAGTGGTCGTGACGCACGCGGTGAGTTATGTTCACGTGCGCCTTTTGATCACCGTGAGCTGCGCTGCGAATCGTCAGCTGCTGATGCGTGGCGAGATTGTAGCGCTTCGTAATGAATGGCAACGCGAGTCCCGTCATTATTTACGGGTGTACAAGGTGATTCGTGTGGCTGAGCCAGTTAACCCCCGATGTCGAGCTCTCGATATGTGAACCACACGCGCCACTGTGATCAACGATAATTGCCTGTTGGCACCAACGTGAGGGTAATGACGACCTAAGTAAAAGCACGGGGGGGGGGTGACTGCTGCTGTTAAAACAAGAGTGGAGACCCGCGAGAGAAGGGGAGAGAAGCGGTGGGAGAGGCAGCGGGAGAGACGGCGACACCGAGACGGCATCGCAGAGTTCGGAGGTCACTGCTGGACACGAGCAGCTGATGGGGAAGTCACCGCCTGACGGCAACAACATGACGCTCTGGGTATCTGTGTGAGTCTATGGGTCTCTGTATGAGTATATGGGTCTCTTTGTGAATCTATGCTTCTCTGTATGGTTCTATGGTTCCATGTGTGAGTCTGGTGGTCTATATACGAGACTATGTGAGTTTATGTGTCTCCGTGTGAGTCTATGGTTATCTGTGTTTTTGGGTCTATGAGCAAGACTATGGGCATGCGTGTAAGGCCATTGTTCTCTGTGTGAGTATATGGGTCTCTCTGTGAGTACATGATTCTCTGCGTGAGCCTATGTGTCTCTGTATGAGTCTATAGGTCTCTGTGTGAGTCTATGGAACTCTGTACTAGTCAAATGAAGGGGATTAATGGGAGGGGAGAAAATGGGAGGAGGCCTTTGTCCAGCTGTGGGAAGTTCCAGGCAGACTACAACAACAACAACGTGGTTGTTATCGTCATGAGCCACGCTATTTATATCTCTGAGCAAGGATGGATGATCGTACACGTGTTATCCACAAGGGGGAGCAACACGCCCTCTTCCTTGCGAGAGACAATGATTCCCCGTGCTGTTAGCGAGCACCTATGAAGGTGCCGGAACGCCACACGAGGGTTTGGGTGGCCAGCACCACGCCCGGCCGCCTTTGTCTCCCGAGTGGCGATGTTTACACACCGTGCCAGGTATCAATTTGAGGCTAAGTCGACCTGGGAGAGGCCAGGGTCCGGTTCAGCTATTCGTCACCGGTGTTGGCCGTGAGCGGGATTCGGACTCGGGTGCCGGGTTCGTAGCGCAACGCGCCAACCGCTGCGCCACCGCTCCCCGGCCCTTGATCGCCAACACACTCCAATTCCCATCACTCCGCTTAAGCATCCATTCTCAGTCAGTCCGTTCTCACTCACGCAGAAACTCGCTTCCTCTCACTCACCCACCAATTACTCCCCACGGCGGCGTGGGGGCGTACGTAGAGGTGACCGTTGCGAACGAGATGGGATTATCCAGGTAAAACATTTGAACCAAAAAATTAAAGAAACACCACTCGCTTCACATCACTCACCACTCACGCCTGTCAGTTACCCACCACTCGATTCCCCCATCACTCTCCATCCCTCACCACTCACTCCTCACCCCCCCGCACCCTCCCAGAATCCCCATCACTCTTTGGTGCCTTATTTTGACAGTACGAGTCTTGGTGACAAAAAGTAACTTTAGTCCAAACTGAACATCTGTTATAAAAATTGCTTTATAGCTCATCGGATTGCTCCAGTTATAAATAAAGATTCTGTTCACGCTGTCTATGCACTGCCCCAGTCCCTATCTCCATGTCTCCGTCTAAATCTGCACGTCTCCCCTGTCCCCGCCCCTCTCCCCCTGTCCCCGCCCCTCTCCCCCCTGTCCCCGCCCCTCTCCCCCCTGTCCCCGCCCCTCTCCCCCCTGTCCCCGCCCCTCTCCCCTCTGTCCCCGCCCCTCTCCCCCCTGTCCCCGCCCCTCTCCCCCCTGTCCCCGCCCCTCTCCCCCCTGTCCCCGCCCCTCTCCCCTCTGTCCCCGCCCCTCTCCCCTCTGTCCCCGCCCCTCTCCCCCTGTCCCCGCCCCTCTCCCCCCTGTCCCCGCCCCTCTCCCCCCTGTCCCCGCCCCTCTCCCCCCTGTCCCCGCCCCTCTCCCCCCTGTCCCGCCCCTCTCCCCCCTGTCCCCGCCCCTCTCCCCCCTGTCCCCGCCCCTCTCCCCCCTGTCCCCGCCTCTCTCCCCGCTGTCCCCGCCCCTCTCCCCCCTGTCCCCGCCCCTCTCCCCGCTGTCCCCGCCCCTCTCCCCCCTGTCCCCGCCCCTCTCCCCCCTGTCCCCGCCCCTCTCCTCTCTGTCCCCGCCCCTCTCCCCTCTGTCCCCGCCCCTCTCCCCTCTGTCCCCGCCCCTCTCCCCCTGTCCCCGCTGTCCCCGCCCCTCTCCCCTCTGTCCCCGCCCCTCTCCCCCCTGTCCCCGCCCCTCTCCCCGCTGTCCCCGCCCCTCTCCCCCCTGTCCCCGCCCCTCTCCCCTGTCCCCGCCCCTCTCCCCCCTGTCCCCCGCCCCTCTCCCCCCTGTCCCCGCCCCTCTCCCCGCTGTCCCCGCCCCTCTCCCCTCTGTCCCCGCCCCTCTCCCCCCTGTCCCCGCCCCTCTCCCCCCTGTCCCCGCCCCTCTCCCCCCCTGTCCCCGCCCCTCTCCCCCCTGTCCCCGCCTCTCTCCCCGCTGTCCCCGCCCCTCTCCCCCCTGTCCCCGCCCCTCTCCCCGCTGTCCCCGCCCCTCTCCCCCCTGTCCCCGCCCCTCTCCCCCCTGTCCCCCGCCCCTCTCCTCTCTGTCCCCGCCCCTCTCCCCTCTGTCCCCGCCCCTCTCCCCCCTGTCCCCGCTGTCCCCGCCCCTCTCCCCTCTGTCCCCGCCCCTCTCCCCCCTGTCCCCGCCCCTCTCCGTCTGTCCCCGCCCCTCTCCCCTCTGTCCCCGCCCCTCTCCCCTCTGTCCCCGCCCCTCTCCCCTCTGTCCCCGCCCCTCTCCCCCTGTCCCCGCTGTCCCCGCCCCTCTCCCCCCTGTCCCCGCCCCTATCCCCCCTGTCCCCGCCCCTCTCCCCCCTGTCCCCGCCCCTCTCCCCTCTGTCCCCGCCCCTCTCCCCCCTGTCCCCGCCCCTCTCCCCTCTGTCCCCGCCCCTCTCCCCATTGTCCCCGCCCCTCTCCCCTCTGTCCCCGCCCCTCTCCCCTCTGTCCCCTCTGTCCCCGCCCCTCTCCCCCCTGTCCCCGCCCCTCTCCCCTCTGTCCCCGCCCCTCTCCCCTCTGTCCCCTCTGTCCCCTCTGTCCCCGCCCCTCTCCCCTCTGTCCCCGCCCCTCTCCCCTCTGTCCCCTCTGTCCCCGCCCCTCTCCCCTCTGTCCCCGCCCCTCTCCCCTCTGTCCCCGCCCCTCTCCCCCCTGTCCCCGCCCCTCTCCCCTCTGTCCCCGCCCCTCTCCCCTCTGTCCCCGCCCCTCTCCCCTCTGTCCCCTCTGTCCCCGCCCCTCTCCCCCCTGTCCCCGCCCCTCTCCCCTCTGTCCCCGCCCCTCTCCCCTCTGTCCCCTCTGTCCCCTCTGTCCCCGCCCCTCGCCCCTCTGTCCCCGCCCCTCTCCCCTCTGTCCCCGCCCCTCTCCCCTCTGTCCCCTCTGTCCCCGCCCCTCTCCCCTCTGTCCCCCGCCCCTCTCCCCCCTGTCCCCGCCCCTCTCCCCCCTGTCCCCGCCCCTCTCCCCCCTGTCCCCGCCCCTCTCCCCCCCTGTCCCCGCCCCTCTCTCCCCTGTCCCCGCCCCTCTCCCCCCTGTCCCCGCCCCTCTCCCCCCTGTCCCCGCCCCTCTCCCCCCTGTCCCCGCCCCTCTCCCCCCTGTCCCCGCCCCTCTCCCCCCCTGTCCCCGCCCCTCTCCCCCCTGTCCCCGCCCCTCTCCCCCCTGTCCCCGCCCCTCTCCCCGCTGTCCCCGCCCCTCTCCCCCCCTGTCCCCGCCCATCTCCCCCCTGTCCCCGCCCCTCTCCCCTCTGTCCCCGCCCCTCTCCCCGCTGTCCCCGCCCCTCTCCCCCCTGTCCCCGCCCCTCTCCCCCTCTGTCCCCGCCCCTCTCCCCGCTGTCCCCGCCCCTCTCCCCCCTGTCCCCGCCCCTCTCCCCCTGTCCCCGCCCCTCTCCCCCCTGTCCCCGCCCCTCTCCCCTCTGTCCCCGCCCCTCTCCCCTCTGTCCCCGCCCCTCTCCCCCCTGTCCCCGCCCCTCTCCCCCCTGTCCCCGCCCCTCTCACCCTCTGTCCCCGCCCCTCTGCCCTCTGTCCCCGCCCCTCTCCCCTCGTCCCCGCCCCTCTCCCCTCTGTCCCCGCCCCTCTCCCCTCTGTCCCCGCCCTCTCTCTCCCCTGTCCCCCGCCCTCTCCCCCCTGTCCCCGCCCCTCTCCCCCCTGTCCCCGCCCCTCTCCCCCCCTGTCCCCGCCCCTCTCCGCCCTGTCCCCGCCCCTCTCCCCGCTGTCCCCGCCCCTCCCCCCCCTTCCCCGCCCCTCTCCCCCCTGTCCCCGCCCCTCTCCCCCCTGTCCCGCCCCTCTCCCCTCGTCCCCGCCCCTCTCCCCTCTGTCCCCGCCCCTCTCCCCCCTGTCCCCGCCCTCTCCCCTCTGTCCCCCGCCCCTCTCCCCCCTGTCCCCGCCCCTCTCCCCTCTGTCCCCGCCCCTCTCCCCCGTCCCCGCCCCTCTCCCCCCTGTCCCCGCCCCTCTCCCCTCTGTCCCCGCCCCTCTCCCCTCTGTCCCCGCCCCTCTCCCCTCTGTCCCCGCCCCTCTCCCCTCTGTCCCCGCCCCTCTCCCCCCCTGTCCCCCGCCCCTCTCCCCCTGTCCCCCCCCTCTCCCCCTCTGTCCCCCGCCCCTCTCCCCCCTGTCCCCCGCCCCTCTCCCCTCTGTCCCCGCCCCTCTCCCCCCTTCCCCGCCCCTCTCCCCTCTGTCCCGCCCCTCTCCCCCCTGTCCCCGCCCCTCTCCCCTCTGTCCCCGCCCCTCTCCCCCTGTCCCCGCCCCTCTCCCCTCTGTCCCCCGCCCCTCTCCCCCCTGTCCCCGCCCCTCTCCCCTCTGTCCCCGCCCCTCTCCCCCCTGTCCCCGCCCCTCTCCCCTCTGTCCCCGCCCTCTCCCCCTGTCCCCGCCCCTCTCCCCTCTGTCCCCGCCCCTCTCCCCTCTGTCCCCGCCCCTCTCCCCTCTGTCCCCGCCCCTCTCCCCCCTGTCCCCGCCCCTCTCCCCTCTGTCCCCGCCCCTCTCCCCTCTGTCCCCGCCCCTCTCCCCCCTGTCCCCGCCCCTCTCCCCTCTGTCCCCGCCCCTCTCCCCTCTGTCCCCGCCCCTCTCCCCTCTGTCCCCGCCCCTCTCCCCCCTGTCCCCGCCCCTCTCCCCTCTGTCCCCGCCCCTCTCCCCTCTGTCCCCGCCCCTCTCCCCCCTGTCCCCGCCCCTCTCCCCTCTGTCCCCGCCCCTCTCCCCCCTGTCCCCGCCCCTCTCCCCCCTGTCCCCGCCCCTCTCCCCTCTGTCCCCGCCCCTCTCCCCCCTGTCCCCGCCCAGCCTCCGTCACTCTGAGTTTGAATTTCGCTGCCCAATGGGCCGCGTGCGTTTGGCCGCCGCCCGCGACAGAGGAACTGTGAGCGGGGACGCGGCGGAGACGACGAGACGCAGCTGAGTGGGGACAGCGGGGGACAGGGAGACAGGGCCCCCCTCACACACGGAGACAGGGGGACAGGGCCCCCCTCACACAGGGAGACCAGGAGACGCAGCCCCCCACCTCCCGGCTATGCTGGACCGCAACGTCGGCGCGGCCGCGCGGCTGCAGCTGCGGAGCCTCGGGGTGCGCGTGGAGGCGGCGGCGGGCAGGAGGCCCAAGGGCCCAGCCCGGGCTCGCTCGGGGAAGGTGAGTGCGGACAGGTGACGAGGTGGTGAGGAGGTGGGAGAGATGATGAGGTGGTGGTGGAGGAGGTGGTGGTGGAGGTCGTGAGGTGGTGGTGGAGGTGGTGGTGGTGGAGATGATGAGTTGGTGGTAGAGGTGATTAGGTGGTGGTGGAGGTGGTGGTGGAGGTGGGAGAGTTGAGTTGGTGGTAGAGGTGAGGGGCGGTGTGAGATTTGAGGATGTTGGTGCGGGTTGTGAGGAGGTTGTTGGAGAGACATGGCGGTGATGGTGGAGGAGTTGGTGGGAATGAGGAGGATGTGATGAGGTAAGGGAGTGATGGAGCGCGTGTTGGAGGTTTATGGTCGAGATGGTGACGTGACATGGGAGCGGTGGTGTGAGTGCTGTTGCTGAAGGGCAGGGTGACTACCTATCATCAAGAAGTTGCCCTTCAGCAACTTCTTGATGATAGGTAACGACGAACCCTGTGGCACGCTCAGTGAAATAAGACCTGTCACAACGACTCTCTCGTAACGTCACAACTCAACACTTTTCGTCCTGACAAAAACACTGTGGCCTTGAAGGGAAACGTGTTTCATAGGCGACGTTTCGGACAATGGGCCCCTTCTTCAGATCACATTGTGTGCACAGAGCACGTTTTGTGCAAATTGTGTGCTCTGAAGGAGGCCCATTGTCCAGAACGTCACATTGTGTGCTCTGAAGGAGGGCCATTGTCAGAAACTTCGCGTATTCAATACGTTTCCTTTTAAGGCCACGGTGTTATTGACGAATGTGTCGAGTTTGTCGCGTTACACAGGTTATTATTATTATTATGAGTTGTTGTTGTGACAGGTTGAATGCTGTGCTTGTGCACTCCTGCCAATGTGGCAAAGCAGCCGTCAGCAAATAGACTGTCTGACCTGTTATATAAGTTCACAGGTCTGGGCAGACCCACACGGCATGCTTATTCTCGACTCGGTACCTGTAACACATTCTCCACTGTGCTTTCACCTCCTCCAACCCGCCTGGTCAGTGTGAACTAACAGGCCAAAATGCCCTCTAAATCAGTGGTTCTTAAGCTTTGCTGCAGCCTTGCACTCGTTTGGCTCTCAATCATTAAACATTTTTATAATGGTAATAAATACATAGGGATTTATGAAACAAAGTAAATTGTGCTTACATGCCCCGTGCTTACTTTGTGGTTAGATGATTTACCTTTTTTAAAAATCTTGCCATGTCTCGCAGCCCCAGATCGGGCATCTCGCACCCCAGGGCAGGGGGTGCAGCGTGCACCGCAGGTTATGGACCACTGCTCGAGATGGACCCCTTTCGAGGGAAGACGCATCTGTCAGCAGTGACGTGAGCCAGAAACAGCAGGGCTGCACCTAGACATTTAGCTTCAGTCTCAACAAGCCCCTAACAACAGTCTAATAGAATGGCAGAAAATATCATTACAACTTCAGCCACTTACCACTGTACTGAGAAATACGGTATGTTAAGGGAGAGTCATTGGCAAGCAATGGATTGGTAGTGTTGGTGTGCGAAGCCCTGGGCCAGTTGGTCTACAAGTACTAATGTTTATTTTTTATATTTTCGTTGTAGAAGAAAGAAGATTATTCTCACGGGGGCTCACCATCCAGTACCGAATCGCTGGTCCCAAGGTACGATCAAGACAGCATTTTTTTTTTTGCTTAAGAGCAGTAGTCGTAATAATTATACGGATAACTTCTAGAGAGCAAACGGTGCAATAGTAACCACTGGAACAGTCCTCCCAGCATGCGCTACGTGTATAATTAGCAAAGGCTTGTTTTAAACCACCGACTTAAGTCAAATTGAACACGCAATTTTGTTACATCACGTGATACGCGATGCATGATAGTAGGACGCATCCGTTGGTCACAATGGCAACGCCTCTAATCTAGCACTGTCACAGCGAAGGTTGGTGATTCACAAATGTTGTGAAAGTCTCTGCCTGTGGGTGTCAAAAAGGTGCCATACCCTGGCCCGCCAGGACAAGGCAGTACAGCAAGTGGACTAATCTTCATCTCTTTCCATCTGTCGGGGATAAGGTGTTACCTCCACGCGTGAATGTGTTTTCTCTGGGTGCTCCGGTTTCCTCTCGTGTATAAACACTCATAAATTGGCTGAAAACATCTTAATATAAAAATATCAAATCTAGCAGGACATTATTTTCAAAAAAGTCCTTGGACTCGGTGTGACATTTCTGAATATATAAATCACTACTCTTATTTTTCACGTCTCCACATACTTTTATGTCTGATACTTTCTCATAATTTACAGAAAGCTTATAATTGGATTAATCAATATACGTCAGATCAGCAGACTAAACGTTATATGAGCAAATTACTTGGAAAAGGCCCAATCTCGTCAGACCTCGAAGCTAAGTAAGGTTGAGCCTGAATAGTGCTTGGATGGGTGACATGAAACAGGTATCAGTGAGCCACATTATCAGCAGAAGACAGTGCGGCAAAATACGTAATTGTGCTGTACTGTGCTCCGAAGTCTACTCCCCGCCTTCACTGACCTACGTGGACCGGCGTGGTGAAGTAGAGGCAATCCCACAACCTGCACGGAGCGACTAGGCCCTCATCCTGCAGTAGATCGACAACGGGGCAGCTACGTACACTAATGAGTTCCTAACTCTGATCGTCATTTTTTTTTATGTTACAAGGTTTGTCCTGGAAGCCTGTCGCTATCTCCAAGACCACTTGGACACAGAGGGCATCTTCCGGAAGCCGGGATCATTGTCCAGGATGCGAGAGCTCAAGGTCCTTCAACCGTGCTCGTGCGGAGGCAAACACAGGCCTGCGGTCGGGCGTGTTTAGGGCAGGGCGGGGGGGGCAATGTCTGGGGGACGTTTATGGCACGTGCCGATCGCTGCAGTGTGCGTGCGTCGACTTGTACACCCATGCAGACGTGTATGAGTTAAGTTGACTCGAGTAAGCTGCGTGGCACAGAGGGAAATACTATAGTGGGCAAATGGATGAGAGGGAAAAACTTGTGTAAATGTGCTTGCGTGTGTTTGTAGGGAGTGGTGGAGCCATTGTTTAGAGTACTGTGCTTTGAACCCGTTGACCTGAGTTTGATTCCCAGCCACGATGGACATGAATTGAAATGATGTCAGAACCTGTCCCTGGGCAGCCCCCAAGGTCGACTTGCCCTTTACACGTGAATCTGGTGTGACGTGTTGACCTCAGTATTGGGGAGAAAGACGGCGAATTAGCTTTGTGTTAGCTGCACCACCCCTCTGTTCACTGTTTCAGCCTTAATGGGTGTTCTCTAACAGTACTTGCTCAAACAGTATAACCGTGTAAATTTCGATTTAAAGCTTTCGTGACTGCAGGGATTCATCTTGGTTCTTTCGGTAAGGTCACTTAGAAGGGAAATAATAAAATAATAAAAATAAAACATAATAAAATACAATTCTCACGACGTTTCGGCTACAACGCAAGCAGCCGTCCTCAGGTGAAGAACAGGGCTGTCAGACGCTGTGTTTCCGACAGCCCTGTTCTTCACCTGAGGACGGCTGCTTGCGTTGTGGCCGAAACGTCGTGAGAATTGTATTTTATTATGTTTTATTATTTTATTATTTCCCTTCTGCGTGACCTTACCGAAAGAACCAAGAAGAAATATAACTATTTATTTTGTTGTGTGCTCAGATAAACAGTCGTTCGTGCACTGAACTTTGGTCCCTGGTTTCAAGTACCAGCCATCGATGTTATTTATAAGTGACTAGCTTGACTACCCGGCTTCGCCCAGGACTTGGAGTCTTGTCTTGGATTAATACACGGCCTACGTGGAGGGTTGGTGGGGGGATGCGTGACGTCAGCAGGCACACTGTAACGCTGCCGCATGCGGGTGACATCACAGATGTGACGTCACCGCTCACTTGCCGTGCAAAATATATCCTTTATTGTGCCCCCCTCCCCAAATACAAAAGTCAATTTTGATACTTTTTGCATTGTACACAGTCTGGAAGCTACCCACATGCCAAATTTCAAGTTTGTTGCATGTTGGGAAGTATGCTAAACATTTTGGACAGACACACATATTCACAAATTTCCCTTTAATGTATATAGATTTATGAATCGGTCCTCATCCGTAATTGTGAAATGAGTACCCGGTGCATTGCGTTACCATCAGCCCTGGAGAAACAAAGGTGGCCATGGTGCTGGCCACAAAACCCTTGACATTGTTATCTTTCAAGCCATGATAGCACTCGAACAAGTATTAAGTGATATCACATTTGCGAACTTTACATCAATTCCACTGCAGTGGCGTCACATTCGTAACATTTTTCGTGTGCTGGGGAGAGACAGGGAGATTCCCAATTTGACCCGCACCGAAAAAAGAAACAATGCACTCGCCCTTGTAGCGGGCGCCCGCTGGCTAAACAGCCCTTGCTTCTCCGATCACGGTCGCTCAACAAGTTGCCCGCGTGTCTCTGCGCGGCTAACCGCAGGCCCGGCTGGAGCGCGGCGAGGCCTGCCTGGCGGGCGCGACGGTGAACGACGTCGCCGGGCTGCTCAAACAGCACCTGCGTGAAGCGGCCGAGCCGCTGGTGCCGCGCGAGCTGCACTCACCGCTGCGCCGAGCGCAGCAACTGGCGACGGCGGAGGAGCGCACGAGGGCAACGCTGCTGCTGTGCCTGCTCATGCCCCCCGCCACCGCCCACGCCCTGCGCTTCATCATGACCTTCCTGCACGCCGTGGCCGAGAGGTGAGGCGGCGACTGTAGCCGTTCGCTTTACCGTGAGCGGCCCGAACGGTCCGTGGGAAATTTTTATCGATGGCCGTGGTCTCCGGATTATTAGATGCTTTAGAAAGCAAGACGCCATCAATTTTTGCTTTAAAATACAGAGGGGGGGCGGGGGGGTAAATGTGTGTTAAATTCCAGAGGGTACGCTAATTGTCCTTCAAGGCCCAAACGGGTAACGCTCGGGGATTTGGTCTAGGACAGTAATGGGGGCCTTTGCCTTGCCGGAGGCCGAATAGGACTTTGAAATAACCTTTGGCAGGGAGGCCACACATCACCGCAAGAGGTCCTTCCCTTTCGTTAATTAAAAGAAATCTGTCTTGCGCTCAGAGCGGAGGATAACAAGATGACGGCGACGAACCTGGCGGTGGTGTTCACCCCGACGCTGATGCACGGCGGGCGTGGGGCCAGCCTCACGCCGGGCACACAACAGCTGCTCCAGCTGCAGGTGCTCACCGTGGAGACGCTCATCACCAATGCTCCTCGCATCGGTACGAAGCCCCCCAAGACCCACGGCAGCGACTGGTGACACGGGGGGAAGGGGGGGGTGGGCACTGCTACATTCCCGTCACTTGCGTGACTCATTTTTGCTCTTCCTTGGTGGCTCGCAACTTTCAGTGATGGTTTTATTAACGATTTCCAGCTCAGGTTGAAAGCGCTTATGCATTAGCTCTGGCTGTCCAGCCATCTGTAAACTGGGAGGGGCAGGATGACTCTCGTAAAGATGATCCAATGTGAACGGAACTTTCGTGTAAAGTCGTGTAGCTATGAGGGATTTAGCCTATTAAATATAATAGTTAGCCAAAAAAGTTGAGACCACAAACAGAAGGGGAAAAAACCTCGCCGAACGTGGTTTTATCTAACGCATGTTTCGGCTTGCACAGTGTTACTTAACGAGGTCTGTTTTGCGGAATAATGGCGGTGAGGTTTCAACTATACGGATTTTGACGTTGCTAAGATTTTTCGATTTAAAGCTTTCGTGACTGTACCAAAAGAACCAAGAATATGTTGCTAGGATTGTTAGGAAGATATTTGTTAGATTGGCCTGCGAGAGGTGAGAGTGCTGCATCCGTCGGAAGGTACTAAGGTGTGACTGAATTGACTGTGAGAACGATTTATTTACTGTTTAAGTTTCTTTGCATTTGTTTTTTTCGTGCGATAATGTAACAAATACTCTACACGCGCAACGCAAACATTCACACACATTGCCGCAAGCATCTCGCCATCCACTCATTGAATACGTTGGTTTTATGGACTCCTACGTGTGTGAATCCTTAACGTTCCAGTGACAGTGTTAGGGGCAGGCATCGGGCTGGAAATTCAGTGTCGGGGGCGAGTGTTGGGCATATGCCGCAGTGTGGGAAGAGTAATTCAGACAGGGGTTTTGTGTTCAGGTCACATTGAAAGAGTGTACACACAAGGTGTAGAGAGAGACTGGACATTGTTAATTACAACAAGGGCGGGAATCTTGTCGAATTAGCTAAACAAAGAGGGAGGGGGTGATCATTTAGGACCAAGGAACGCTTAGCTATTTTTCCCATGTGGCTTATTATTTGTCGAACGCAGTTTTGCACAACAAGGCAATTTAGAGGTACGTAACCCCTGCGTCCGGCGAGGTTTTCCTGTATTTTCCAATATTGCAAACGCATGTTGTCTTGGAAGCAACCCGTTTGGAAATATGCTTATGATAATTGCCCTGACAGCTACCCATCAGTTTGTGTTCTGCCTATTAATACTTTAGAGGACGACACACATGGGGAAAGCGTGTTACATTGATGCAAGCGTTTGCACGAATTTATGAATTTGCTGTGGATTTTCGCTGCGTTCCGTTTTTGGTGTGACCTACTGGATAGTGCGAAATGGCTTCAGACACTGCAACTTCAAATTGTGAAAGTAATCTGATGATCTAGTATTAAGAACACAGTGTGATACCACTTCTGGCGATTGACCCCTCCAGGCCAGTGGCCGGATGAAGAGGAGGTGGAAGAAGATAACGATGATGCTGCAGGGGCAGCCTTTGGCAGGAAGGGCAGCGAGGACCAGTCGCCATCCACTGGCGGGCGTGGAGACCAGCGCTCGCTCAAGTTGAACCGTCGCCGCAGCTTCAACGGTAACAGCACCTCCCCTGTATAATAGCCTTAACAGACTGTAGGAGCAAGTGCTGTTAGCGAGCACCTATGAAGGCCGGAACGGCACACGAGGGCGTGCGTGGCCAGCACAACGCTGGCCACTCCCTAGTGGCGATGTTTACACACCATACCAGGTACTCGTTTGAGGCTGAGTCAACCTAGGAGATGCCTATTACCGGTTCAGATAATCGTCACTGGTGTTGTCCGTGAGCGGGAATCGAACTCGGGTCGCCGGGTTCGAATCGCAGCGCGCTAACCACTGCGCTACCGCTCCCCACACACACCGTGAACCCCACATGCACAAACGCACACACGAGTGTGTTCTCATCACCCTCGTCTCTTGGAACCTCAAAGCCGGAAATGTAAAACCAGAGCTGTCACATCTACGTTGGTGAATGTTATTTTTGTTTACGAATTTGATTTGTCCTCCGTGTCCAATCATATCCTGATTGTGCTTTTGGAATCGTGCCATGATGAATGATCCATTTTGGTCTCGGAGAAGTGTAACCCTTCTTGTTAAGCATATGGCCCACGAAAGCAGATACCAAAGAGCTACCTCTGAGATCCTTTAAAGTGACTTCTGGTTTACATATTAAGCGCGACACTTTTCAGAATCTGAATATTTATTTATACTGGACATACTGATAAGCATAACTGTCATGATATTTGAAAGTCAAACCGATATGTTTATTTCCCCAGGGCTGGAATTCTGCCAAATCAACTGCAAAAATAAATTTAACGTGATGTGTTTTTTTTTTGTGTACGGTCCATTGGTAACTGTCCAGAGACCATCGCCTTGCCACACTCCAAAAGCCCAGGCTTAATCACAGACGGCTGCCTGTGATTTGGACTCGGGATCCCAGCAGTGGCAGCTCATCGCTGTGACCTCTTGATCCATGCGGCCACCTCTCAGATTGCGAACGTTGAAATCGGTGTTGTGTGCCGCGTTGCCGTGTCTCGGATTTCTCATTTAGACGTCGTCTACGGAGCTTTGAATCGTCTGAAAATCAGCAAGACGCCTGTAGGCACACCTAAGGGAGAAGGTACGGATTCAGAGGCCGCTCTTTTTCCGCGCACACAAGTGAAACACGCGTGTCGCATTTTTGTCACATATGAGTTGGTAGTTTGGCAAAGACATTTTTCAATAGTGTCCATTCACCCGGCAAGCACTGGGTTAACTCCACAGAACGCCGATGTAGGTTTGAGTTGTCACTTGGACTATGGGGCTGTGATTGACGTGTGATTGCTTGAAGAGAGGATGCCAAAAGACATCTGTAGAAATGTCACTTGCAGTCATCGTAACCCTAGCTGCAACAACCTCTCTCTTGAACCAGAGAAAAAAAAACCCAGCTGAGCTTACCCTTCAAACCTGACAAAATAAGAAGACTAAGCCGCAAGTGGATGCCTGTCTACGATGGAAAATGTTCAAGTCCCGAAGCCGGAAGCCTCACAGCAACGATAAACACACTCAGAAAGTAGGCAGAGGCCAGTTTGTGCCACGGGATATGTACACCGTGGCCGTATCGGTGATGGGATACAATCGCACATCCACTATCGTCCCATCACCCCCCCCCCACCGTGCGTCGCTACAGATCGCGTGGGTCCGCAGACGCCTCTCACGGGGAGACAGAAGCGGAAATCCTCCGATGTCAGCCCGAATCACGGCTCCTCCGACAAGAAGCGGTGAGGGCACACGGCGCGAGCGGTGTCAGTGGCATCCCTCAACTCATCGGCGGGGCTCTGCACATTCCACAATAGCGTCGAGCAATTGCGTGGGGCCGAAGGGGTGGTGCGAGAAGGAGGGTGGGATATGCTGTTCACGTTGTCACGGCCAATCTGTCAGTGATGTTGCTGCTCAAGCGACGTGTCCTTACTGCGCAATCCGTAGGTGTCTACAGCTAAAACGATTATTTTTTATTATCACCGTACTGTGGGCAAAATCAATGGGCCTTGAACATCGCTGTGCCAATTTTCACGCTTCAATCTCAGAACGCTAAAGGTTTTTTGAAACAAATCCGTCTGTCTGCGCTTTAACCTGATGGATTGCTGTAAGGCGGCCCCTCCGTGGCGGTTACGACGGGAGTGTGGGGACCATTTACAAGCGACTTATTTATTATATTGTATGGCCCTGGCTTCTCTCGACTGTTTGCGCGCTGACAGATTTAGCGGATTTCTTTTTTCTTCCCCGTACTGTAAAGTACTGTAAATACCTGGCCCGACAACTCCGTGCCGACCACCTTAACGCTCGAGGTCAATTTTCCGCTCTTGCGCGAGTAAGTCGCGTTCCGACGTGCGAGCGCGATAACGTGTCGCCTGCGGCTGCTTCCCCCAGACGAGGAGACGAGGTGTGGGACTCGACGCCGCGTGGCTCGGGCCATCTCGACCCGTCGCAGCCGAGCGCCGGAGACTCCAGCCGTTACGGTATGGCCAAGCCGCCGACATCCGCGGATGCCAACGAGCACCCCTTGTCGGCCTTCGCCGTCCCCCCGTTGACCTCTCGCGCGGTGTCCACCTGCGTCCCTTGGTTGCAGCGACGCGAGGCTCGGACGCTCCATCGCTCGAGTCGGATGGAGCCGCGGTCCCGCCCGGCGAGGCCACCACCACCACCACCACCCCGTGCGCGCAGCGAGGCGAGGGGGCGGCACTCATGACGAGGAAGCGGTCGCGGAAGCTTCTCGGCCTGTCAGCACCCCACCCGAGCAGGACGTCAGCCAGGCTGAGGCTGCGGATGACCAAGCCAAGAGCGGGATCCGGAGACGGAGATGGAGCCAGAGCCATGCACTTGTCGTCATCATCGGGGCCGTCTGATGGCTCGCGCAAGTCTCTGCGCGTCATGCTGAGCCACTTGAAGGCTTTTGGCTCCGAGGAGGTGAGGTTCCTCTTCCTTGTGGAGGCTTGCAGCAGTGATGATGGTAGCGAGTTAGAGAAGATACGTGAGTGGGGGGAGGTGAGTGAGGCGATGGAGGTGATGTAATGATGATGATTGCTAATCAACGAATGAGTGATGGGGAGTGAGCAGATAGTCACGAATGGAGGACAAAAAATACTCGAGCCTAGACCCAGTGAGAAGGAGTCAGTGGTGTGGATGACCAGAGGGGGGGCTCACAAGAGACGTAAGTCTAGAGCGTAGACTTCAATAAATGGAAGTAGTTGGCTGTGCGGAGTTAATTCAGAGGAGGGGAAGTGACATCCCTCCGGGCGGAGACTGACCGGTCGGTGTCACCATTGGGTGGCGTGTCGGCGCAAGCAGCGCGCCGCTTGTTACCCGCTGAAGAGCAGCGCGGAAGTGGGGAGGCGCCTGGCCAACCAGCCTCGCCTCGACGGCGGCATGGACACCCTCAGGATCTTCCCGCAAACGCCACGCAGGAAACCGGCGCCCGCTTTCAAACCTCCCGTCGAGGCTGGCCCCGCAGGTACGTGTGACGCAGGTTCGTGATGTGGGTTCATGACGTTCCAAGATTGTCGAGGTCAGCTCTTTTATTTATTCGTCAACGTGATGACTGTCTCGTTCCAATAAAGCGTCATCTAGGGTTGTTGTTGATTTTTTTCGGTTGTCGGTTTAGAAATCGACTCTAAATTCCAAAAAGTCGTGAACTCGATCGGATCAAGTTCAATTTCACTAACGATCGAACCGATTCGCTCAGGCGCTAACATTCAAACCGCAATGCGCGTTCAAATGTAAACGATCATATCGCAATCCCTTGTACGTACATATCAGTAAAACTTACATCTCTTTGTTAGTCCTCTGCTGGATGGAGGCCTCACCACACCACAGCGATCATGGGATTTGTTAGACCATACTTAACCACGCTGCTCAATGCGGATCGGTTTAGGTTGATTAAACCGATAATCGACATTTTGACAGTTTGCCAACATCGACAGCACTTAAAAATCCGTAATTACTGCCCGTCGCGTCACAGCCGTCGCAAATTATTTTTGGAAACGAAGCGTTCTGTCGTCGCCTGTTCCACCACGTGTTTGCGCCGACGCCCTGCCTGGTTTCGCCATGCCGCTGCAGTGCCCCGCGCGCGTCGCTAGGTGGGGATTTGCTGCAGGGGGGGGTGGTGCTGGGCGTGCAGCGCTGCCTCCTCGTGCCGGCTCCGTTGCGAGCTGCGCCAGAGCTTCGGGCCTCCCCCCGAGGAGCGCCGGGGAAAATGCAGCGCACTTATTAATGCCATTCAGTTCAAAATGGTGGCAGCAGTGATGCGTGATTAAGCTTACAATGCACCCACGAAAAATAACAATTGCATTTCTCGCAGGTAGCTCCCGAGATTAGAAATGTTGCCGTGTCAGCGCCGTGCTCGTTAATTTTAAACGTTTCGTCAAATTGGAAGTGATACACGCAAAAATAATGCTAATTGTGTTCCATTTGCATCCTTCAATTCGCGGCGAATTGTTAAAGGAAGGTAAGAGTACAATTACAATTTAATTCCCCGTCGTGCTCTCACATCCTCAACCCGTTTCTCCGTTGCAAGCAGCCCTAGCAGCGGCACAGTATCAGGAGACAAGACAAAAAAAAACGTAATCTTGCAGCACAGCGTGCTTTTTTGTAGGTTGTAGTTTGTGTTGACGCAGTGCGCCGGCCTTATTCGGAGGTTATCAGTGTCGGTCAGGTCGTTTCTAATATTGTGCCGTTTGCCGGAACAGCATGCCTAGCTCTACGTTTTGGCAAAACGTACGAGCGACTGTTTGCTGGAACAACATCTTATGCAGTTTTTGTTGTGGTCATAAGCCAGCCGTCTGCCAGTGAAGCATTTCCCATTATCTCCACAATAATTGGTTTTGGGTGCTGCCTTCCGGCGAGCATCGTTGCTGGCAGCTTCAAGATAAGGCTGCCCCCCTGTCCAACTCGACCGGAAACACTTGTGCAAAACGCACCGCAAAAAATATTACCATGCTGGATTTTTTTCATTCATTTCGCACACAACCGGGCCCCCTCCATTGAATCTGTAAAATATTATTAAAATGTAACTTTGTTTTTTTGACCAAAGTAGTATTCTTTGGTTCTTTCTGTAAAATCACATAGATAGAAAAATAAGAATAAATATTAAAGTGAATAAAAAAAGAATAATTAAAAAAATGTATTAACTTTATTTACTATTATTTTTTTTTCTTCTATGTGACTTTACCGAAAGAACCAAAGAATATGAATTCCTGCAGTCACGAAAGTTTTACGTCAAAATTTAACCAAGTATTGTCATGCGCCACGGCCGTGTGCTCGCCGTCGGTTGAGGGTCCGTTCAAATTTCGTATTTCTTTTTTGAAAGAAGTGAATTTACCCAGCAATAGATTACAGCCAACTGTTTGCTCCAACAAGACATTCATTACCGTCCGCAGGCCAGTGGGAGGCTAAATGCCAAACCATAATAATTTTTACGAAAGGTTCATGTGGTCGCAAAGGTTCCAAAATACAGAGGAAAAAATAGATAACTCCGGCATTCGCCAACGTGAAGCTCGCGTGAACGTCGCTATGGCACGTCGCGATTTTAGCATTCGGGTAGTCGGGAAGTGTGGTGATGGGGGGGGGGGGGCGTTAGACCAAAAGCACCGTGACATTTACGAGCTTTTTTGTGCAGCGTTTGGGGAGCGCATGGGCCACATGACTACGTAGCAGGCTGGGAGCGGTCAAAGAGGTCATTGTCTCCTGCAACGGTCCTGCGATCTGACATATTTTTTTGTAACCCTCGAGGCACGTAACTTTTTACAGAAATCTTGTTCTTCTGATTTTGGAAGTTGTTCATGTCACTGCACCATTGTTTAACCACGGGTGCAGGTAATTATCTCAACTTTCTCACCCACGTCCAATTTCTATTTTTTCTTTCTTTCTCGCCCTGGATATTGAACATTGCCGCGAGGGATACAGTCTTTGTTTATTCAGCTCCGGCCTAATAAATGTCTCGGAACAAGAATTTCAGCTCTTTCTCATAGTTTTAACTTCCTCGAACTTGTGGCACCAGAATTTAAATGCCTTTCCTTGTCAAATTAATCTTAACGTTCTGAGTGGCACATTTTTATATTTGTAATGTATGCTCATTGTTTAAAGATCAGTCTGGTTTAGCGGCTATGTTTTTTTTCAATATTACTGCCGTAATACGAAGCTTTGGCTTTTTTTCCCAACACGTAATGACTGCGTTTTATAATACTGAAACTGCAAACAAACTACACTATAATAATGACAGTATTATCATTTATTTCTATAATGCAAAACACTACGTAGCTAAATCACCGAGAATGCTCCCAATGCTGTCAGATCTCAGCAGCTAAGCAAGGATGAACCGAAACAGTGCTGGGACGGGCAACCACAGAATACAAAGAGGTTGTTATGGGCTGGTGCGGAGCGAACACGGTGGGCGTCGGAGGGCCGTGCAACAAAACCCAATGTTGTATTGTACTTCTGTGATCCCACGTCTAAAAACAACGCCTGCCACCCGCTCAACGTGGGTATGCCCTAACCCAGCAGTGGATTGACGCAAGGGCTACATTTTTGCACAAAACTGCATCTAAGTTTTCGTGACTGCATCTACTGTGGGATTTAGTAGCCTCCCAACCCCAGACGAGCTGTACCGGGAATAGAATGCCTTTTTACAAGGCCTGGCCCGGAATCCACAGCAGTGGCGGTTTGCATTGTTGTTGTCGTCCTTGTTGTTGTTGTTGTTGCTGCGCACCAGGACTGATGGCGCGGAGCGGAGGGGCTCAAGGCTCGGCGACGTCCGCGCGCGCGCCAGGCGGCGGTCACCGTCCGCCCTCCGTCCGCGCCGCAACTGCGGCCAGCGCAACCGCGCCCGGGATAAGCGACCGGCAGAGCCACCGCGGGCCCCTCCCCGTGGCTGCCGCCGCCGCCGTCGCCTCCCCCGCGCTCTCCGCCAACTTGACCCCCGACCCCTGTTCGAGCGCGCGGCCGAGCGGCGGCTCGTTGTGCTGCGGTGGTGACCGCGTCGCCCCGACCGCTGTCGGGATCAGAGGAACGTTTTTTGAATCGGGAAACGAGCTGCACGCGCTGGCCTTCAAACGCAAAGGAGGCGATCCATCGAGGGCAGGCGGTGACTTTCGCAACTCCGAGTCTAAAATGTCAAGCGAAGCTGAAACCGCATTTGAAAAGAATGCCGTCGGCGGGCGCCTTCATCGGCCCGTGCCGGGAGACGACCGCCTCGGCCCCACGGCTTCGAATCCCCGCACAACTTTTTACGACGGCCTTAACAGAGCCTGCGATGCAAATCAATCGGTCGGCCAAGATAATTATCAGCAGCACGATAGCGATTCAAGTTCGTTTTCCCTTGCCGTGCCGATGTCTGAGGTGTCGGAGAAGCGTCTTCCTGCTCCCAGCTGCTCAAATGCCAATGGTTCAGCAATTACACAGTTTTGCGGCTGTGGGTCCTGCGACTTAAAAGGGCAGAAAAATCCAATTTCAACTCCCAGCGAGATTCTCAAACTTGATACGTTTCCAGGCTACAAACACACCCAAGGTTCGCAGTGTGCAGGCGGTCGGCTTATCCCCGCTGCTCTTACAGAAGCGAGTAAGCAGGGACTCGCGAGTGAAGTACGAAAACCAGCAAAAGGAATTTCACGTGAAAGTCTGCTCTCGGAACCCGACTGGTGTTGGGATGCAGATGCCATCAAAGCGTCCTCCAGGGCGTCGAGTTGTCGTCCCGCGGGCAGAACGGTGGACACCCTGTTCCGCTCATCCTCGGCTGAGATGGTCGGATTCGGCCTTCAGAACCCTGCCTTGAGGCTCGTCAAAGCCTCATCCGCGGAAGCCTGCCCTTCCGGCTTTGCCGATGAGACGGGGCGCAGGCGGCCGCCACGGATGACGGTCACCTCGTTTGTGGGCGCCCCCATGAAACTGAGCGTGAAGTGCGAGGAACCTTCGCCACCATCAAACCAACCAAACTCTCGTGGCGTTGACGTTCAGACCGTGACGGGGACTACGGGAAACAGCGATGTGGAGCACGAAGCAGGCGGTGAAAAAGAAGCGGTGTACGTGGCCACGTCCGGACAGGCTCTTCGCAATTCTCCCAGCGACCACGGTAAGGGGCGATGCAACCCGGAAAACCGCGACGGAAGAAGCACAGTGCGGGACGTGCTTCTCCACAGGAGCGTCTCCACCCCCTCCAGGCCGGCGACTGCCCAGCGCGGCCCTCATCTCAGGTCCGGGGCCGGAACGACGCGGGCTCTACCCAAGGGCGGCAGCGGCGGAATCCTCAAGAGCGTATCGTTCAATGCCAAGGGGTCGCGGGCGTGTGGCCAGGCCCGAGCGTCCCCTCCCAGCCGGGCGGTGGAGACGAAGGCTGCCCCTGGGGGGGGGCGGCTGGTGCGGACTGGCAGGCCACTGCAGGTTCCACCCAAATGCCCCGTGGCCCCGATGCCCCTCGTGCCAAGCAAGGCAGCCTGGGATGTGTGAGCGAGACGTCTTTCTGTCTGACTTGAGAGTTAATGTCGCAACGTTCCAGTTTGCTCCCTTTCCCACCGTATACATTCAGATTGTTGTTTTTCCATCTAACAATTTCTCCAGCTTTGTTTTAATGGTGGCTTTTAAAAAGTGTTTAGTTGGGTTGTTTATTTGCCTTGTTCGAATGCATTGCCCGTCATTAGGCCTTTGATTTGTGTATTTGTCAGTCATTTAATAACTTTTATTTCATGGCACAAAGAGCCTTGAAAATGTGATCCGAGCACGGCGCAGCACTACTGGTACCACGTGGTGAAGTCTGGATAGCAAAGCACTACTGAGGTTACACGGTGAAGTCTGCACATCACAGCACTACTGGAGCCAAACGGTGAAGTCTGCATATTGCGGCACTACTTAAGCCACACGGTGAAGTCTGCACAGCACAGCACTACTGGGGCCAAACGGTGAAGTCTTCACATCGTGGCACTACTGGGACCATGGTCAAGCCTGCACGTTGCAGCACTACTGAGGTCATTCAGTGAACCTGCACATCGCAGCATTACTGAGGCCACTCGGTGATTCCTGAACATCGTGGCACTACTAGGACCACACGCGGTGTGTGCTGTCTGGTGTCATGTCCAATTATAAAGTAGGCCACGTTGAGTGGATCGTCACTTTGTGGAGAGACTCGCAGCGCTCACATGTGCCAGGCTACGGTTACACACGGGAATCCGGGCTGCACCGCACGGCGTGTGCGTGCGTGCGTGTGTGGCCCTGTCGTTTCAGTGAGTGAGTGTGAGTGGTCCTGTCATTTGATTGTCTTTGTTGTGGTCCTGTAATTTCAGTAAGTGAGTAAGTGTCTGATTGTCTTTGTTGTGTTCCTCCCATTTCAATGAGTTGTGCGAGTACATGGACACTGCTGGAGTAAATATCCGAGATGTCGTCCTCCCTTCGTTCTGGGTTGCCGCGTATCTCTGCGGCACTAATAGGAAGCAGTGCCAAAGCCAGTTGAATGATTTGGTGCCTAACGCCAGACCAAAGTCATTCGGTATCATTACAGTTCTCGGAAGCCTCCTGTTGCCACGACAGGATAAGATAACGCTTGCACGCGGCTTCCGTCTCAGCGGGCAGCTTTTCAACGTGTGGGGGCTCTTTTATCATCTGGGTAGAGCCGCAGAATTCTCCAAACTCCTGCTTTCATGAGCACAGGCAGCAGCCCCGTCAGACCCTCGGCTCCGCTTACAGAGAAAGTGAATAAATATTGCGCCCTCGTTGATTCATTTTTTGTTGCTTTTAACTCGAGCAGTAAAACATATAAAAATTTAACATTACATTTAATGGGGTTTTTTTTTTTGGACTCCTGCAGATTAAAATATTTCAGAGTCGTTCTCCGGGAATTGAAAATGCGCCACGTGTGGAAGGTTACATAAGTGATTTGATGTGACGATTGATATTTCATCCCGTCCCGTCCTGCCCCATAGAACGAGCGGGCCTCGCGCTTGCTGCCGCTGCTGCTGCCACCCACCCCACGTCCCGGTTAGAGGTGGCGACGATGTTTGGGTTCGTCGGCGATGTAATCCCGACCTGGTTGTACTCTCAAACTGGTGGCGGGGGAATTGCAAGTGGAGAGGCGAGGGGCTGTGTACTTGTGAGAAGAAACTCACGAGTGCACAATCTGCGACTGCGATCACCGAGACCGGCCTAAGTAGGTTTATCGTGATCTAAAATGCCGCTGCCAGATTTCTCACCCGTTGCCCAATACGCCAATCCATTTCCCAATCCAATCCCGTATCGATTTCACGGTCACACTCGCCATTTTCGTCGTCCTCCACGGAGAGACTGACGCCGGTCCACGGGAGGATCTTAGAAGTGCGGTGAGCGCAATCTTGTAATTTATCCAGGACTGGATTGGGATCTGGTGAAGAGATTAGGATATTGGGTTGAATGTGGTAATGTTTATTGTGGCAGAAACATTGTAGATCATCTGAAGTGCTTTGGGGTGTTGACTTTACCGAAAGAACCAAAGAGTAATTCTTGCAGTCACGAAAGCTCCAAATTAAGTTTGTTGTGAGGAAGCCCAAGAGGAGAGAGTTGCAGGAGTGGAGTTGGGATTGAACGAAGGCTCGGATGAGAAGTTCAGCGGCAGACAGGGCGTTGTAGATGGCGCATGTGGGAGATGTTGCGTAAGTGTAGGTTGGAGGTCCTGCAAAGTTGAGAACGAGAGCTCAGGATTGATGACAACTCCAAAGTTACGACGCGTGCACTGCCGGTGTGATGTCGGATCACAGGAGGTGCGCAGTCAAACTGGAATCTTTGTCGAGTGTGGACTTTATGCCAGTGATTCAGCATGGGGGCATTTTTTAGTTTTCAGTATATCAAGCGTAACTAATTTATGGGAGATTTGAATGGAAAATAAATCACCTTAATAAAGTTTAAGTATATATTTGCTCCTCTTCACTAGACAAACACTTTGTGTGCATCTCGCATCTTCATTTTTAACAACTTAAATTGCACTAAACTACAAGAACCAAACAAATTAAACAGAAAATTAATGGCTCGAGACGCGGGTGTTAAGTCAGCGATTTGAACGCGCGCGTGCCGGGCAGCTCTGGTGGTAATTGGCAAGATTAAGCCGCGCCACCGTGATCAATTGGGATGCTAGTTTTGGGAGACACACTCTGCGCGGCAGAGGTTTGACGGGAGAAGCCCGCGCTCTGTCGTTTCGCGTTCGCTGCCTCTTCGAGCGCTCGCTCGCCGCAGTGATGGTGGTCAGGTTCCTGCCTTAGGCCCTCTTAGACCGTTCCTCGAAAGCGGCGGCTTCTCAACCTGTGGCCAGCGGGCGACCACTGGTTGACGGCAAGCCCGTGGGGAAGCGGTCCTCGGGACTGTAGCAGACGCTACCGTGTAGAATAGGAAGTGTAATGTTGAAGAGCAAACGAATGGTGCGTGATAGACATTTCAATGGTTGACAGCGACAGTCTGCTGGCCCAGAGAGTTCGGGAACCAATTCCCTAACATCTTGCCACGGTGGCGAGATGTGAACTACTTCGCCTGATATATCGGTCGTGGGTTCGATCCGGACCCTGACGCCTATATATTTGGAGTTTGCATGTTCTTCCCGTGGTCGTGTGGATTTTTCTCCGGGCCTCCGGTTTTTCCCTCCACAGAAGCACGCGTTTAGAGTATTGGGCTGCTATAAATTTCCACGTGATAAGCCACTTTGTTGAGCTATCATCTGTGGCCAGGTCACTTCTGAGCAAGAGCTATATAGCTCAGTGGGCCTTACCTGGTAAAATAAAAATAGTTCAGTCAAGGAAAAGGTTCCTCCTTCCATATCAAGACGTATGTTGTGTCACCCTGTGATAAGTCTCAAGTGATAGCATTCGGAATGTGAGCCTTTACATCGATTTAGAGAGGGCAATTACATGGGCACGGTTGGTGAAAAATAATCCAACAGACAATGTGTTTGACGTGTGTTTTGTTCTCACTGTTTACAGAGCCAGCCACTGTGCAATGTTGCTGCTACGCCTCATGTTGTTTAAGCACATCGTTAAGCTAGAAAAATTGCACCTTTAGCGAGTATCCTTTGAGGTGTGTAACTCTTGGTTTTCTATATATATACACACACCACACACCCCGTTTTGTAAAGGGGAAACGCACTGTTAAGAAAAATGAGCACGGTGGAAGTGAAGCACGAGTTAATTGCGGTCGAGGGATTTCACCGCGTCTTCGCCAATACGTCACGTCCAAACGGGCAAACAGGTGTATGTCTCGACATACGTAGAACTTATTTCCCACCGTACGTAGCCAAACCGTGCTAACTGGAGATGGGATGCCGTCTTCGCGCGTCTCGTTGCGACTCGGCGTGCGAAAAACACTGTGTACGAAGCAGGAAGACCTCGGGGTGTCAGAAGAATCTCATTAATCCTGTCCGCCTGGACTGGAACTTTCTCCTTTTGAAAGCCATCGCGCTCGCGAGGACGCTTCGGGCTCGTCGCCGGTGAAATCGGGGGGGCGACTGTCACGCCTTTTTATTGGGACCGAGAGAGAGAGAGAAAAATAAATGCCGCTGTATTTTCATTACACGGTCTGGCACGTGTGGTGACAGATGTCAGCGAATGTGAGCCGCGGCAGAAACTGGAGGTGTGAATCACGTAATTAGAAACATTTCCATAATTGCGGTCAATTTCATCCAACTTTTATTTCGAAGCATTCCGCGTGTCACTTTTGCAGCAGCCCGATATTTACGGATGTGTTTGACATTTTAAAACGGAGTCTGTGTGCAACGTGTTACAAAAAATATATCATCCGCGATGCCGTCTGCGCGTCTTTATACGGTAATTAAATCGAGATTTATTTGCTTGAAAAAACGTTTCTTTTAAAAATTATTGATGTATGAATCCATACGCAATCGTTGTACTGCCATCTGATCGTATTTCCATCATAAATCTATGCGCGGCAATAAAGTAGTTACCAAATAAATGTTGCTGTCAGAATTGAGTCTGAATAAATTGAATTTCTTCCTTTCCAGTTAGAGAATTTAATTTGGTTGGAATCTCTTAATTAAAAAAGTGGAAATTCCCTCTTGGCTCTGCGTGGCAGGGCTGCCGATGTGCTGCCTGCGCGCTCTCCGTGTGTTCTTCTCCGCTGAGCGGAGTCTGACGAGTCGGCTCAGCGTTTGCAGTGAACGTCTGAACGTTGAACAGACCCTGGCCTCCGGCACCGTGGAGAGGCCAACAGGGCAGTGTGTCCCCCCGAGCCTCAGATCCGAGGGGGCCTCAATCTGGCTTTTTGCCCTGGGCCATCCCAACAATCTTTTGCCCCCCCCCCCCCCCCCCATCAGCCTCATCCTCCAGCAGCGGACAGTAAAATCATGCACAGAATAGCTAGATGAAGCTCGTTAGAAATGTCCACACGAGGAATTGGTGAAACGTGTTCATCTGTGAAACTTTCAAAATGCCAAGCACAACTGGGCTAAAAAGGTGGCCAGGAGGTAGTGGTAGAGCGCATGTTTCATTAACCAAACTATGTGGACCTTTGAGTGTTATCCTCTCGTGCCTGGCGTTTTTTAATGGACTCTGGTTTCCTCCCACGTACAAAACACCCGCGAAATCGGAATTTGTCGAACGGCACAATGCATGGCCATCTTGAAAGGCTCTTTTTTAAATATTTTAATGACATTTGTATTATGAACGTGAAGTAAGCCACAAGGACTCACAGTTGAAAAATTACCAGGCGAACGCCAGTATTCCAGCGTCATGAACTCAATTGAATTGAAGGCGGTAGCGTGGGAAATTTGCAGATTTTGTTTTGGCCGAGTTTCCACCTATCCACGTCGGTTCCACCGACGGGAGATTTGGGGGTGGGCACCTGACCCCCACCCCTACAGTGATCCCGAGGCTGCGACAGTGCCAATTTCCGCAGCGCCCTCCGTGAAACGGTGGAGACGGTGCGCAGGCTTGGGAGCGCGCCGCGGCAAGCCGTCTGCCCAGGGGGATTTTGTCAGATTTGTTCTGCGTTTGCTCGAGCAGATCAGTTGTTGCAGAGCCAAGCGTGCCCATCTTTAAGTAGTACTTCCCCCACCCCTGCCAACTCGCCCCACACCGCCCCCATCCTGGCAACAACTCAAATGGATTTTTTGCGAGCAGCCTGTGCGGTTGGTTGTTCCCTACCCAGCCGGCCGTGTTTGCAGGGCAGAAGCAGATCCTCGGCTCAGACTTGGTGCGCCCAGGCTGACACGCTCACCGGGCCGCTCAGTGGGCGAGCGGCGCTCCACTTCACAAGCCCTCTCTGACGCTCGCGCCCGCGTCGCCAGGGCGAAGGGTGGCGTTCACAGGCAGAATCGCCGCACCTCGACCGGAGTAAAAGAAGAAAGAGAAAAACCCTTTTTGAAATCCTGGACGAGATCGTCGAATGGCGCTGCCGCTGGGCTTGGCTTGCTGGCTGGCTGACTGGCAGAAGGATTTGGAAGAAAAAAAACACGAATAAATAAAGGATCGGCGGGATATTATGACAAGCGAACGCCGCCGATGCCTCACCCCATTACAGCCGGAGAAGGAGGCAAATGCTAATGCCGAGATGTTTATTCAGTTCCTTTTGAATGTGGTCGCTACGGCAACAACCCCGTTAATTTTAATATCCTCAGCCGGTGCCCTTTCGTGATCAGAAACGGGCTGCCTTTTACTCGCTGTCGATCCGGGGAGACGCTGCTGCGGGAGTCGCGCGGTGCCTTCATGAAAATGCGGAGGGGCCACCCGGGGCGGCACCAGCGGCGAGTCGGGCTCCCCGCTGGGGCTGGAGGAACCCCAGCGCCGACGATGCCACCGGCACCAACCCAGATCCCCCCCTTCAAGAAAAAAGTGAATTTCTGGTCAAGTAAACATTGACGCAAGTGCTCGTTTTGTTTTATCGCCCTTAGCTATTGTACGGAAATTCCACATTCCAATGCCGGGGGCAAGTATTCCCATAGGATAACCACGTACAAAGCGGTGGGTGTTTTAGCGACCCCGAAATGGATGATGTGCCGAGACAATTCACCGCCCAATCAGGATTTGTTTTTTTCGCAACCTTCTTGATTGAGAGTCCACTTTGCTGGTCCACCGAGCCACCAGGAAGAGGGCATTTGCGTGGAATGTCACGTGGCATGTTGGGTGCGTTGCACAGTGCCACCCCTACCTCTAACACGGACACGAAACCATCGTCAGCGATGATAAATCCACTGCTGGATGAAGGCCTCCCCCAAATCCATCCCTCACAGTTCTGCGATGTAAATACAGTACTCCAAAAATATAGGGGTTTTTGGGGGGTTAGATCACGTAAATGTCAATGTGTCATTAAACCCGCCACTAGTACAGCACACCAGCGTGTTGGAGAGCATATCCACTAGTAACGAATTAGCACTCTCTGTTTACGTGACAACCCTTACTAATTGGCTGTGTGGGGTGGTGGCGGGTTTAACGACACATGTATATTTACGAGATTTAATCCCAAAAAACTCCTATATTATGGATATTTGTCACGAAAGCGTACGTGTTAAACTAAGGACAGTACTGTATGCGTCTTGAACTTCTTCCACGCCGTACGTAGCCAACCGAGCTAATCGGAGGTGCAGTGGGAAAAACAACAAACTGTCTCACAAAAAGCAGTTATATTGAAATTAGTTTTAAATTTAGAGAAATTAGTCTTCTGGCGACAGAGCACACGAGATGATTTACCCCAAACCATCGCGGCATAAATCCGTTTCATGCTCAGAGCTGGAATTTTGCCAAATTAAGTGCAAAACTAAATCGAATGTGATGGGGTGTTTGTGTGTGTGTGTGCAGTCACTAAGTAACCATCCCAAGACCATCAAACTCACGCTGAGATTCCGTGTTCATCACAGGCGGATGAAACCTGGGTTCCAACTCAGACTCACAGAGATGCCAGTCCGACCCTGCCCTGCGAGTCATCCGGGCTCATCCATCGCAATGCCCGGGCTTCCCCTAGGTCGACTCAGCCTCAAACGAGTACCTGGTGCGCTGCGTATAAACATCGCCACTGGGGGAGAGACAAAGGCGGCCGGGCGTGGTGCAGGCCACCCCCACTGCCGTCGTGTGCCGTGCCGGCCTTCGCAGACGCTCGCTAACAGCACTTGCCCCGATAGCCCCTTCGAGGCGAGACGGGGCAATCTTTATCTTTGTACCCATTATAGAAGTTCGGGGTAGGGGAAACGTGCACTCCAGAGCGATATTGCAAGATTATTCCGTCTGCGTCTTGGGAGCCCAGTGGCAAATTATCGCGCTCGGTTCTTGTTGAATGTGTGCGAGCGTGCGCCACTGGGGGGGAGACAAAGGCGGCCGGGCGTGGTTGCATTCGTAGGTGCTGCCCGCCACTAACAGCCCTTGCCCCACAGTCTGTTAAGCCTATACGGGGGATCGTGGTACATTTTTTATTTGGTCGTACCTATACACGATTACCGTACGGTGCATGAATATATTTTTTGTTATTTTACGTTGGAGCGGTGGCAAAGTGGTCAAGCGCACAGCGCCACGAACCCGGGTCGCACGAGTTCAATCGCTGGCCGCGGCCAACGTCAGTGGCCATGCCCTGACGTACGTTGAACCTCTTTCGCACCGTATGTCGCCAGCTGTGCTAATGGGCGACCCTGGGCCTCCACCCCCCCCCCTCCATCAGCACCGGGGATACAAAGGCGGCCGGGCGTGGTTCTGACCACCCCCCCCCCCCCCCACCCCCTGCACTCCTTCGTGTGCCACAGTGCCGGCCTTCATAGGCGCTCGCTAACGAGCACCACTTCCCTCAACAGGCCTCGCACAAGCCACCCACGTCGTGGTGGTTGTGGATGTTTGCCTCTCTCTCTCCCATGAATGGTCTTCGTCTCCTAACCAGCACCACCCCGACCCGCGCGTCTGCTAGCGAGTGTCTTCGCCGTCGTATTTTTTGTATTTCCCCACCGCCCCGC